>NC_071507.1:49892500-50198215 GCF_027887155.1 Malaclemys terrapin pileata | reverse complement strand
TATCAAAACATTCCATCGATCTTTTCTAAACCAATTGTTTCAATATTTTGTTTTGAATTAACATTTTCAGAACCTGCCCAAATTTTGTTTGGGTAAAATGAAACACTGTGAATGTCATTTTGACTCAATATTTGAAATGTTACATTCAACCCAAAGAACATTTTCAGTTTTTCATTTCAGCTAGAAAAAAAACAACAGTTTTGGTGTGAAATAAACTAAGATTTTGTCCCGGATTGGCCAAAGTGAATAATCAACTATTATTCACTCAGCTCCAGTTGTGGAGCAACTTCAGTTGTTTCAGAACAAAGTTTTATATATTAAAATATATAGGTTTTGGGTGGAGAACAATTCTACTGGTGGAAGTTACACACACTTCTAATACGATGAAATTCTGATGGATGCAAATTCCTCAAGCTGCACAGCATGTAGCCACAGGACTAATACAATTTATCCCATGTAGCACTGAAAATTCAGGGCGGGAGAAATTCTGAACTCACCAGACTTCACCAAAAGCGTGAAACGAGAAATGACACTCTTATTACTGTAGGCTTCTGTTTGGTGCTCGTCATTTTAATATTTAAACACTTCACAAATATGAATAGATTCCCTTTCACACCACACACACATAGGTGGGGGTTGCATTATTATCCCCTATTCACAGTTAGGGAACTGAGTCACAGAGAGAAGAGATTTGCCCAGTGTCAGACAGGAAGCCTGTGAAAGTGCCAGGAATATAACTCAGATCTCCTGAGTCCCAGTCTAGTACCTTAAACATAGGACCAGCTTTCTTCCCACCAGAATCTCCCTGATATAGGCAAGTGCTTTGAAAAGATGGGAGACAGGATTAGGGAGGTAAATGGGCCAGTAAGCCAAGAAACAAAATGCCTGAACTAGCTAAGATAAGAGGGAACACCCAGGGAAACATTTACAATGGACAAAATAAACCTGGAATGTAAGATGAGGTAAAAGGTAAATCATACATGCACAGAGCATGCTGTACAGGGATTGGTCCCCACAAAGTAACCAAGCCAATCCTAAAATGTGTAATGCAATGTATAGTAAATGCCATGTAATGTGTAAATGTCTATAAAGTAAGAGGTTTGCTGTGTAACTTTGGGTGCGTGGTACGCCCTATACCTAGGGCCCTACCAAATTCATGGTCCATTTTGATCAATTTCATGGCCAGAGGGTTTTGAAACTGGTCAATTTCATGTTTTCAGCTGTTAAATCTGAAATTTCAAGGTGCTGTAACCGTGGGGGTCCCAACCCAAAAGAGGATCTGATCGCCCCGCACCCCTCCCCAGAGCTGCCATGCAAGGGAAGAACAAGTCCTGTCCCTCCTCAGCCCAGTAGGGACTCGCAGCTAGGAGCCCCCTGGCTGAGGCGCTTCCAGGAGTAGGGGGAGATTTGTCCACAAGCCTCCTCCAGCTGCAGGAACCTCTAGGGCTTGAGCTTCCTGCAGCAGGGGAGGCACTCAGGGGTGGGTCTGATCTCCCCCTGAGAGCGAGAGCTGCCATGCAGGGGAAGGACAAGTCCTCTCCCTCCCGAGCCCAAATGGGACTTGCAGCTAGGAGCCTCCTGGCTGGGGCACTCCCAGCAGCAAGGGGGAGATCAGATTTCATGGGGAAGGGTTTATTTCATGGTCCATGACTTATTTTTCATGGCCCTGAAATTGGTAGGGCCCTACCTGTACCCACCTCCACGCTTGAGTGTGATCAACTCAGTGTAGCTTTGCTGTATGCCAAATAAAGGAACCTGAGTAACAAGACTGGAGTTGAACAGAGTTCTTGAGGAACTGAGTGGAAGAGCTCTTGTGGGAACCCCAATATACCATACCACATTTTCTTGTGGTATTTCAGCACTTCTGCTTCCAGTCCAGCTGGAGCCAAGAATATTTGCCCCAAATTTTTTGCTAAGGTCTATATGCCACAGTTAAAGTTACTATGTAACACAGCACACCTGCCACAGAAGCAAGGAAGTGAAAAGCTAGGCGGTTTAACAGTGCCTACTCTCTCCTTCACCCTCAGGCACATATTATATCTCTACCACAACACGCTGCAGACCAACTGCTGCAATCTCAACTCACACCTTTCAGCGCTTCCTTTACCATAGTACTCCATCCAAGCATACGACACTACCACTCAACATTCCCTTCTGCACCCCCCTTCACCACACTCCTCTTTGGACATAGTTAGCTGGGGATGTTTGTTCTAGTAGTTCGGTGAGAAGGGCACCAGAAGAGTTGTAGAAACAGCGTAGTCCTCTCCCCAGCACGTTCCATCCCACAATGCTCTTCTTGGTCTGCAGAGTCTCTTTTCCCTTCAAAAGGGTCATCACGTGCAGCAGGGTCATTCAACAGTGGGCTCTGATAACTGAAAATGCCAAGCAGTTGAAACAATTTTTGGGGGGCACGGTGGAACAGGGAGTTACATCTCTGGTACACAGTTAACAGCAGTTCCCAGCAGGAGCATGTCAGCACTGGCATCGAGGATACCCTTTCACAGCCAGAGTCTCAGGGCAGGTCTTCACTACAGGGAGGCGTCGATTTAATATACGCAAATTCAGCTATGCGAATAGCGTAGCTGAATTCGACCTATCGGAGCCGACTTACCCCGCTGTGAGGACGGCGGCAAAATCGACCTCCGCGGCTCCCCGTCGACGGCGCTTACTCCCACCTCCGCTGGTGGAGTAAGAGCTTCGATTCGGGGATCAATTGTCGCGTCCCGACGAGACACGATAATTCAATCCCCGAGAGATCAATTTCTACCCGTCGATTCAGGCGGGTAGTGTAGACCCCCGCCCTTGAGCGCTGCCTCGCCGAAACAAAACAAAACAAAACAAAAACGGAGCGCTGCCCCACCACCTCAAGATTGCCCACCCCTTAGAAGATGCCGCCCCAAGCACGTGCTTGGTTGGCTGGTGCCTGGAGCGGGCCCTGACAGCAGCACTGGCTATTACCAGCACTGAACTCTCCTGCATGCTCCCCCCACCTCCACGCTCTAGGACTGCCCTCCTGGCTGGACTTCGTGCTCCTCCTCACAACTTTCTGTCTGGACACTCCAGATGCATTTAAACATAGAACATCTCAAGGCAACAAAGCGTTGCCTTCGCCAGCAGCCTGCCTTGGGAAGTGATAGACCTACAAATTAAGAGGGAAGTGAGTCTGCATTGCAGAAGATAAATACTCTGACAAGGTGTACTGAGCAATATCAAAGCACATCTCTCCACTTTAACAAAAAAAGCCAGCTTAAAACAACAGTAAGAGAAGTAGAAGCGAGTCAAGAAAAAACACAAGGGCACTGGAAGTAATGATCCCAGTGCCAGGCAGAGAGAGAAAATCCTATAGCACAACAGAGATGAGCATTGTGCCTTAGCATCTCTGTATGTCACAAATACAAGCAACTAAAAATCCACTGATAATATTAAGAGAAACCATAACCTGGCCCTGCTCCTGCCCATTGAAGTTTTCTAAAAATGGTGGGAAAGTCATTTTGGCCAACTCGCATGTGTTCAGGATGCATGTCTGTTGGAGATGCACAAGTGTGCCTTATTTTCAATTGGGACAGTTGGACTTTCTGCCCTCCCAAATTTATGTGACACATTATATCAGTAATTCATCAATTAAGAGTCAGACGCTTGCTGACACGCCTAGATATTCCAAATATTCTCAAGAATTTTCTGGGGGGCTGTTGTAGTTTAGTTATTCTTCAATCCCTCACCTCATTCGCTACACAAACCTTATTTCTGCATCAAATACAATTAAGACTGGATCATAATGCGTATGCATGAGGGACTAAATTAAGATTGTGTAACCCCCTAGGTAGTGTATTCTACATGTCCCACTTTGTGCTGGATCTACACAGGCTATCGGTCTGCTACAACCCCTGATGACAGAGCCTACTATAGTGACTCACATTTTTAGCTCTGGAGGTTCTCAATTTAGTGTCTGGTGTTAGATGAAAGGGCAGTCATCACAGCTGCACAAGGAAACTAATTTCTGAATGCTTGACTTTACAACCTTTACGTTCTTTTGATGTATTTTTTTAAATAGATATAATTTTATAATTTGGAGGAGGACTGACTGTAACCATGAATTGACAGCTTTGAATAGATTCATACATTCAAAGGCCAGAAGAGACCACTGTGACCATCAAGTCTCGCTGTATAACACCATAGAACTTCCCCCAAAATAATTCCTAGAGCAGATCTTTTAGAAAAAAACATCAAATCTTGATTTAAAAATTGTCAGTGATGGAGAATCCATCACCATCCTTGGTGAGTTGTTCCGACAGTTAATTACCCTCACTGTCAAAAATTTACACCTTATCTCCAGTCTCAATTAGTCTAGCTTCAACTTCTAGCCACTGGATCATGTTATACCATTCTCTGCTAGACTGAAGAGCCCACTATTAAATATTTGTTCCCTATGAAGGTACTTCTAGACTATAATCAAGTTACCCTTTAACCTTCTCTTTGTTAAGCCAAATAGATTGAGCTCCTTGTGTTTCTCACTATAAGGCATGTTTTCTAATCCTTTAATCATTCTCATGGCTCTTCTCTGAACCCTCCCTAATTTATCAACATCCTTCTTGAATAGTGGACACCAGAACTGGACACGCTATTCCAGCAGCAATTGCACCAGTGCCTGTTTGTGTCGCCAAGGATTGCATTAGTCCTTTTGGCCAAAGCATTGCACTGGGAGCTCATATTAATCGGATTATCCACCATGACCCCCAAATCATTTTCAGGTCATTGCTTCCCACGATAGAGTTCCACCACCACCACCCCCCATCATGTAAGTATGACCTACATTATTTGTTCCTAAATGTATACATTTAGCCATATTAAAGTGCATATTGTTTGTTTGAACCCAGCTTACTAAGCTCTCCAGATCCTCCAGTGACCTGTCCTCTTCATTAATTTACCACTGCTCCACTTTTTGGGTCATCTACAAACTATCAGTGATAATTTTATGTTTTCTTTCAGGTCGTTAATAAAAATATTAAATAGTGTAGGGCCAAAAACAATCGCTGCAGGACCCCATTAGAATACAGCCATTCAATGATGATTCCCCATTTCCAAATACATTTTGAGACCTACGAGTTAGCCAGCTTTTAATCCTTAACATGTGCCATGTTAATTTTATAATCTTTCTAGCTCATTAATCAAAATAGCATGCCATACCAAGTCAAATGCCTTTCAGAAGTCCATTACATCAATGCTATTACATTTATCAAATAAAGATATTAAGTTAGTTTGACAGATCTATTTTCCATAAACCCATGTTGATTGGCATTAATTATATTACCCTGCTTTAATCATTTATTAATCGAGTAGATCCTAGACCATTAGGAGAGGAAGGTCATGAAGGACATTTTCCCTAGGTTTACAATATGGTCTTGGGTTTGATTTATGACTATGACTATAGTGTCAGGAGGTATTGTTGTCCTCCCTGAAGGTAAAATATGGGAAAACAAATCATTTAATTTATAGTTTTATTAGTATACAGTGCCATTTTATTAATGTACAGAGTTCAAATCAATTAGTAAAGCTCACTAATAAAAGGAACTTATTTATATTGCATATATATGTTTATTGGAAATAGAGCTGAGAGAGAAAGAAAATATATACATAAAACAAGACATGTACATTCATTTATTATTTCCATTGCAGTTCTGGTTTGCTTACTAGCACATACTGTGTGAAACAACATGACAGAAGTGACTACCAGTAAGTGATACTTTCTAGTTGTCTTGTGACTTATCCTTCCCCTTCCTTTTCACCTCTCCCTCCCCCCGCCCCACCCCACATGGAACATGCCTGCATAACACTGACAGACCCCGGTTGTCGGTGGGCAGGATCAAACCTGGAGCCTCTGGAGCTTAGTGCATGAGCCTCTACCGCATGAGCTAAAAGCCAACTGGCTATTAGCTAAGGCAAAGGCAACTCCTTGGATGAAAGAGAGAAAATACAGGGCTGGCTCCCTGCAAAGTAGGTGTAATGCTGTACAACTGAAATATGACCATGTTTATCATTGATATTGCCACTGTTAAACAATGGGTGTACCGGGGTCTGTCAGTGTTATGCAGGCATGTTCCATGTGGGGTGGGGCGGGGGGAGGGAGAGGTGAAAAGGAAGGGGAAGGATAAGTCACAAGACAACTAGAAAGTATCACTTACTGGTAGTCACTTCTGTCATGTTGTTTCACACAGTATGTGCTAGTAAGCAAACCAGAACTGCAATGGAAATAATAAATGAATGTACATGTCTTGTTTTATGTATATATTTTCTTTCTCTCTCAGCTCTATTTCCAATAAACATATATATGCAATATAAATAAGTTCCTTTTATTAGTGAGCTTTACTAATTGATTTGAACTCTGTACATTAATAAAATGGCACTGTATACTAATAAAACTATAAATTAAATGATTTGTTTTCCCATATTTTACCTTCAGGGAGGACAACAATACCTCCTGACACTATAGTCATAGTCATAAATCAAACCCAAGACCATATTGTAAACCTAGGGAAAATGTCCTTCATGACCTTCCTCTCCTAATGGTCTAGGATCTACTCGATTAATAAATGATTAAAGCAGGGTAATATAATTAATGCCAATCAACATGGGTTTATGGAAAATAGATCTGTCAAACTAACTTAATATCTTTATTTGATAAATGTAATAGCATTGATGTAATGGACTTCTGAAAGGCATTTGACTTGGTATGGCATGCTATTTTGATTAATGAGCTAGAAAGATTATAAAATTAACATGGCACATGTTAAGGATTAAAAGCTGGCTAACTCGTAGGTCTCAAAATGTATTTGGAAATGGGGAATCATCATTGAATGGCTGTATTCTAATGGGGTCCTGCAGCGATTGTTTTTGGCCCTACACTATTTAATATTTTTATTAACGACCTGAAAGAAAACATAAAATTATCACTGATAGTTTGTAGATGACCCAAAAAGTGGAGCAGTGGTAAATTAATGAAGAGGACAGGTCACTGGAGGATCTGGAGAGCTTAGTAAGCTGGGTTCAAACAAACAATATGCACTTTAATATGGCTAAATGTATACATTTAGGAACAAATAATGTAGGTCATACTTACATGATGGGGGGTGGTGGTGGTGGAACTCTATCGTGGGAAGCAATGACCTGAAAATGATTTGGGGGTCATGGTGGATAATCCGATTAATATGAGCTCCCAGTGCAATGCTTTGGCCAAAAGGACTAATGCAATCCTTGGCGACACAAACAGGCACTGGTGCAATTGCTGCTGGAATAGCGTGTCCAGTTCTGGTGTCCACTATTCAAGAAGGATGTTGATAAATTAGGGAGGGTTCAGAGAAGAGCCATGAGAATGATTAAAGGATTAGAAAACATGCCTTATAGTGAGAAACACAAGGAGCTCAATCTATTTGGCTTAACAAAGAGAAGGTTAAAGGGTAACTTGATTATAGTCTAGAAGTACCTTCATAGGGAACAAATATTTAATAGTGGGCTCTTCAGTCTAGCAGAGAATGGTATAACATGATCCAGTGGCTAGAAGTTGAAGCTAGACTAATTGAGACTGGAGATAAGGTGTAAATTTTTGACAGTGAGGGTAATTAACTGTCGGAACAACTCACCAAGGATGGTGATGGATTCTCCATCACTGACAATTTTTAAATCAAGATTTGATGTTTTTTTCTAAAAGATCTGCTCTAGGAATTATTTTGGGGGAAGTTCTATGGTGTTATACAGCGAGACTTGATGGTCACAGTGGTCTCTTCTGGCCTTTGAATGTATGAATCTATTCAAAGCTGTCAATTCATGGTTACAGTCAGTCCTCCTCCAAATTATAAAATTATATCTATTTAAAAAAATACATCAAAAGAACGTAAAGGTTGTAAAGTCAAGCATTCAGAAATTAGTTTCCTTGTGCAGCTGTGATGACTGCCCTTTCATCTAACACCAGACACTAAATTGAGAACCTCCAGAGCTAAAAATGTGAGTCACTATAGTAGGCTCTGTCATCAGGGGTTGTAGCAGACCGATAGCCTGTGTAGATCCAGCACAAAGTGGGACATGTAGAATACACTACCTAGGGGGTTACACAATCTTAATTTAGTCCCTCATGCATACGCATTATGATCCAGTCTTAATTGTATTTGATGCAGAAATAAGGTTTGTGTAGCGAATGAGGTGAGGGATTGAAGAATAACTAAACTACAACAGCCCCCCAGAAAATTCTTGAGAATATTTGGAATATCTAGGCGTGTCAGCAAGCGTCTGACTCTTAATTGATGAATTACTGATATAATGTGTCACATAAATTTGGGAGGGCAGAAAGTCCAACTGTCCCAATTGAAAATAAGGCACACTTGTGCATCTCCAACAGACATGCATCCTGAACACATGCGAGTTGGCCAAAATGACTTTCCCACCATTTTTAGAAAACTTCAATGGGCAGGAGCAGGGCCAGGTTATGGTTTCTCTTAATATTATCAGTGGATTTTTAGTTGCTTGTATTTGTGACATACAGAGATGCTAAGGCACAATGCTCATCTCTGTTGTGCTATAGGATTTTCTCTCTCTGCCTGGCACTGGGATCATTACTTCCAGTGCCCTTGTGTTTTTTCTTGACTCGCTTCTACTTCTCTTACTGTTGTTTTAAGCTGGCTTTTTTTGTTAAAGTGGAGAGATGTGCTTTGATATTGCTCAGTACACCTTGTCAGAGTATTTATCTTCTGCAATGCAGACTCACTTCCCTCTTAATTTGTAGGTCTATCACTTCCCAAGGCAGGCTGCTGGCGAAGGCAACGCTTTGTTGCCTTGAGATGTTCTATGTTTAAATGCATCTGGAGTGTCCAGACAGAAAGTTGTGAGGAGGAGCACGAAGTCCAGCCAGGAGGGCAGTCCTAGAGCGTGGAGGTGGGGGGAGCATGCAGGAGAGTTCAGTGCTGGTAATAGCCAGTGCTGCTGTCAGGGCCCGCTCCAGGCACCAGCCAACCAAGCACGTGCTTGGGGCGGCATCTTCTAAGGGGTGGGCAATCTTGAGGTGGTGGGGCAGCGCTCCGTTTTTGTTTTGTTTTGTTTTGTTTCGGCGAGGCAGCGCTCAAGGGCGGGGGTCTACACTACCCGCCTGAATCGACGGGTAGAAATTGATCTCTCGGGGATTGAATTATCGTGTCTCGTCGGGACGCGACAATTGATCCCCGAATCGAAGCTCTTACTCCACCAGCGGAGGTGGGAGTAAGCGCCGTCGACGGGGAGCCGCGGAGGTCGATTTTGCCGCCGTCCTCACAGCGGGGTAAGTCGGCTCCGATAGGTCGAATTCAGCTACGCTATTCGCATAGCTGAATTTGCGTATATTAAATCGACGCCTCCCTGTAGTGAAGACCTGCCCTGAGACTCTGGCTGTGAAAGGGTATCCTCGATGCCAGTGCTGACATGCTCCTGCTGGGAACTGCTGTTAACTGTGTACCAGAGATGTAACTCCCTGTTCCACCGTGCCCCCCAAAAATTGTTTCAACTGCTTGGCATTTTCAGTTATCAGAGCCCACTGTTGAATGACCCTGCTGCACGTGATGACCCTTTTGAAGGGAAAAGAGACTCTGCAGACCAAGAAGAGCATTGTGGGATGGAACGTGCTGGGGAGAGGACTACGCTGTTTCTACAACTCTTCTGGTGCCCTTCTCACCGAACTACTAGAACAAACATCCCCAGCTAACTATGTCCAAAGAGGAGTGTGGTGAAGGGGGGTGCAGAAGGGAATGTTGAGTGGTAGTGTCGTATGCTTGGATGGAGTACTATGGTAAAGGAAGCGCTGAAAGGTGTGAGTTGAGATTGCAGCAGTTGGTCTGCAGCGTGTTGTGGTAGAGATATAATATGTGCCTGAGGGTGAAGGAGAGAGTAGGCACTGTTAAACCGCCTAGCTTTTCACTTCCTTGCTTCTGTGGCAGGTGTGCTGTGTTACATAGTAACTTTAACTGTGGCATATAGACCTTAGCAAAAAATTTGGGGCAAATATTCTTGGCTCCAGCTGGACTGGAAGCAGAAGTGCTGAAATACCACAAGAAAATGTGGTATGGTATATTGGGGTTCCCACAAGAGCTCTTCCACTCAGTTCCTCAAGAACTCTGTTCAACTCCAGTCTTGTTACTCAGGTTCCTTTATTTGGCATACAGCAAAGCTACACTGAGTTGATCACACTCAAGCGTGGAGGTGGGTACAGGTAGGGCCCTACCAATTTCAGGGCCATGAAAAATAAGTCATGGACCATGAAATAAACCCTTCCCCATGAAATCTGATCTCCCCCTTGCTGCTGGGAGTGCCCCAGCCAGGAGGCTCCTAGCTGCAAGTCCCATTTGGGCTCGGGAGGGAGAGGACTTGTCCTTCCCCTGCATGGCAGCTCTCGCTCTCAGGGGGAGATCAGACCCACCCCTGAGTGCCTCCCCCTGCTGCAGGAAGCTCAAGCCCTAGAGGTTCCTGCAGCTGGAGGAGGCTTGTGGACAAATCTCCCCCTACTCCTGGAAGCGCCTCAGCCAGGGGGCTCCTAGCTGCGAGTCCCTACTGGGCTGAGGAGGGACAGGACTTGTTCTTCCCTTGCATGGCAGCTCTGGGGAGGGGTGCGGGGCGATCAGATCCTCTTTTGGGTTGGGACCCCCACGGTTACAGCACCTTGAAATTTCAGATTTAAACAGCTGAAAACATGAAATTGACCAGTTTCAAAACCCTCTGGCCATGAAATTGATCAAAATGGACCATGAATTTGGTAGGGCCCTAGGTATAGGGCGTACCACGCACCCAAAGTTACACAGCAAACCTCTTACTTTATAGACATTTACACATTACATGGCATTTACTATACATTGCATTACACATTTTAGGATTGGCTTGGTTACTTTGTGGGGACCAATCCCTGTACAGCATGCTCTGTGCATGTATGATTTACCTTTTACCTCATCTTACATTCCAGGTTTATTTTGTCCATTGTAAATGTTTCCCTGGGTGTTCCCTCTTATCTTAGCTAGTTCAGGCATTTTGTTTCTTGGCTTACTGGCCCATTTACCTCCCTAATCCTGTCTCCCATCTTTTCAAAGCACTTGCCTATATCAGGGAGATTCTGGTGGGAAGAAAGCTGGTCCTATGTTTAAGGTACTAGACTGGGACTCAGGAGATCTGAGTTATATTCCTGGCACTTTCACAGGCTTCCTGTCTGACACTGGGCAAATCTCTTCTCTCTGTGACTCAGTTCCCTAACTGTGAATAGGGGATAATAATGCAACCCCCACCTATGTGTGTGTGGTGTGAAAGGGAATCTATTCATATTTGTGAAGTGTTTAAATATTAAAATGACGAGCACCAAACAGAAGCCTACAGTAATAAGAGTGTCATTTCTCGTTTCACGCTTTTGGTGAAGTCTGGTGAGTTCAGAATTTCTCCCGCCCTGAATTTTCAGTGCTACATGGGATAAATTGTATTAGTCCTGTGGCTACATGCTGTGCAGCTTGAGGAATTTGCATCCATCAGAATTTCATCGTATTAGAAGTGTGTGTAACTTCCACCAGTAGAATTGTTCTCCACCCAAAACCTATATATTTTAATATATAAAACTTTGTTCTGAAACAACTGAAGTTGCTCCACAACTGGAGCTGAGTGAATAATAGTTGATTATTCACTTTGGCCAATCCGGGACAAAATCTTAGTTTATTTCACACCAAAACTGTTGTTTTTTTTCTAGCTGAAATGAAAAACTGAAAATGTTCTTTGGGTTGAATGTAACATTTCAAATATTGAGTCAAAATGACATTCACAGTGTTTCATTTTACCCAAACAAAATTTGGGCAGGTTCTGAAAATGTTAATTCAAAACAAAATATTGAAACAATTGGTTTAGAAAAGATCGATGGAATGTTTTGATACTTCCTATTTTTTCCCTTTTTTTCCCCAGCCAAAACTATTTGCTGCATGTGACCCAAATTGATGAATAATTTCAGTATCCCCCAAAATGTATTTTTGGTGAATTTAACAATTCACCAAACACAGGCAATCTTAACTCTGGCCTTTCTGAGCGATGCCTCAGTACACCCATAAAACACACACACACACACACACACACACACACACACACACACACACAGCCTTTGCACTGTAATGGGCAGGCACCACATAAACTTGCCCTACAGTCAAACACTGAGCTTTCTCCCCCAACAGAATATCATTTGGTGTCCTTTTACAACCCTCGGCACTTGCACACAGGTTACCACCTAAACTTATACTTTCTCCTACCCATCATGAAATCCACAGACTGCTCTCATATCTTGCCTCACTACTGACAATACCCATGGCAAGAAGATGCCAGTGCTCTGCTATTGACACAGCCTACACAAGTCTGCATTTAAATGATGCAGACCGGAACCTCAAGGTACACATTCACCTCTTTCCTTTGATAATACACAAAGGGACTCAGACCCAGATCTCCTCATAATCACAATCACAGCTCTTGCAAGCTGCTCCAATTTATTCCTCTGCCAGTCAGTACAGTTACATCTAGCAAAGGGAATGCAACTGGAATGCATGCAGATAATTCCCAGTGGCTATAGGCAGCTCCGGGGTAGGGGGTGGGGGGCAGAGATGAAGAGTTAAGGTTGCAGGGGCATTTACCTTAACTCCATATTTCCTGGTTTTCAGATGTTTGAGTTTTGCTGAACTTAACACTCTGGAAGGGCATGAGCTATTGCTGAGCAACCCTAACTTTGCATTATCAAAGGAGTTTTTTGCCATTTAATTATTGATGTTTCTAATGGGTAATCTTAATTAATGCCATGACTTATTTCAGTCACCACATTCACTGCCGCCATCTGAGATTTGGATTATATGTGATTTCTGGGAAACATGGAGTATGCTGAGAATTTTCCTTGCAGAGGAAAACCCACACGAACTGAGGGATATTCAACAACAAGAAAAAGATCCTAAAATCTAAGCCTAGAGCCCAACACACACAGCCTTCCCCAAACCTACTATATTTAATATCCACAGAGGTGTTCCTCAGAGCAGCTGCACAAAGGGTGTGGGATCCTTGCTTCCCAAAAGGTCCCTGCTTATTGTTGCTACTACCACCATTAGTCAAACCCACTTGTAGGCATCTCGTGATCATGTCACTCTTCTGGCTCTGCAACTCTTACTCTAAAAAATGTCCCTGAAAAAGCTAATATTCCTCCATGCCAATCAGTCATTCTTAAAAAGACGATTACCTATTTCAATGGAATTGTTACAAGAGGCACAGACAGTGTTCCTTTGAGTTCAATAAAATAAGTGATGCTTTCTCTAACTAAAAGAGCCTTATTATCAAACTAGTCTCAAAAAGCCAAAGCTTATCTGAGCCTATGTTAATTGGCTCCTTGTTTAGGTCTTTCCCAGACTCTACAGTATATGACAATTTTGATGTATTCTCTGATTTATCCTTTGTTTGTCTATAGAGTGAGAAAAAACTAGAATTCAAATAACTCCATTTTCAGAGTAAAATCTATTAATGCTTTGTCCACATTTCTGGTAGGTGAAAATGCAACAAAGTTTCAAACTGTTAAATGACTTCTCAACTCTAACTTCAATAATAATGATAAAAGGAATTTATTTCTTCACAGGCGTCTAGCATGCTAGTGTTCATTTTTCGAAGAGGGCTGAGGGATGTATATTTGTAGAAATTGACAGTAATTAAAATGTCTATTGGAAATTTCACCTAGTATATTACATGCTTGTTCGTACCAGTAACTGAAATGGACTGCATAAATCTTTGGCAAATTCTGAGTTGAAGTTTCTTGAATAATGAATAATATATATTCATTATGAATAATGAATATAAATCATTAATTAGAATGATTCTCATGTTTGAATCCTGAATAATGACATGACAATATGGATAGTGAGTCCCTTACTGAGATCAGATAGTGGAAACTATTTTGTCATCTTGAGAGCGGTTGCAGTGCAGCTAATGGAGTAGTGATTAGAGACGTAAGCTCAGGACCCATGGGTTCTATTTCCTTCTGACTCTGTTGATTCACTATACAACTTTAGGCAAGTCACAACCTCACTGAACCTCAGTTTCCACATGTGAAAAATGGGGTAAAAATACCTGCTTCACTAGGTTGTATAATGAGGCTTCATTAAATGTTTGTAAAGCGATTTGAGAGCCAATACTGAAAAAGTGCTATATCAGTGCAGGTGCTAATGTTGTTGTCCTCCAGAGATATATGCCAGCCATAGAAAACAAGTACAGCTATTTCTTGCCTTTTATACAGAAGATGAGAAGAAATCACATCCCCCTAAAGATCCTGACAGAAAGAGCAAATCAGATTCAGAATAGAGTGTAGAGTCATAGCCTGAGTTATTGGCTATTTTTCTCTTGTTTTCTCAAGAAAATTCAAAAGATCTCATTTTTCATTAGCATTTAGCACAGAAACACGGCAAAACCTTGACATTTTTCATGAAACAGAGTTCCAGTTTTCCAGCTAGCCCTAACTGGGGGAAGAAAGGAACAGGGAACAGCTGGGTGGTGGCTCTAAATCTAATCTTCATACAGGGATCTGGGACTAGACTGCCTCTTGCCTTCATATTCTACTTTGCGGCTTACCTCTTCATCAATCGCTTTTCAAAAAATAGACCAAAGTCCATAAAGATGGTTTTAATGAGTGTTTCATGGCACTTCAAAATATGCCAGCTCTATTCCTGTGTTAGTTAGATTACAGATTTATTGTGGTAGTGCATTGGGTCCCCGATCAGGGCTTTACTGTGTCAGCTATTGTACAAGACTGGCCCAAAACAGAACGCTACACAGTAAGCAGCTGTCACAGCTGGCAGGCACCAGAGAGCTATATATGGGTTTAAAAGGGAAGGCAGAACAGCATGCTCGTTGACGTCATTATTATCTGTTGCACAGGGATGACTTCCTGAGGATGTGCACCACAGAAGCTGCGGAATCCACAATCTGCCCTGCAGCCCAAACCACACCTGGCGTGAGGGGTGAGGCACAGCAGTTACGCTTGCGGTCCTATGATGATAGA
The DNA here is from genome assembly GCF_027887155.1 of Malaclemys terrapin pileata. Classification (NCBI taxonomy): domain Eukaryota; kingdom Metazoa; phylum Chordata; order Testudines; family Emydidae; genus Malaclemys; species Malaclemys terrapin. The sequence goes on along the minus strand of NC_071507.1, from coordinate 50,183,166 downwards.
AAATGTGGTAATCCATATGTGACACTTTTAACAAACAACCACCCCAATTCTCACCCCCCCTCCCACCCACATATGTGCATGCACAGTTGTAGGCTTAAGGAGTCTATTTCAAAGATATTTTCTTGGTCAAGATTGTGTGAAGTAAGTTTCATAATCAGAAACATACAAGCATGGAAAACTGTGTTGTTTGTCTAGGCATTAATCACCCTGATCTCTGAATGCTGTACACAGCCAGACTCATTCCTGGTCCTTAGCACCCAGCAGAGTTGCACCAGGGCTGAATCTGGCCCATAGTGTTTGACTAATCTAGTGATTTGGAGCCAGAGCTTCAGCTGATGTAAATCAGCCAGCCAGTTTGCACCATCTGAGGACTTGGGCCCAGATTTTTCAGCATTTCTGCACCCAATGTTGTAATGCCTGAGTCTCATTTTCAAATGGGATTTAGGCACTTAGCCAAAATTCCATTGACAGTCAATGGGATTTTGGCTCCTAAGTGCCTAAATCCCTTTTGAAAATGACACTTTGCCTCCTAACTTGGTTAGGCTTTGCAATGTTGAGCGCAGCCGAGGTTAGAAAGCGAGCTATGAACTTGGCAGCTGCTATAATGGTTGCTGATTCTACTACAAACGGCATTATATAAAATTAATGTGGGTGTTTCCTGCAGCCCAGCATGAGAGACTGGAAACTAGTTTCCATTCTGCTTTAACATTTAGGGGTTAAGATGACACAGAATTGTACACCAGCTCGCATCTTTCTACAGTACTGATATTACACAGTCTCCCAGATGACCTTACAAATGATATTTTATAAGTAAGACACTTGTTTTTAGAAAATGCGTGTGTCTGTCTTTCACTCTTTAATGCACCCAGTCACTGTAGGGCCAAAGCATGGTCTTCAAAGCATTACTGGAGCTAGTTGACAAACTAAATTGTTCAGTGAAAACATTTTATTGGGGAAAAACTTTAATTTTGGACAGGACATTTGTTTCATCTGAAGTTTGTCCAGCCAACCAGTGCCCCTGTGAGATAAGAAAGAATGAATTACATTGCCCTTATTATACAGCTGGGGAAACTGAGGCACCAAGCGGCCACAGTGGCTTGTCCAATGTCACACAGCCAGTCAGTAGTAAAGCTGGGAAAGGAAAGCAGGTCTCTTGAGTCTATCTTTTGCTTTAGCCATTAAGCCATGCTTTGTCCCTTTGGCAGTAATTATCCAAAACGTGACGATTTCCAAGAGTTAGTGCCATCATTGCAGAATACCGTGTAAAGGGGATGGAAGCTACCGGAAAGGGATTTAAGGAGCCAAGCATTATTTTCATGTAACCCTTCTGCCCATCTAAGTTGGCAGCAACAAGGGCCGGGTTCTGTATCTAGGGGTTCCGTTTCAATAACACAATGCAAAACCGGCTCGAGCCCCCACCCAGTGACCTGGGACAATTACATACCATCCCCTGGGCGCCTCTAAGAGGCAATACTTCCCCTCTCGCAAGCACGGAGTCTGAGTGTAACAGAAAATGTTTAATAACATGAGGTAAACAACATCAGCATTAAATTGGAAAAACACCAGAACTAGAGTTCTTAGACCAAACCATGAGCGAAGACCCACCCCAGCAAATTGGGCCGTGTCCTCTCCCATTGGTTCTTGAAACCAGCAACCCAAGAATCACAAAAGTCCCAAAAGTCCGACAAACCCCCCCAAAGTCTCTGTCCATGATCAGTGCAGCCCCAGAGTTCAAAGGGGGGGGGGTGAGCAGGGTGTTAGGGGCACCTTACGTGATCCGAGGCCAACCGGCTGCTTCTCTGTGGGGTTCCACCGCAGCCTTCACCACGAACTGCTCCATTCCACCCGCAGTCCCACTCCTGCCGTCCCACGAACTGCTCTGGCAGCCGCTCCGCTCCGCTCACCGACCTGTGAGCCGAGCTGCTCCGCTCACCGACCTGTGAGCCGAGCCGCTCCGCTCCGCTCACCGACCTGTGAGCCGCTCCGCTCCAGCCGTCCCTTGGGCCGCTCCCACAAGGCTCTGCTCTGCTAGCTGCTCCTCCAGCCGCTCTGCTCACCAACCTGTGAGCCGCTCCGCTCCGCTCACCCCCCGCTAAGCTAAGTTAGCTTAGCAATATAGCTTCAGGCTCCCCCACTAGTTACCACAGCCTCAGTGATCTCAGCTCTTAAATAGCTTTAGCTCTTTTGTGATTTCAGCTCTTAGTGATTTCAGCTAGTAGTAGGGGAGCCCCAGTGCTGGTGCACTATTGGCCCAAAGTGAACTCAGCTCAGCAGTCTGTAACTAGACTCCTAAGGGAATCAAAGTTAGCTCTGACATTCAACAGTGGAGAGAGGAGGAGGTGCAATTGGTGTTTCAGGCCCACAAAAGGGACCCACACCACCAGGTACCAATACCTGCCCCCAACCTCTCTCAATTCACTGGGTTTTGTAACCCATGCCCCTTGACAAGCAAATGCTACCTAGGTAATGGTGAATGACTCACTCAGTCCTTCTGTCATACAACAGTTCCACTGGCCTTGATTCACAGAATCAGGGTAACAAACTTTATTCTTCCTGCCCCAATAACAGAGAAACTGGGGATCCCACACCAGCCAAAGTAACCACTTTGAGTTGCTGTGGTTTCATGCCAGGCGAGTGGGTGTGCCTATGCAAACAAGATCAGCCCCTGGAGTTCTTTTCCACACTCGCCATAATTCACCACCAGATGTCAGGGTAGAGCTCATCCTGACTCTGCTTACATTCAGGTACAATGTACAGTTTTTGCCTGGTTGGGAATTTTTGGAACGCTGCACCATGCACCACTTTACCTTTAAGAATGAAAGAAGATCCTGACAACACTGATGTTTGAACTAAGCTAACTGTAATCATGTTGGAAAGCTACTGTGTTTTCCAGCAAGGTGGCTGATATTTAGCCCTGTTGTAGCAAGACTTCTCTCTCCTTTTGGGTTTTTTCCCCCCAACAGCTGTGCTAGTTGCTGCATACGAGGCTATAAACAACTCCCCTGTCCATTAACACATGTTTCTAAAGCAGTTGTAACATGAATTGTAGCATAGCTCTATTGTTAGAGGTGAACATAAATTGACATGATCTGTGTCCCTTTGAAAAGGGTTTCAGCTGCAGTTATCAGACATTGGGCTAGATTCTTGATCCCTCATAAATCCCCTTTGCACAGCTCCAGTGATGCAAAGGGGACTTAAAACTGCCTTACGGAAGCAGTTCTGGGTTTTCCCAGCTAGGGGAATCCTCAACTTGTGGCATAGGGTTAAACTAGCTCTACATCTGTTGTTCCAAAAATCCTGGCATAATGGGCATGGAGTGAGCTGGGTGGAAGAAGATGGGGGCTGGAGTGCAATGCATTACAGCAAGCCTGGCTTTCAGAGTGACTCCTTGAGAGCTAATATGTCAGGCCCCACAGGTCTTGAAGCAAGGTATGGAGAGGGGGGTCCTGGGAGTCATCACGCTCCCATCCTCCATCTGGCAGCTCACAAACAGCAGCTGGGATCAGCCTCCATGAAGCCCAACTGGGGCACAAGCCCCACCCCTACACTCTGGGAGAACCCCAAGGCTCCTGATTGAGCCGCAGCCCTTATTTAAGCCAGAGGAAGAAACAGGAAGTTGTTTGGATAAGTGGGTTCTGCCCTGCAATGAACTGCTTGCCTGGTTTTAACCTGTTCCTGACTTCTAATTCTAACCTCCTGGTATCCTGACTTGGCCTGGTTCCTGTAATTGGCTCCTGGGATCTGGACCCTTAGCTCATTCCTGAAGTTAACCCCAAGACCAAATCACAATATCTGCCAGTGCAAGTTAGAGCAGCCCTAAGACTGCTCTAACTTATGCTGGGGGCTGGTTTGACCTGCAGCAGCCTCCAGTATCGAGAAGAATGGTGGGAGAGAACAGTCAAGTCCTGCTTGGATACTGTTTCTGTAGCTTCCTGGAAATAGATTTTCCAAGACTGATCCCCTATGCCGGTCCACCAGAACTTAAATCTGGTGATCTTTGTAGCACAATGTAAGGATGATCTGGTTTAATCAGGCTTTAGTTAATCAAAGATCATGGTCAGGCAAGCACTGTGTATGCAGGGAATGGAGTATTAAATTTTAATTTTACTGACTCTCCCAATCACGGGAGACACTCATACTTTTGCATTTGCTAGATTTGAATTGAATGCAAATATGTCTATGTGCTACAGAGACCAGTGCAGTTTTTGGTAAGTACATAGATAAATCAAGCATGCTTTATCTGTTCACATTTCCCAAAGATGTTTGTAAAATTTCTAGCATTCTCAGGCTGATCCTAATCCAAGTTTATCATTTTTCTGTCTGCCGCTTATCTCAGACTGGTTCCCAGTTCCTCAAATGATCAAGTAGATTTCCTATCTCCCTGGCCCTCCACAATAAATACAAGTCATACAACAATGATGTAATTAATATTTTCCTGTCATCGTGTCTGTTTCTTCATGGATCATTCAAAAGTGCGTATTCAGATGTGAAAAAAAGCTGTACTTTGTACTTCTAACACATCTAGAGGGTGACAGCTGGGGAAAAATAAAATCTAAAAAGAAAAAAACTTCATGATGACAAAACCATAGCATTGGCAAGTAGTATTTTAATCTGATCACTTCATATTTCTGCAGAGAAATCTTAACTTCTGTAGGTTTTAATTTCCAAGGAGGATGAAAATTAGTCCTTTGGGAAACTATTCCTTCTCAATTTAGCTATTTAATTGATCTATCTGGAACACTTTAACAATGTTTCTGCATTCTAATTAGAAGTCACTTTTAGGCAGCATCACTTTGGATTGTAATTGATTTAATACAGCCTTACTATAGCTGGTGTCAAGAAACTTCCCTTATTCAGGAATAAAATTAACTGAAAGCTCTTCACTATATTGTCATTCCTTGGCTAATGGAGAGCTAGGATCTTTACAGGTTAATTTGGCCCTGTCAGATCTCAGGAGGTGATAAGGTATTCTGTGTGGAGACTATACCATGAACACTCCTTCCACTGCACAGGATGATGTGGGTTTTCTAGCCAGAAGGCCTAGAGCTAAATGTTACATCAAAGCTGGAATTTAGAGATTGCTTAGGAGTCGATATATTGGACACATTGTGCATTTTCATCCCTGCCTACTCTAGTCCTTGGGTGTGCAGATACCCCTTGTCCCCACATGGGAAAGGCCACAAAAATGGGAAATGTAGGGAGGAAAATTCAATGCAGTTTCCTCTTGCAGAGTTCTCCTGTATCCTGTCCTCTGGTGGGATGGTCTGGGGAAGTGTAGATCAAAGATCCATGCAGACTGCAATGCCTTTCCCTGCAGAGCCAGGAGCCAGACTACAGGAATGCTTGTATCCCTCTCCTTGGCATGGCGGCTCCTGTAAGAGGTGTACTGCCATTGACTGAGTCACCTTGAGGCTGCTCAATAGAGGAACCTCAGATGGAGATAAAACAACTGTAATGTCTATCTGTAGTTTTATATGGGAATCCAGGCACAAAGCAGGGGTTATGTCACAGAGAACAAGCTGTTCCTCTGCCCCACACAGAGCTCCTACTGGAGGGCCACTATGCAAACTGGGGGCTGGATGGTGCCACAGCAAAGCATATCACACCTTCTGCATATGGATCGTCAGGAAATGTTATGAGCCACCATGATTAATATTGCTATGGCAGGCATCACCAGATGGTGGTGTTACACAGTCTTAAAGTTCTTTTTTGTTGTTGTTGTTGTATAAGCAAGTGTTTAGTTTTAGCGTTTTTTTCAATCTGCTTTGTTATGCAGTGGTCATTGGAGAGAAACTAGGAGATATGCTAAGCTAGGAGAATTTGCTCTTTGCTTTATTCTTTATAGTTGGATGCCTCTTGGATGCTGGTGTGTGAGCTGAGATTTCTGGATGAGAGGATGGCCTGTGGGCTGTTTGATTGCCTCTGGTGTATACGTGTAAATAAACCGAGGTACACTTAGAATATACCTAGACGCCATGTCACTGATTTCTCCTTTGTTGGGAAGCCAACCTGCAAGCCTCCATAATTTTGCTACTGCCTGGCAGAGGGAGATGCTGGTGTAAGAAGTGGGATGCTGGAGTCAAAAGAAGAGACAAAAATATTATGAATAATACTTTATATTTCCATAGCATCTTCTGAAGCTATCAGATTGTTCCAAACATCAATTAAATGAGCCTCACACAAAAGTTGGGGCAGAGTGTATATCATTACTTTTTTGCAAATGAGTAAAGTGAGACAGAGAGGCTAATTAACATAGTCAGTATCACAGAGCCAGTCTGTCTATCCATCCCAGGTATTTGTAAGGTGTCTTTCACCATAATATGTATGATTTAGTCTATCAGTCATTGGTAAATCTGGAAAATACCACTCAGGGATTCTGCTTCCCAGTCATCCCTTGCACTAATCTCTAGACAGAGGATTTATGCTGTGGAGGACAAACCTGGGAGAATTGCAGGATATTTGAGTGAGTAAAATGTTCAGGTCATATACAGTATTTTGATCAGAGGGATGGATTGTCTCTCAGAATGTTTCAGGAATGCTGATTTACATACTGTAAGTAAAGTTCAAAGGCTACAGATTTTAAATATTAAGATATAGAAAAATGTAGTGCCTTGCTGGAAACCACAAAGAGTGGAGCAGAGCAATGCTGTCTCTGCAGTATTTTTGCTACTATCCTCTGAACATTGGACATTCCACCACAGATTTACCAGAAATATGAAAATTATTATGTCTCATATTTTGTGCAAGCATTTTCCAGGGTCACTTTAGAGGGCAAGTCCTTTGGGATTTTCAACAAAAAATAAAATAAACATAGCATTCACAGCCTCATTAGACGGCTATCAGAATTCCACGAGACAACCTCTCCAATAAATTCCTAAGCCAAAGGAAAGCTCATTGGTGCCAATTCTCAGCTGTGCCTTCTGAGAAATGCAGTTCAGAAGGGGAACGAAGCAAAGGTGTCTTTAAACCACTATTGCACCTCCCAAAATCTGGGCCCTGACCAGCCCCTCTACAGTCCCAAGGCTGCTCTGTCACAGTGGTCTTAAATGGCTGAATATGGACAGTCCCCCTGGCCTCGAATTGACAGAAGAGTGCTCCAGCCATGCCCCCAGCATGCTCCTGTGTTGAGGTCTGCATAGAAGCATGGCAGAGAGCTGTTCTGGTGGGGGTTCCTCTCTGGGGAGAACTGCTTGGGATCCAGCCCCTTTATGCTGCTCTGCGATCCAGAATGGTTGCCACTAGATTTACAGTGGTCAAGCCCAAGGAGGGGAATCACTTCAGTCAAGACGTGGCCATTTCTGAAGTGAGATGTAACCGCTGTTAGATGAAAGGACAGCACGCTGTTATACTGCACGATGGTTTGTTAGGAGGTGAGGGACACTAACCAATCAAAAATGCTAGAGAACCATGTGTAGAAAGAGATTAAAATGATCCATGTTAGCATCAGGTCAGAGTCTAACACTTCTGCTCTTGCAAAAACTGCTCTCTCTGGGGTCTCTAATGTACAGAAGTGAGTAGGACCTTGACATTCTATATCTTATATTTCCAACATGACAGTGACCCCTAACAATCTGCTGCACAATTGGTTCATTTACAGATTAAAAGGGAAAACTGGCACCTACTGAATTACTAACACCACTTCCTGCATCAACCTGGCTCTCTTTTTGGGGAGGGGGAGGTCTCCTATCCAAGCATTGACCAGGCCTGATTTTGTTAATCCTATGTGCTCTGGTGGGATCATAACTCTGGGTAATATGCAGCTGAAGGACTAATGTTCCCTTTGCATTATATCCAGTCGTGAAAGATTAGACTTTAATCAGTTAACATCAGTAAAGGTCAATTTCACTGCACGCATACACAAACCAATGAAGAAAATTTTCCATTGCTAATAGTAGAAATTTACAGATAGGCAAAGTAAGAAGAATGCTGCTTGAGAACTTTGTTTGATCTAAGGATGTTTTACTTGTGATGTTGACAGTTTGTGTTTTAACGGATATAAAGCTTTAACTTTTTGAATCCCAACATCTCCTGTCATTTAAATAGTCTGATCTCTCCTATAATTTCCTGTAAATGTGAAAGTTAAAATTGATTAAAAATGGCAATGTTTATACATTGATATCTGTTGAAATTATAAAAAAAAATCAAATCAAATTTTGCCAAGCCTAATTATGTCAAGTATTAATGGTTCAAAGGGTTATTTTGTCTCCATGCATTCCTCTATATTCAGGTTCCTAAACAAAGCTGTGGCTTGTCCCAAATTGAGATCCTTGCTCAGATTAATGTTGTTCAAAGGGGCTTCAGACCAATGGAAACTTGGGTTTTTCTCCCCAGTGTGGGGACAGTCTCCCAACTTGATCAGGGTTCAAAAAGCCATACGGGCCTTTGCTCTGCTGTGACATTGTCTTAAACGTACATGGTTCCTTCATTTGGAAAACCCCATTCATTCTTCAATTGACATCATTGCAGCCAGCTGTAGTTATACAATGTGACCTTTGCATGTTTGTTTGCCTATGAACCCTATCTCCAAATGATTTGGGTATAAGGAAAAATGCATCCTGTGTGTAACTCCACTTCTTTATTCAAAAAAGAAAGTACCAGAGTAAACCCCAATGTGTGCAATTCCTCTCCTGGCCACATCTGCTTAAAGAAACAAGAGCACATTAAGGCCTTGTCTCACCAGGTAAGTGTGAACAGAGTTTGTAATCATCTAGTGAATTAAGACTGCGGACAACATGGCTAATAGTTGGAAATTAATCATGTGTTGCCCTTGCTAGCAGACTAAGCTGCCACATGGCGGTCTTTTTGTAATCAGGTTATAACTAGAGTTGGTTGGGAAATGGAACTTCTATTCCGTGGGGAAATTCTGACACTTGGAAACCTGTTTTTGTTCTGAACCTTTTTAACTGAGAGTATTCAAGTTTACAAACCGAATTAAGCTCCACTTTAACTTTTTAAAGATTGTTTTCCTGTTTAATGTTTAACCAGTATTTTTTGTTCCTGCCTGTGGAAGGGAGATTTGGGGCAGAAAACAATACGATACATGTGATTGTTGAAAAATGATCACACATTGTATTAATTTGTAACAAAGGTCTATATGTTAAGTATAGTGTTATAATACATTCCCTGTGACACACCTGTGTTTTAAAGTTTAACACCAAGAAATCGCCTCAGCATGCCTAATATTGATTCAAGAGCAATAGATATTAAAATGTCAATTGTCTTCAAATTATGTCCACAGTTATCAGGGAGAGCTGCCGATTATAATTATGAAAATACTATAATTTATGAACAGGTCAGTTAAAAAGAAGTTTAGCATCTGAATGAATCATGTAATGTCCCGCTGGGCCAAGGTAAATGCAGATTTGTTAGAGTAAAATAGACCATTAACCCACGTAGCTTATTGGTACTGTCCTCAACAGTTTCAGAATGTCCATCAATTAAGTCCAATGGGCCCAATCCAGAAGTTCTTATTTAGGAAGATCACCCATTGATGTCAGTCTCAAAAAAAAAAATATATTACTACATTATAAAGACCTTTAGCTTCTATCCTTTCAATGCAGGAATTAGGGATGTGCTATCCACGTCCCGCTTCACACTTCGCTGCTTTGGAAATGTGGATGTGCCATACTGGAGTTGAGCACCAAGTGGCCTAGGCCATCTCAGGCAGCAGCCAACTCCGAATGCTTTAGAAGAAGGTTTAAAAAAAAAATCCATAAAATGAGTTTAGAGAACTTGTGCAACACATGGGGAACGAGGAGGATGCCACCTTGGCTGCTCTGGAGATCAGCTTATGCCCCGAAGCATGAGATCTAGTTACCTTTTATCTTACCTTGAATTACTCCATAGACTGTGAATGAACATAAGAACGGCTATATTGGGTCAGACCAAAGGTCCATCTAGCCCAGTATCCTGTCTTCCAACAGTGGCCAGTGCCAGGTGCCCCAGAGGGAATGAACAGAACAGGTAATCATCAAGTGATCCATCCTCAGCTTCTGGCAAACAGTAGCTAGGGTAGGGGTGGGCAAACTATGGCTCGCGGGCCAGATCCAGCCTCTCAGGGCTTTGGATCCAGCCGGCGGGATTGCCTTCCCTGGCGCCGTGGGCTCTGCGCCGCTCTCAGCAGTGGCCGGCCCAATGTCCTTGCAGCCCCTGGGCCTGTGCCTCCAGGCTCCGCCCCCCGCAGCTCCCATTGGCCAAGAACGAGGAACCACAGCCAATGGGAGCTTCGGGGGAGGTACCTGGAGGCACGGCAAGGGTAAGCGCATGCAGAGCCCTCCGCCCCCCACCCCCACCCCCCAGGCGCTGCAGCGCTTCCGCAGGGCCGGGGCCGGGGTCAGGGCAGGCATGCAGGGAGCCTGCCCTGGCCCCGGTGTGTGCTGCTGCCACCCCAGAGCCCGAACCCCTCCTGCACCCTGCCCCCCAACTTTCTGCCCTGAGCCCCCTGCTGCACCCTGCACCCTTCCTACAGCCCAACTCTCTGCCCCGAGCCCCCTCGTACACCCTGCACCCCTCCTGCACCCTGCCCTGAGCTCCCTGCTGCACCCTGCACCCCTGTGCACCCCAACCCCCTGCCCTAAGCCTCCTGCAGCACCTTGCACCCCTCCTGCACCCCAACCCCCTGCCCTAAGCTCCCTGCTGCCCCCCTGTGCACCCCATCCCCTTGCCCTGAGCCCCCTCCTGCACTCTCCACCCCAACCCCCTGCCCTCAGCCCCCTCATACACTCTGCACCCCTCCTTTGCCCCAATCCCTTGCCCTGAGCCCCTTCCTGCACCCCACACCCCCTCCTACACCCTGCACTCCCTCCCGCACCCCAACCCCCTGCCCCGCCCTGCATACAATTTCCCCACCCAGATGTGTCCCTCGGCCCAAAAAGTTTGTCCACCTCTGAGCTAGGGACACCATCCTGGCTAATAGCCCTCAGAGAGAGAGTGAAGGACCCGCTGCTGAACTGCAGCCGAAGAATGGAGCGGCATGATTGAGCTGCCGCCGATGGGCTTTTTTCTTTTTTTTTTCCCCCACTGCTTGGGACGGCAGAAAAATTGGAGCCGGCCCTGCCGGTGGACAAGTGCATTGCAATAGCTATCTGGAAGTTGGCCACCCCCAAATGCAGCTTGTCTGTAGCAAACCAATTTGGCATGGGGAGCTCAACTGTTGGGACCATTGTTATGCAGGTGTGTGATGTTGTGGAAAAGGTGATGTTACACCCGGTTATAAAGCCTGGTAATGCTCAGGAGGTTATTGATGGTTTTGGATGCATGGAATTCACATACTGTATTGGGACAATTGATGGGATCCGTGAGCCTACTTGCCACCCCGTTGGCCCCCAAATCAGGGTTCACATAAACGGAAGGGGTATTTCTCCATGGTGCTCCAAGGGCTTGTTCCCACGTTGCAGGATAGCACAGAGACACAGCAGACAAACCTGCTCAATCTTACATATAGACATTTAAAAAATGAGTCAAATCCTGATTCCATTAGTCCATGGGCGTTTTGCCATTGACTTCAGTGGGTTTAGGATTTAGCTGCATGTGAGAATTCAAGCCTCCTCGGACTTACCCTCTGCTGGCAGGCACAAACAGAGATTTCCCTAGAACATATTATGAATTTACACTGCATAGCCGGATGTCATTTACACTCATTCTGATTCTTTTGTGCTGTGTAGAGTGTATCAGCTTCTCAGCCTACTTCTACTTTGTCCCCCATCGTTAGAGACCTGCATCTCCCTCTCCCACATGCGTTTGATTTCTGTCTCATTTTAACTGTTGTCAGTTATTGACATATGAAAATGCTGAGTCATGTAACAGCAGCAACAAAAATTCAATTTGTGCGCTTGAGAAATTAACTTCATGTCACCTCCACTTCCTGCACCCACTAACTTTCATGTGCCTGCTGTAGATGGTAAATGTGTAGTGCACTGACTCCACCGCTGCTCTCTTTTTGTCTGTGTTTGTGGCTCCCTAGCTCAAGACCAAAGCTCACAAAAATGGCTGTAGATTACAAAAGACTCCATGAGTCGGGTGTAATGATGGTTGCTGGCTGGTGTATGCTACCAGGGTCAGTCAGCGTGATTGGCAACCCGGTCTAAGCATGTGGGTTTGCCTTGTCTGGGTACAAGCAGCTACATTGCAAAGCTATGTCGAAGTTACTGTATCCTCATTGGTGCTGCACTGCCCCGTGTGTATCGTTAGGACTTCCCAGGGTATATCCCATGGTTCTGTGCCCTGCAGTCAGATGAGCTGCTCTGATGGTTTCCCAGTGAATTGTGGAAGAACTTGTCTGTCCTGCTGGGCACATGTGGGGAACTGAGTGAAGCACTGGAAGACTATCAGCACTCAAGTGATTTAGCCTGCATCCTTACTGCAAGGTGGGTGGGTTAGCCCCCCGAGTGAAAAGCACAAGCTGAGCTCTAACCCACACCCCCAGCTGAAGCATGGGTTGAAAGCACCCTGAACTAAGGTAAGAGGGTGTGGGGGGGGATGGGAGAGGGGTTGACCTGGGTAAAAGCTTGAGATAACTCTGCAGTGAAGACATACCCTAGATTATCTTCCCCTTCCTTGTCTTTCTCTCTGATGGGTAAGTCCTGAGCCCAGGGCTGCTTCCAGTTCCCATTACTTGGTGGGGACAAGTGGGTATTTTGGGTCTCCTGGATGTTGCTATTTAAGAAACAACCTTCCAGGAATCCAGGGGCTAGTTAGAAGCCCGGAAAATCTTGGATTTTAGGAGTTTAAAAAAAGTAAAATTTGGCTACTGTGTCAGTATTTTGCTGTGAAGTAAGTTTGGCCTCTCTGACAATATTTGGGGCCCCTTGAAGATCACTGGGGGGGATGCAAATGTCCCCTTTGGCTCTTGGTATTGCTGGGCCTGCCTGAAACCAGCACTTGACCCAAGAAGCTAGGCACGGCACTGGGCACATGTGCAGGTGGATGGTGTGAAGGTCTATGTATGGTGTCTTTAGATCTGTAAAAGGAAATCAGGTGGGATGGAGACAGTTGTAGGAGAAGCTCTACATCAAGCAGAGAGAGTATCTTTAGGGATAAACCTACTTCCTAATTCTAAAGGAGTTCCTTCTTCAGTGTTTGGGGAAAAAAAAGCAACTCTTGTGATTCCTTACAATTGTTGCATGACACCTCTGTTTTATGTGGGTGGGAGGAATATCATCTCCTTCCTCCTCTACCTCCGAGTAGCGGGAAGTGGCTTAAGTTGAACTAGGCTGAGACACTTGATCACATCAGGTAGGCTTAGATATATGAGAAATATCAGGTGGTTTTGCTCATGCAACCTATCCCACCAAACCAAGTTTGTGTTTGAAGTGTACCATAGCCATCAGGCTGAAAATATGTATGGGTATCCAGAGAAATAAAAACAGATTACTGATAAGCTTCTTTGGAAAATCTGAGAGCACACAAATATTTGAATGAATCATTCCTGATTCATGTACTCAGCTTGAACTCTGACTAAAGTTGCATTTGAGTATGTTTGCGGTGAGTTCACTGAGCAGTTAGCGCCATAGTAATCTTTACCGACTTGTGGTCATTAAAAATCCCAGTAATATAAGCACGTTAACCCAGATCACCTGGCCAAATTCCAACTCCAATTTTTTGCCTATGTGAAAAACCCCGCTGCAGTTTTCTGGATTCTTCGTTTCCTGTCCCACTATGTTGGGTAGGATCATGAGCTGTTGAATGGTTGCAGTGTTTCACCACAGTGATGGCAGCATTTCAGTGGCAGATGAAACAATTTCTATCTCGTTTCCACTTCACTTTAAATTGGAAAAGCCTTTTGGGATCTTTAGAAACACAAATGGTGTTCTAGAAGTGGGAAGTACTGTATGCTTGTTCTCCCAGGTCACTGAACTAGAAAGATTCCATTCCCCCGTACTTGTCCAATTCTTGAAGCAGCAATTGAAATTCACAAGAGAGAGATTTAATTTTTGCTTTGTTAATGACCAGAATATAACAATCTTTCCCAGGTTAAACCAAGAGGTGAAACATAGCTGCACGTTTAGACTTAAATATCCTTGGCTGAGGCTCCCTTTTTGACCTTAATGTACTAGGCAAGCACCTGAGCTTTGGGAACATCATGTGATCCCAAAAGCCCTTGAGGACATGAAATCCCTGAAGGTCTTTAGGTCAAAACTTCTTTCTTTACACAGGCTTACACTGCAGTTATCTGCTATGACTTTCAGCTTGGCTGTGGCCTGGATTGTACAGTGCAGAAGGATGTTTTCTACATCCATTATGCTACATAAATAAACTGATGACAGTGATGAAAAATGCAGACTTTTACTGCAAGAGTGCATTACCTGGTTCTTATGTTTAAAGAATCCCATTCACCTAATTGTAACAAAGACATTTGTCACATGCACTGTCCAGCAGCATTTTTTTCCCCTGTAGGAATAAAAAAGATGACATAAAAAGCCCACATGTTTTTGCCAAAAGTCTATTGAACACGGAATGAATACAGCAATACAAGCTTCCTCACGGTGCTCCACCAGCATTCCTCAGCACTGAGCAACAGTGACCACCTATCAGGGTGAGAGGACAGTTTGGTCTCCCTCGCCCATCCAGACATTGGCCTCTCAGCTGAGCATGGAGACCAAAGGAGCGATTTGTGACAATGGTTTCTGTGACATTGTGATATCCATAGGTCCCCAGGGACTGCCATTTCACAAGGTCCACGAAAGAGCCTGGACTGTCAGTCATTATGACCTGGGGTAGAGTCAAGCTAGCAACGTAGAAATGAAAGACTTTCTAGCCCAATTCCCGGTCTCCTGAGCCATCCAGCCCACAATGTTATGATTTTAATGAATAACGATGCCATTGCCCAAGTACCTTTGAGTGGGTTAGGTATGGTGTGGGAGGGACACTTCCTGCTGTCTAGGTGAAACATGCAACATCAGATTAGCTTTCACTCTATTAAAGGTCTGGCATGCCTGAAACAGGAGAGTGGGGATTTGAAGTTACCTGCTGTCTCTAGCTGTGCATAAGACACGTTTTTTTCACCTCTGTGCTTGAGTGTTTTTTTGTTTGTTTGTTTGACCACTCAGGGTGAGGTATCTGTGCCTTGCTTTATGGTCTTGGCTGCATTCTGTATCCCTCATTAGCACTAGCATATAGCTCAGAGAAGTTTTCAACTAGCAATAATCACGCCTCGGATTAACCTCATTGGCTATCATCCCTCACAATTCCCCAGTCAAGCTGCAGCAAAACTGACTGACACCCCAGATACCATTAATAACAACATATTTGTCATGTGCTGTTCAATTAATTAGTATGGCATGTGAATCACAGTAAAGAAAAGGAGACAAAACTAAGATCAATATCAATTCATATCTAGACAACACCACTGCACATGTAAAATATCTCCATGTAATCTCCACACTCGACTGAGTTCCCTAGTAAGGCAGTGCTGAAGCTGACAGTTCCCAGCAAGTGTGAAGAATGAAAGATTAACCTGGCCTTGGAGGGATGTGTATGTGTGTGTTTGTCTCTCTCAAGGTTTGACACCCATGTGGCTGGTGCTATATTTTATCATAAAAGAGCAAGTAAAGGACATATCACCTTCCTTACTGTAGCCAAGCCAGCAGCAAACCTTCCCATCATCTTAAATGATTAGAGCTGGCAATGTTTGACGCCAGCTAGATTAGCTGGTTTAATTTGCTCACTGTGTGGCTTCCTGAAATGTCTACATGAAATTAACCAGTGCTCTGCTAATATAGACATTGAAATAATTTTGTAATACAGTAGTGCTTAGCAGTCCCAATGGAGATCAGAATCCCTACCCCCAAAGAATTTACAATCTAAATAGGGTAAAGGATATGTGAAAGGAAGTAGTATTTCCTCTCTCCCCCTCCCCCCCGCAAACAACCCACCATTTCACAGAGGTGGCACTGAAGCCCAGAGAATGTCACACAGAAAGTCTATGGCAATGCCAGGAACAGAAATGAGTAGTACCCTGAATCCCAGTCCAGTACCTTCACCATACAATTATCCTTCCTCTACATGCTGAAATAAAATACATGAGGGATAGGTTGAATCATCAGGGGGATTTGCTCTCCCATGTGACTGATTAAGTTAGGATCCATGTGACCAGGGATCTCGGCCCTGAGCTGTGAGGAGTCTTTCCATTTGTAATACAAACCTTGATCCAAATCTCATTGAAGTCAATTGGGTCAGGGCCACATTGCATGGGCTTCTGTGTATAGCTAGAAAGAAAAAAAGGGAGGGGGTGTATTTGAGTTTGGGGACCTGGTATATGGGCTGCTGGTTGTGTTTTACTGTTAATTATATTCTATCATGTTTAAAAATTGAATCACATTTCAGGAAAATCAAGGTTTAAAGTACTGGACTGAAAAGTTTTGTGAACTAGAATCAGGTTCACAGGCTGAAAATATAATTTGGTAGGTTCTCAAAACCTCATACTTCCTGGAATGCATTAGTTCCCTGACGAAAAGCTATAGAATCACTTCATAATCTGGCCCTGTGATGTTTTTTCAGATGCCTGATTTTACAATATAGATTCAGCAAAAGAAAAGACACACAATACCTCAGGTTACACTTAGTTTTATCACGAAACTTAATGGAAAACTTGTGTGTAAGGTTTTGCTATACCTTAGTTATTAATATGCCATAGCACTATAGTTCATTAGTTATCGCAACACTACAGCGCGTTCAACCATATTTTCTGGGCGCTTTGGGATCCAAAACCTGCTGAAGTTAATAGGAATCTTTCCATTGGTTTCAGTTGGCTTTGGATCAAGCCCATATTCTGTAATGTACAAGGTTGCCCTCCAAAACATCACATACCATGGGAAAAAAACAAGCAGAGAGCCAAGTGCCCATTAATCTTTGTGCTAGAATGTCTCAAATTGATACCATAAATAAAAAAATGTACCCAAAAATATTTTGAGAAAAGCTGCGTTAATTAGACAGAACTAGATTTTCAAAGTGGCCTCAACCCATGCTTGAAGTGTATATAAGACTGGCCCTATTGGGTCAGACCAAAGGTCCAGCTAGCCCAGTATCCTGTCTTCCGACAGTGGCCAGTGCCAGGTGCCCCAGAGGGAATGAACAGAACAGGTAATCATCAAGTGTATGCCCAGTATTTGCAAACAAACAGAATTTGCATACACACAATGGGTAGCCAGACATCTGACTACCTGATTTGTCTGTGTATCTTTAAAGGACAGATTAGAAAATGTCACCCTAAAAGAATTCAACTGAAGACATAAGTCACCTGCAACTCTATAGCCCTTTTATATAGTGGGATAAACAAACTGGCCATGTTTTAGAAAGGAATCTGTGCAAATAATTGATAAATCCCAAAGCGCCCAGAAAATATGGTTGAATGCGCTATAGTGTTGCGATAACTAATGAACTATAGTGCTATGGCATATTAATAACTAAGGTATAGCAAAATTAAGCATTTGTCAAGAGTCAACAGGCCTGGTTCTGCTCTCACCTTCTGTTTTACACCAATTTAACACCATTGACGTCCATGGAATTAATCTGATTTACACCAGTGAGACAAGACCCTCTCCTTGCATCAAATTATTATTAGCGTCCTCTACAAAGCAGCAGCACATTGCTATGATGTTAGATGTGATCCCACTATACGTCTGCAGATGGTTGCTCAGACCGTCCTCTTTTCTTTCTTGGCATCTATGATTCATTAACAACCTGATGTTTTCTTTCTGCAATCCTTCAGCAGCGGGGCGCTGTACATAAGTCCTTCCTATGATTGCTTAGTCCAGTCTTGGACTTAAGGAAACCGTAGCCCTGAGTCTGACCTCCCTTATATTTGTGTAGATCAGGACTAACTCCACTGGAGAGCATAGAGCTACTACAGTGTAACATCAGTGCAAGTTAGAACAGAATCAGGTTCCTTCTGTGGTGACACTAAGCAGTTCAGTTAAAATGGGAGCCAGAGAGAACTACAAGCTCTGTCTGTGTCCAGCAGCCTGAGTGAAGAACCTGCTTTATTTTCATTACAAGTGAATCTTCTGTCTCCACTACCATGAGGGCTGATACAGATAAGGGCAAGACCTTTTACAAGGGAACTCACAGCTATTTTGTGTTTGACAAACACTTACTTACATTTGGCCATCTGAGCCGTGATTCATAAAGAGAATCCTGGGGCTCAACAAGCAGCAAAGCCATAAATAATTTCAACGAGGGAATGCTGAGCTCTGAAAGTAGAAAGGGAGATTTTCAAATATGCCTACAGAGATCCAGGGCCACGAGTCCCTTTAAAGGAACTTGTGCATCTAAATCCCTTAGGAACTTTTGGAAATCTCTTCCTGAATCAGCTAACTGCATGGAAATAATAGTGCTGTCAGTATTTTATTTATATTGTAATAGCTGCTAGGTACTCCAGTCATGGACCAGGACCCCATAATGTTAGGTGTCTTACACACACACACACAGCAAGAGGCAGTCCGTACACCAGATGTTATTTAGTAGCATAAATAACAATGGTGCTTTGCTTGCAGACCACTGGGCAAGGGAGAATTGTTTGCATTTCAACTATGTTACTGAAGAACATTATAGGTCATTTTTCTCCTTTTGGGACTTGATGTCCTGCCAACTTAGATTAGGGAATTCAACAGGTAGTTCTGGGATGGGTCTCCTGGCGCAGTTCCTTCCTTGAATGAGAATGTTTTGATTTTATTGTGGTGCTAATGGGAACCTCATTCCTTGAGATGATATTTCTCATGGGCTGATGTGGTTGTAAACCCTGAATTGGAGCCAGATAGTTCAAATACTGAAGCACACTGCAAGGTAGTTTAAAAATGACATCACACAACATCACGCACAAAGCCACTGCCAAACGGGGAAGTTAGACTGCATTTTTGGCAGGCGGGCAGAATAAGGAGACCCACGTGCAGAAATGAGCTTTTAAAGAATTATCTAACCAGGAATGGAGATGCAGCCAGTTGTGCAGGGGGAATTGGGTTAGAGTTTCCAGTATGCTCAACCAAACCATAGAGGAGCCTTTTAAAAATTAAAGCAGAACCATATCTAAGAAGTTACATTTGTACATGCAAATATATGAGCCTCTCTGGGGCAGATTCTACCCCACCATGGGGTCTCTTTATGCTGTCACTAAAGGGGTTGGAAATGGCCCCTTCAGAATATCTCATCATCAGATCCCCCACCTAGCTTACAGCTGATATCACAGTTCTATGCCAGTCTCCTTTGCAGCTCTGGTATGGAAGGGGGGCATTACACTTCAGGCTATGATGTGCTGGTGTAATGGTCCATAGAGGGCTGTTACAAACTGACACTATGTATATTTCACCAGAGAAAACCCCAGCCAGGGCCAGAGTTAGGGAGAGGTGTAGGTGGCTTCTAGCTCTTTTCTGCCTCCCTCTCCCTATCCTGCGCTCAGCACAGAGCCCGAGGAACAGAGAATCTGTCCCTGTGTTTCAGGAGAAGCGAAGTTTTCTATTATTTATGCTGCGTGTTTCATGCTTTGTTTTTCAGAAGAAGAAGCCTCAAAAAGAAAGCTCTTAAAAATCTGTGTATCAGTTGATAGCGAAGAAGTGTTAAAAGAAGCAAATGCAGAGAGAGGGGGCTCGGTCTAGTATACAGCGCACAAGTGGAAAACTCGGACTCCTGAATTTCAATCTGAGCTCTGATGCAGACACCTTCTCTTGCCTTAGGGATAGCACTGAATCTCTGAGACTGTTTCCTTATTTGTAAAATAAGAATAACGGTACCTTGCAGGGGTGTTTATGAGGAATTTTGTACAGGTTGGAGCACACCACCAGCAATCAACACATAAGTAGTTAATGTAGGTCAGGTGGCTTTCTTAATACTCCACTTTCTTTATTATAACTAGCATAAAGTGTGTGCATGCACTAGTGTAGTAGAATCCTGCGGGGCACACAGCTGGGTAACCTTATTCTCTTATTCCTGGGACCCCTCTTTTTCCTTCAGCATCCTCATCCAATTCTTCTGTTTGCCCCTTTGCTTTCTTGAAATTATTGTAAGTGTTTTGAGGCAGGGAGCATGTCTCATTCTCCACTCCGTGAGGTACCTAGCACACTGCTGGGGGCTGTAAAATAATACCCTAAATGCTAAGTAATATGCAGTGCTGATCATCAAGGGCCAGATTATGCCTTTAGCCACAACCCTTCGCAAGGGGCACTGTATATATCCATTGCCCGCAGGGGACCACCTCACAGACCCGCTTAGTCTCCCTGCAGCTCTTGGGGCAGTACTTTGTGACAATTGTTTTTAGGGTACAGTATTCACCTACTGTGCAAACACCCAGTTCCACTGGCTGGCACAGGTATACGTGAGAGCATCTGGCATGCAGCCCATGAGTTCTTTCCACCAACTGGAGATAAGATCCAGGAAGCTGTAATGTGGAAAGGTGTGCGTATGTATGTTGGGGAGGAGGGAAATCTTTATCCTGTTTGTGACAGTCTAGTGCCAATTTAAATACAACACAAAAAACTGGTGGTTCTAATTGGGGTTTTGCATGAGGGAAACAGAAGAGGGGGAGGATGAGTTTTTTAAACAGCCCAGCTGCTCTATATACAGCAAATCGGGGACTAAGGATTGAATTGTCAGGGTAGAACCAGTCAGGTTTTTCAAAATGGTGTAGGTTGTTGGATTTGTGCTGAGAAAGCATAGGCAGCAAGCCACTAGATTCTGAAAAAAATTAATAATCCTTGACTCAAATTTTCCTCTCTGATTGAGACTAAGCAGAAACATGTTTTTAAAGCCAGTAATCCCCAAAGAGGCCTTCTAAGATTCCTGGAACTCACATGTCAGTTATAATTTCCATGTTCAGCACTGAAATCCTTGAGCTGCGGCCCGATGTGTTGCTTCATAATGAATTTTACACTAGTTTCAAAGGCATTTTTACAAGTTCATTTTTTGTGTGTGTGTGTGAAAACTGCAAGTCCAAAGTTGTGCCTACTGGAGGTATGATGCTGAGTGAAAATGAAAAGAGGGCTGAGGTAGCACAGCCGTGATGATGGGGAATGAGAAGGGGAAAAAAATGCTTCTCCCTAAGGAAAACTTACAATCCAGATAGGTTCCACTAAACAGGAAATTGCAAGCAGCTTGAAGAGCCCTCAGAGGGTTGGACAGTAGGAAAACTAGCACATGCTCTTATAAGCCTGCAACAGTACTGAAGTGTGACTTTAGCAGATCTCAGGGTGTAAGACCACTAAAGAGTGGGTTCAACAAAAAGAGAGCTCATTTCATTGTACAAAAGAGAGGTGCCATGAATATTCAGCTGGCCCTGCTTCTGGCTGACTAACTACTCACAGGTACTTTATTATACACAACAAAATCTCTCCTCTAAACCATATTGGATTAAGTATCACTGGTCCACTAGCTGCTGTGCGCTAATGTCATTTAATTAAACATGGTGCAAGGTCTGCGAATGTGCATTTGAGCAATTCTGGATATACTAACAGAGCAACAAACTTACTAAACTAATCTTGCAAACTTGCAAGAGGTCCCAATAAAGTTAGTGGTCCAAGAAATCAGCTGGTAGAGATTGGTGAGCTCTGTTGTAGTCCTTGAAGATTTGGCCCAAAGGGGCTAGTTTTTTTAGATTACAGACTACATATCAGTAAGGGTTTGTAGGAACGGGCTCTATGGGAATACAATTTATCTCACAACTGTTCATTTATTCTGTGCTGACCTAACCTTGATGCCTGTCTGAAATTCTAATTAGGATCTGCTAGCAGGAAGAAAATCTTCCCCCCCCTTTTTTTTAATCCTCTATTGTGATGCTCTGTCAAAGCCATTCCATGACTCATTGCACAGGCTGTTAGGAAAGGTATAGCCAAATACATGTGGTCATCTGACAAAGTCACTATGATGAGGCAAGTCATGGTGCTGTAGAGGTACTAAGGGCTAGATTCACACAGTTACTTAAGTGCCTAAACCCCAGAGTTAGGTGCTGAAATCTTGGATTTCAGAGCCTAAATTCTAGCTTTAGGCTTGACTATGATCCACAAAATTTCTGCTGAACCCTGAGGGGCCTAAACTTACTTGGTGCCTAAATTTTCAGGGTAAAATTTCTCTGGGCACCCGTCTTTTCTCTGAGCATGCACTCTGCTGCCTCATTCTAGGCATCTGGATGCCTGCCTCCTGCCCAAGTCCCAGAGTGTTTCATGAAGGTTGTTGTTTACCATTTAACACGTGTGTGGGGCCTGATCGGGTAGACGTGCTCAGAGGCTACCTACTGGATTGGGGCCCATTTAAAATCTGGCTGCTGAACAAGGAGGTGGTGACGACAACCTTCTAACTTTTTGCCCAGTGGTTAGAGTGCTCACCGGGATGTGAGACACCCAGGTTCAATTCCCCCTCTGCCAGAAGGGGAGACACCATTTGAACAGGGTCTCCCCCCACCTCAGGAGAGTGCTCTAACCACAGAGCTATGGGATATTCTGATGTGGGGCTCCCTCCATCTCTCCTGTTGAAGCTGTGCCTCTGTGGATAAATAATGAAAGTCACAGGGTGAGAGAGAGAGAGAATATGGCTTTGTAGTGTGGTGGTAGGGCACCCACCTGGGAGGTGGCAACCTAGAATCTAGTCTTCCTGCTTCAATAATCCTTTCATTATTTATCCAAAGTGGAACAGCTTCAACAGGAGGGATTTAAGGGAGTGTCCAATCCTCCCTACCCCAATAAGAATATCCAGTAACTCTGTGTTTAGCACACTTTCCTGAGAAGTGGGGGAGACCCCATCCTTTCTCCTCTTCTGGCAGAGGGGGATATTGAACTCAGGTCTCCCACATCTCAGATGACTGCTCTAACCACTGGGATAAAAGTTATAAGATGGGCACCCCATCTCCTCCTGCCATTTTGTGTGGAGCGAGGTAGCACAAACTAACTCATTCTCACAAGAAACCACTTAGATACCTGACTCCAGGAGACGGGTTCCCATCATGCCAGCAGAGCTAGGTGCAGCCTGGATTTAGGCTCCTGCCTCCACCAGAGGGGCAGGGTTAGGACACATTGGTATCTCCCAGTGGCTATCTTAGGTGGCTCCTCGCCTAGTGCACTGGCTTTTGTGAATCACAGTCGAAGGTGCCGCTCTCTCCCCATTCATAGTATAGGGAGCCTAGTGCCTGATTCAGGCTTTGTGAATCACAGGGTTGTTCTTGTGATTTTCTAGGTGCTTAAAAGTTAGGCATTGCATTGCTCTGCATCACACCACCTAAGTCCCTTTGTGAATCTAGGCTTAGGATCTTTGCTCTTTGTGTTAGTCCCAGATTGTCATGAAGCATTAAATGCCCCAGATTATGATCTCAGTTGACTTCAGTGGAATTACTCTGGAATTATTCCTTTGGTGTAACAGATCTGAATCACGCCATAAATCCCTATGGCATACTTACTCCTCTCTGGGTGTTGAGGGGGGGGAAGGAGGTCAGACAAATATACATTACTGTGGGAAAATATAAAAGCAAAAATATTTGCATCGTCTAGCATCCCAAAATAGTTTCAAAACTAAGATGACTGATTTCCCACTCCTTAGATTCTTTTTAGCTTATGAGCACAGACATGGTGAGTGAAGTAAGCTAGTATTTATAGCTGCTGTGATCACTCTGTAATCTTTAATGCTTCACTTAGGGGTTGGAAGCCTCATGCTTTGCCGGTATACCTTACAAGTTGCACATCTGTTTAAATATTCCTGTTTTACACTGAAAATAGAAATATGTTAGAAAAGAACATTAAATATTAGCACAGAGAAATGTATCGCATTTTGTTAATGAGCACTTTGTCTAACAGACTGCATAGCACAGGCTTGCCCCTTCACCCTGCTGGGATAATAACAGTGCATCATGATGACTCATTCCAGACCCTTTGTTTTGTCAGTTTCATTATCGGTGATGTTCACATAAATCAGAGATGGAAAAGCCCTATTAGATCATTATGTCTATTTCCCCTGCAGGATGTTCTCTAATGTTGTTAATTATTACTAACAGAGAAACTGGTTTAAGGGGATAGTGGAGTAAGGTAATAAGGGCTCCTGCATTTTGTGCCTCTGCCATCATATCACTGTGTGACAATGGGTAAGTCACTTAGGGCCAGCTCCTCACCTGGCTTAAACTGGTGTAGCTCCACAAACTTCAGTGAATGGCGTTATGCTGATTTGTGTCAGTTGATGATCTGGCCCATAGTCTTTCATGAGTACAATGAGTCTAATACTGTGTAGCGCCTCTGACAGCCATGTTATGAGACTTAATTCATATTTACACATTGCTCTGAGATCATTGCCGGAAAGGTGCTATGTACAACAAGTGCAAATTATTTACCATTTGTCCTGTGTGACACCTGCCAGCCTTTTCCCCCCTTTAAACTGATGGAAAAGCTCATTTTATCGGCGTGGGTAGATAATTCGATTCCTGTGCAGATTCCTTCTTGACCCCCTTTCCTTCCTATTGTTTTATTGTGCACCCTTTTCCTTGCCACACAGACACTGTATTATATCATAGCAGAGCTTGTTGCTGGCAAAACAAGCAAAAATATGTATGGGAAAAGGGTCACTTAATGGCAAACTTCGGCATTCCAGGTAAAGATGGTAAAATTGTGAATCTGAGGGAGCAAATTTGCAAAAACTAACCACTTGGGGTATCCAAAGCTGAACCAGGTTAAGAAGCCAGGAGCTGCTGAAGGATCAGCATTGTAATTCAGAGTGAAATTCACATGCCCATCTCTAACATCCCCCTTCAGCCCATTTGCTTTTTTCCCATGGAAATTACACAGACTCCAAAAGAAATTTAACATTTTTCTCATTTAAAATTGTCTATCTTAGTGCTGCACCCCTGAGTGATCAGCTTTTCAGCTTTAGAAATCTCGTCAGGGTCTTGTATACAATAACGTCTCTTCCTCTCTCTCTGTTTTCAGGCTCTCCCTCTGTCTCTCTCATCTCTCTCTGTTAACTTGTTAGCAGACCAAACGAACAACCGTGGATAGCGAGGTCCTTCCTTATAAGCTTCCATACACTACCTCAATAACCTGCCTCAGTCCTGACCTGGAAGGACCACCTGTGGTGTTAGAAAGTTGTTGAGTCTCCCTGGCTCATTTCAGCCTTTTGGCTTTTCTATGGCAACTGCCAACATGAGTGTCAATTAGTGCCAGTTGTAATGGTGGTTTTGGTGCCCTGGATACTAAGCGTTTGTCTACACTGCCACTTTTGTTGCTCAGAGGTGTGAAAAACACTCCTTTCTCCCCCCCCCCGCCCGTGTCATAAGTTACACTGACAGAAGCATGGTGTGGACAGCGCTAAGTTGGCGGGAAAGCCCACATAGCTACCGCCACTTGTTGGAGGTGATTTCATTATGTTGACAGGAGAGCTCACTCCTGTCAGCACAGAGCGGCTACATGAGAGATCTTACGGCGGTGTAGCTATATCGGTACAGCTGTGTCACTGTAAGCTCTCTAGTGTACACATGGCCTAAGAGTTGAACCGAGGACAATAACTCTTCATTACATGCAGGATACCAGCGATCCGATTGTAAGTTTTCATTCTCTGTTGGCCCCTATCAGTGTAAGCTTGAAAGCTTGTTTCTCTCGCAAAGAGAAGTTGGTCCAATACAAGATATACCTCACCCATCTTGTCTCTCTATTTTCAAGCAGGCTTTCTTGATCTGAATGCCCATGTCACTGGACCCTGTCAAAGCCTGTCTCTACCTTTCCTTTCAGGTCTCCATTCTTTATACTAGGTAGAAAGGGGGCTGTTACTCTGTCAGATACACAGATGATGATACAGAATGGATGCCAATTTCCAGTCTTTCCAGAAGCAGGACTGCTTCTGAGCATTCCTGTGATCAGTGAGCCGTGTAACCTCACACAAACCATCTGGCTTCCAGAACTCTTCCTAACAAGAGCCCCAAAGGGAGAAAAGGGCGAATTTCTGCCATGAATGATGTCCCAAGGAGTTCCAATGAGGTTGGCCCTAATTATACAGAAAACTTCATCCGGGCCAAAAGGTAGCTCCAGCCCACTTGCCTCATGGCTGCCATGCCTAGTGAGGCAGGGAGAGATAGTACAGACTTGACGAGGCAAGGTAGTGGCACAGTGAAATGCTCTTCTTAGGAATATGACTAAAATTATTATTGTAAAGTGTTGGAGGCTGCTGGAGGGGAAGCCATATCAGGGTGAGCAGCAGCTCACTTAGGAAGGTAAAGAAACTACTTTCAGACATGGCATTTTTCATGTTCCGCATTTGCTGACGAGCTGTCAGAATGGCAGGATTGTCAGTCATATCATGTTCCTAACTCAAAGTACCCACTACTATTATAACTGCACTGACAGTGTTTGCGTAAAAACACCATCTCACCCACACAGGCCAGGAACAGGTACTGTAAAACTGCCTGTGGCAGGAAGAGCGGGGGACGCAGTGCAAGAACTAGGGCCACGTTGGGCAAGCTAGTAAGAAGAGCATCTGCTTATTTTATTTTCTGCCGTATTGCTAACAATGTCACTAGTGACTTTTGTTTTTAAAGTGGAGTCATTTTCTAAGCAGTTTATATTCTGAGCAAAAAAATCAAGAGGGAAAATCACGTGAATTTAACAGCATTACTTCTGCAAATTTTTGTGTCATGTGCGGGGAGTGGGAGTGTGTGTGTGTGAAACTTCACACAATGTGCAAAGTCAAACTCACCCCCCTTCCTGGGCTTTTCTTTTCAATATAAACAGTAACATAACTTCAAGTTCAGCTCAAGGCTTCTCCCCAGGCTTGGCTGCTCTTGGGTTCCTCTTAGGACTGCTTAGTCCACACCCTAGATCATCTCTCCCTAAAATGCCCTTCCCTCTTCTGTCATTTCTGTGTGGGGTGAGGAGTCATCTGCCTTGGTGAGTCAGTAGAATGCCCGTAATCTTCCCTCAGCAGGTCCAACCTCTGCTAACAGAAAGGGGTGTTTCAGGCAAACATTGCCAGCGTGTTATTTTTAGTGATCAGACTGTGTAGTTACGCTAGGCTGAGAAAAAATGTATAAGAGATATCAGCCTTCATGCTTCAGAATATAAACCAATCACTACCGTGGTAATAGCTAATGGCTGGGGTGCTGGATGAAGACTCAGGAGGCTTCAGATCAATTCATTGCTCAGCCATAGACTTCCTGTATGATATTAGACAAGTCACTTATCTACACTGTACCTCAGTTTCCAGGTGTAAAACGAAGATAGTCCTTCTCAACCTTGCAGGGGTGTTGTGAGGCAGTGTAAGTACCTAGATAGATCAAACTTCCTGGTGTTAGGAGGAAAGTTTTCCCATCAGCCTGTTATTGTATAGTTGTTCAGGTCTTAAGACATTCCTTGCCATGCTCTGAGGCGTTCAGTATTGGCTGCTGTCAAACACAGGGTATTAGATTAGATGGACCATTGGCCTGAGCCAATGTGGGCATTCCTATGATCCATGGATATTCTCCAGCCTTGTCCAGGTATTTTGCCTCTCTCTCTTCCCCTCTTTGCTTCCCTGTCATCTCCCTTCTGTCTGTCCCTTCCCATAGCACCACGATTATCCAGCCCCAGCCTTCTCCTCTCCAGCCCCACCCTTCCTGCATCTCTTCACTCCACCGACTCTCCATCTCAGATCAAGTCTCCTCTTTGGTCAGATTTGCACTCCCTTGTCTATGCATCTTCATTTTTAGCTCCCTCAATTATTGCTCTTATGATGCTGTCATTTTTATTTCCACCCTGAAATGCCTTTGCAGTAGAGATGGGCTCAAACCAGAACTCTGGATCCAACCTTCCCCTTGCACTTTGGGAATGTTTTGATTTGGATCTGGGCTCAGATCTGAATTTTATTCCACTGTGCTTTCCATTCTTCTTGCCTTATACTGTGGAGAGGGAAGTGTATGTTTGCATGCAGTTTTAATTGAAGACAATAAGGGTGACAATAAGGGAATTAAGTATCAGAGGGGTAGCCGTGTTAGTCTGGATCTGTAAAACCAGTAAAGAGTCCGGTGGCACCTTATAGACTAATAGATGTATTGGAGCTTGAGCTTTCATGGGTGAATACCCACTTCGTTGGATGCATGTATCTATATGCACTACGTGCATCCGATGAAGTGGGTATTCACCCACGAAAGCTCATGCTCCAATACGTCTGTTAGTCAATAAGGGAATTGTGTGAGAGGGTAGCTCACAAACGACCTTAAAAGCGATTCTGATATTGACCTTATGTATACGTGACCACTCGTATGACACTGCTGAGGACAATATAGCCATGTTACTTGGAAATAATAGTGTGAAACTATGCTTCGGACTCAGGCTCAGATGTTTTTTATTTTGATGTTTGTTTATAGTGCTTTCATGTACCATACAGTAATTTTGCGTGACTGGTGTGGTCCCACCTGTCATATAGAATTTATGTATGGTAAATGAAGGCAGGCCTATGTGTGTCATATTATTTGACTGTGTGTGTTACGTGTATTTTAAGGATGGGGTTTTCAAAAGCACTCAGTCTTAGCTTAACTCTGCTCCTGGTGAAATCAGTGATGAAAACCCTTATGTACTTCAACGGGAGAAGAATTAGACCAATGAGTGTTTTTGAAAATCCCATCCTTAAAATAAATCAGAATGAAGAGAGGTAAGAATTGTCACTTCTAATTAATATTTTCTAAAGATTTGCATGATGACTGAAAAGGACAGTTTAAAAGAGTTTATTTTCAGGATCTGCCCTTCCTAGAATTGTTCACCTTAGTCTTAATAGGAGTTTTATTGTGTGCTTGGCCACACCTTGTTATTTCATTGATGTTATGCCTGGCTGCAACATAGCTACCTCCAAATTGTATTGCTGCCCTACTGGTCTAGTGACTTTCATGTCTGCTTTATGCATTTTCTCATGATTTCATCTGGGGCAGCTGAATAGCTATCATCTACCACATGAAACTACCGTGTCAGTTATTGCACAATCAATACAAATAAAGTTCAACAGCTCAGAGCCAAAGGTAAATTTTGCAGACATAAATCAATAAGGTGTTTAAGAGATAAATGGCATGCATTATAGCTTTCTGGAATCTTTTATTTCTCCTTCCTGAAGTTCCACACAGTGATGATGAAAGTCAATTCAGGAATCTCCTCACATCACCCCAAATTAAACAATATGTCATCAGAAACTAGGTAGAGAGGTGGGGTACCAAGTTAAAAGAAGTGGGTTTGGATGAGGGGGTTATTTTTGAGTGAAGACTCGAGTTCTGTTATCACATGAACAGGATTGTACCAGTCCTTAAAAAATGACCATGACTTCCTGGTCACAGTCACTTTGCAAACAGGGAGAAAAAATATAACTTTGTCCAATAAACTGTTGACAATGAATAGTTCAAGCTGACCCTGTCATACTCCTTGGGGTATGTTGATCTCTGCTCCTGAGCTGAAGATGTTCGCTAAGCAGTAAGAGCACTTTTAGAACACATTGTAAAGCTACATGTTTGTGTTACAAGAAAACTCAGTCATTGAAACTGGGTTGAGTTTTGTTGGGCCTTTTAAAGAAGACAGAATTTGCTTCACTGATGATGTATTTGATATAAGAATCCTTTTAGAATCAGAGTCCTCTCCCCTCCCCCCTGACACTGGCTCTTCTCTCTAGGTGAATCCTCCCCCTGAGCCAGCACAAGGGTATATACCATATACATCTCACATAAGTCCTAGAGTCCCCTGATATTGTCAGTCGTGGTGTACAAATCAGAAAATAACATCCATTGCTCTCTGTGTTTTCTCTGCTAAACCCATTTCTTACGACAAGGATGATCAGCTATGGTACTGTATGCTTTTGGTCAGTCTCATATTTTGTAAAATATTTATTATATACATTCATCCAGATTGAAAGCCCACTAAAACCAGTAGGAGGCTGTCCATTAGCTACAATGAGATTTGGATCAGGCTCTAGTGCGGTATTTGTTGTTGTTCTTACTTTACTTACCATGTGTATTCATTATGGTGTGCTTAGAAGCCTTAGCTGAAATCAAGGTCACATGTACAAACACACAATAACAGACAGTCTAGCTCAAAAAGCTGACAAGCTAAATAGACAAGAGAGAGGAACATTATCATCCCTAGTTTAGTAGGAAGTAAGGGACAGAGAGACTAAGGATGGAATCCACAAAAGTACTTGGGCACCTAGGGGACCTTCACCATGAAAACTTAGGTACCAAGTGAGCTTAAGCATCTACAGAGTTTGTCAGAAGTTCTGGATCGCAGTGGAGCCAAAACTGGGACTTTGACACCTAAACCTGAGATTTAAGTGCCTGGGTATGGAGTTTAGGCACTTAAGTAACTTTGTGGATCTGGGCCAGAGTGACTTGCCCAGTGTCACACAGGAGATCTGTGATGGAGTTGGGACTTGAATGCAGATCTCCTGAATCCCATTCTAGTTGCTTCACCACAAAATCATCCTTCCTTTCCAAACTGGCTTTCATCTCCAAGTTAATTAACCATAGGGTGGGTAATCACATCCGGAACTGATACCACTTAACAGAACTTGTTCATATTAGGCTTGTCAAAAGGAAATAGAGGAACATTAAGGACAACCATCCTTAATAATTTTGATATACATAATTCAAGAGTGAGCTATTGCTGTTGGACAAATGAAGCGAGATGGTACATGCTAAGAAAGGGGAACAACGAGAGTCCAGTAACAAAAAGAAGTTGAAGATTTTGAAATCAGTCACTCTTCCTTATGGACTATCTTTCCACTAGAAGAAATGCTGATTGACCTGGTTTTCAAGGCTTTGCCCCATTCTTTGCATGCCTGTTAAAGGTGTGTGTGTGTCTGTGAAAAAACCTTCACGCTCAGATGCTTGGCGACTCGGGGAGTTTGCCACCTCTTACCATGTTCTCTTTTTTCCCTCATGGTGCCTGAATTCCATTGGAATTTCATTGAAATTTAACCATCTCTGCAGAAGGTTTCGATTTTGATTAATTGAAAATTTCTGATGCAAACAATGTAAGCTAGGCCCTGTTCAAACACAATGCATTTTAATATAGCCAAATGCAAATGTATACATCTAGGAACAGGGAATGCAGGCCATGCATACAGAATGTGGGACTTCATCCTGGAAAGCAATGACTCTAAGAATTTAGGGGGGCATAGTGGAAAAGCAACTGACAAGGAGCGTCTAGTCCAATGCTGTGGTAAAAAGAGTTATTGTGATCCTTGGATGTATAAACAGGGGAGTAGTGAGTAGGAGTGGGAAGGTGATTTTTACCTGTTTATGGCATAGATCAGACCGATAATGGAATACTGTGTATAAAGTTCTGGTGTCCACATTTTAAAGAGGATGTTAAAAAACTGGAGAGAGTGTAAAAAAAAAAAAAAACACACACAAAATGTGGGTGCTGGCAAAATGTTTTACGATGAGACACTTAGACTACATCTATACTGCGAGTTAGTGGGGTATTTCCCATCTTGAGTAGACATACTTGTGCTAGTTCTCATCTGAGTTAGCATACTAAAAATAGCAGTGTAACCCAGTAGCCCAGGCAGCTGCAATGACAACACATGTTGGTAACGCCAAGTATTTATCCAGGTGGGTTTGTACTTGGTGGTAGCTAGCACAGTCCCGCCACTGCCTGTGCTTCTGCAGCTACACTACTGTTTTTGGCATGCTTGGTCAGAGAAGAGCTAGCATGAGTATGTCTACACAAGCTGGGACACACACCTTTTAGTTTGCAATGTAGACATAGCCTAAAAGACATCAATTTGTTTTGCTTATCAAACAAAAGAGAGAGGTGACTTGAATTTAGTGTCTAATGACCTTCATGGGGAGAGAATAATGGGTACTAAAGGGCTCTTTAATCTAGCTGAGAAAGGCGTTACGAGAACCAATGGCTGGAAGTAGAAGCCAGACAAATTCAAATTAGAAATTAGCCACAAATATTTTAACAGTGAGAGTGATTAACCAATGAAACAGACAACTAAGGTAATTGGTGGATTCTTCACTTCTTGATGCTTTGAAATCAAGACTGGATACCTTTCTGGAAAATATACTTCAGCCAAACACAGATTATGCTTTAATCAAACACAAGTTTCTGGACTCAATCCAGAGGTAACTGGGTGAAAATTAACAGCCTATGATATACAGGATGATCTAATAGTCCCTTCTGGCCTTAAATTCAATGAATGAAGTTATGTGATCATGAATGGTAAGGAGACAGTCTTCTACTAAGATCTGATACTCACCAGGAACGTGTTTGATAACATATTAAATAGATACTAGAATGATATAAAAGCATGTGATAAAATATAAGCATATGATAAGTATGAGTATCAGGAAACATTTTCAAAAGCACCTAAATGACTTATGAGTCTAATTCCTTTTGAAACTCAATGGGACTTAGGCTCCTAAGTGACTTAACTGCTTTTGAAAATTTTACCCATAACCAAAAGCCTGGTCCTGCATGACGCTGAGTGCTCTTATTCTCATTTACTTCCCAACATTCTGCATACAGGAGATGTTTTTAAGCAATGTGTGTACGTTAACACTGAAAATACATCCCGTGTTTATCACTTGCATCCTTTTGTGTAACCTTATGACACATGAGGAAAAAACAGCCCATCACTTTTGCTGGTCAGCATCCACAGTAATCACCAAGGAAAAGTTAGACAGCAACCAGTGAGACACATGTAGCCACCATGACCTTGGGATTCATAAACAGACTGAGGCTGAGGACACAAAGAAGGTGATTCAGTCTCTGGGGGAGACTGGTATTGTTCTGTGTCTCTTGGTAACTTGCCAATGAGTGCTAATAACAGCCTCACAAAAAGGTCAATCAATCAATCTGCATATTTACAGGACAGCCTTCATAAGAAGGGCCTCTGAGCACTTTGCAGAAATACAGATGCTCCACTGAAATATTTAAAAACAAACTAGTTGAGTGTGCTCAGGGAAGAGTCAATGCGAAAACATAGGGTCTAGATATAGACCTAATGGTCATCAATAGAACATGTCTACTGGAGATCATTCTCCAAATGTGGGACTGTGCAGCTGCGCTTTCTTTGGGCTCGAAATAAAAGCCGAGACCTTTCTGTGTAACCACTCTGATTGCAGTGCAGTACATTTATAGCTACATCAACTCAGTGCAATACACAAGGAATCAGCCACTGAGTATTTAAAAGCGATAGTCAGGCATCTAGATGGATAGACTGGAGCACCAGCCTAATGTGTGGAAGAAACATTTGTGTGTCTAATAATCCATAGAACAGCATTGTGGTTGAGCTTTAACTGAGCACTCTCTGGTAACTCAACCAACAAAAAACTGTAGATCAGTTCTGGTTATAAGAAAAGGATGAACTAACAGAACTAATAGAAAGAAAGCAGAGGTTTCAAGATGTAAGAAGCATATCTAGCCACACCGTGAATATGTTTCTTTTAAGGTCACATAAAAGTCATGATCATTGACACCTAGGTCTTTGATATGACGAGTAGATAATTGAACAATATGTAATATTAGCAGGGAGCTAGAGAATAAATTCTGTGCTCAATCAACCATGGCTCAGTTTTTGTCTGAATTCCATTTCTGGCAATGGCTAGACAGCCAAGATTGAACCCCAAACAAATGAAGAAGTAGGACCTGGATTGAATCAAGAATTAGGTATTAGTCACTTGAACTGCAATGTGAACTATGATGAGACGAGCAGGTAAAAGGAATGGGCTGAAAAGCATAAAACTAAGAATCAAGCCCTGTGGGACCTCAACATGTGCTAATTAAAGGAGCAACAGTAAATTAGCAGGAAAAGAACTACTCTGTCTAATCATTTTGTTGGGGCTGGTTCCACACTCACACCAATGTCAGAGGAATCACACTACATCCTAGGGTAGGTCTACACTTACCTCCGGGTCTGCGGAGCAATCAATCTTCGATCCCGGAAGTGCTCGCCGTCAACGCTGGTACTCCAGCTTGGCGAGAGGAGTACGCGGCATTGACGGGGGAGCCTGCCTGCCGCGTCTGGACCCATGGTAAGTTCGAACTAAGGTACTTCAAATTCAGCTATGTTATAGCTCAGTGGTTTGAGCATTGGCCTGCTAAACCCAGGGTTGTGAGTTCAATCCTTGAGGGGGCCACTTGGGGATCTGGGGCAAAATCAGTACTTGGTCCTGCTAATGAAGGCAGGGGGCTGGACTCGATGACCTTTCACAAGGTCCCTTCCAGTTCTAGGAGATGGGATATCTCCATTAATTATTATTAACGTAACTGAATTTGCATACCTTAGTTCGAAATGGAGGGTTAGTGTGGATCAGGCCCTAGTGTACACATGTATGTAGTAAAAAGCAGCTCCAGATGCTCACACTAGCCTGGTCATCCAGATTCCATAATCCACTCCGTGGTAGATGACAGAGAAATCTAGTACAAGAATGACTGCAATATTTAACCAGAGTGAGACATGAGTAACAAACAATTAAGGCAGACTGTAATCATGTCTGAGGCTGGACCTAAAGCTCTCGTACAATAATGTAATGGTAAATGATCCTAGATTTCAGTGGGCGGAGTTCATAGCAATTTCATTGTTCCAGTTTGGTGATATCCCTCTCTGCACCCTCTGATTGTACTTCTGCAAAGTAAATCCAATTTCCTCTAAATACCATACCTGACATCTTTCTAAATTAAATCTTATCTCATTGATATTTTTTGCCAATTTCTCTAACCTCTCTAGAAATTTGGTCAATGGACAACATGTCTCTCCTTCAAGGTCATATTTTAAAATTTCCATTGATGTTATAAATAGTATAACATACTGGACTAATGAGAAGTACATACAAGTATATTTTAAGATATTAATATGTAATTGGGACCAGTATTGACCCCTGCTCAACACCGCTCCTCACTTTGGGCTGTATCCAGTCTTGACCCTCACCACACCCAACAGGGATCAGCAGGGATCAAGCAGTCTCTCCCAAACCAAAATAGTTCATTAAGGATGAGGGAACAGCAAGCAAGGGCAGACGGCCCCTGGTTGAACTCCTTTTGGCATTGTTTACATTAACTTTTTTCCCTAACATTTCCCACCATTGCTACCAGTGGTGTATCTCCAGTGATGGTAACAATGTTGAGTAAACAGGTGGTCACCAGCATTTTAACTGTGGTCTGTATTTACTCAGGGTGATTAAAATGCTAGGGACAAGTCTGCAATAGTGCTCCCAACAGTGGAGCTGCTCTGGTGCTAACAATGGTGGGAAATTATAGGGAGAAATAGCCTTGTTTCTATGAACTATGATTCCTGAATTCCTTTCTTGTCTAGCTCTGGTTTGTAGCAGAGTGCTCAGTGTTTTCTGACATGGTACTCTATAAAAATGCCCATTGTTGATCAAGATTGTCTCATCTACCACTAGGTGCTTCCAAATCAGTTCTATTATTTTAACCTGTTATTGAAGGTAGACTAAATGGTCAACTATTTACCTTCTCATAGACTCAGAGACTTTAAGGTCAGAAGGGACCATTATGATCATCTGGTCTGACCCCCTGCATGCTGCAGGCCACAAAACTGTCCCTACCCCTTCCCTTGACTCTGCTGTTGAAGTCCCCAAATCCTGTGTTTTAGTGACTTCAATTGGCAGAGAACCCTCCTGCTAGCGATCCCTGCCCCATGCTGCGGAGGAAGCTGTCTAGTCTCCCCTCTTGTCTATTGGTGCCTCACTGGCTCCTAATGAGATGTTGCTTTAATTGCATAGTTGATTCTTTCAGGATGTAACCAGTTAAGATGCTTTACACTACTCCATTGCTCTTCCAGAGTTGATCATTCATTCATTCTGCATTATCACATTCCTGAATGTTGCCAGGCCACTGTAATACGTTGAAAGGGCCTGGGTCTTGTGTCTTGTTTCACCTCACCATATGCATTTACTTTCCATTATGAAGAAAATCCAGTGTGCCGATGGGACATCCTTTTGTCTAGAGCACAGTAAAATCCTCTGAGTGTTTTTAATTCTGCACCATATCTTTCAAAAACATGTTGAATCACAATATTTGCTAACAGACATTCAGTCACGCATGAGATTATACACCAGCCCCCTTTAGATAAATCTCAGTGTGGGAGATCAAAATAGCTCCCTGTGAGATTTAAATAAGCTTCAAAGCAATTACCTTGAGTGGCAGAAAAATGATTATTTAAAAAAAAAATCCTATTTCAATGAGAATGTAAGTAGTAGACTAACTACTGGTAGCTATACTAGTGATGGGTGAAACTTACCAAGTTGTGACTGTGGAGAAGTAGTCCAAAGCAGAGATGCTTATCCTAACCACGCAATGTCTTGTTTGATCCCCCATACTAGTTTTGCAACAGCAGCTTTTCTTATCATATTTTGACAGTTCTGCCTGAGAGAATCAGCCAAAGCACAGGCTCATGAAGATGAAAGATAATGGAAAACGTTGAACTTTTTCAAAGTTCAGAAAAGGTTTGATCTGACTTGTGGGTGAGGGTTCAGTGTAGGTTGGAGGGGAGAATGCCACATTTTCCCTTCACTAATTTTCCCACCCGACTATAAGTATATCACAAACCAAAGAACACACAGTTAACTTAGAGTTAAGGTTGCGCAAGTGCACCACCAACACAGTCATTACAAAGCTAGGAAATCACCAGCTTAGCCAACGTTTACATCCACTCCAACCTCAGCTCATATATCTCGCCACCCTAACATCGTCTTACCCAATCACTCTCACAGAGTCTGCATTTCACAAACTCACTTTCACTTCTAACACAAAACTACTCCATGGGCTTCGGATCTGGCCTATTATGCCAAAATTCAATTCCTGGTATTTGCACAACATTTTTGCTTTGGCCTCATTCTTTCTCAAGCACAAATAATGTTATAGTCATTAACTCTAGAACTATCTAACTATCTGCAGGATTCCTTAATCCTGCAGGGGTCAGATTGCAGAGTAGTTAGACACAAAACAGGAACTGGATTTGTGCTTGCGGGAGTTTGCTCCAGTTTCTCCCTTGACCACTTTTACAATGCAGACATGCCTTGTACTAAAATCTGTAGCGTGCTGACAACTGGAAATGAGGGGGTCAGCATAAAATAAATTGAATTTAATTGAAGACAGCTATTCTGGTTTCTATATTAATTAAAAACCTATGTTTAACTGAAGCTGCTGTGGACTTTCCAGTGTCCTGGACCAGTGTCCTGCAGTGTACATTGCAGAATCTAGAGACCTTGCCCCAGAACTGCCACAGATTACATAGCATCTTGCTTAAATATTGCGAAATCAAGCTCTCACTAGTCAGGGAATTCCAGAACCGAAGGCTGATTTGACAATATTCCATATTGTATATCCGGCATGCTATAATTTGTAGTGCACATTTATAACACGAAATAGTAGGTTCAGATTTACATTTCACAAGGAAAAGAATAGCAATTACCGTATAGTATGTGAGCTAGTCATGCTGGTGGAACTTGTAAATTCCTTTTTTGACAGCTATTCTCTCTGCATAGTTTGAGACCTATCTAATATGTTTGTACCAATCATCATAAACCATAAATTTTTTAAAGTGTCCCTAAAGGTAAGCTGCTAAAGGCAGGATCTGAAGCTCATAGAAGTGTTGACTTCACTGGACTTTTGGATCAGGCCCCAAGGTCGTTATTTAGGTGTCTAAAAATTGCCTGACTTTCACAACTGTGGCGCACCTATCAGTGCCCAGGGACTTCACTGGGATATGATCAGGCTGTAATTGGCTGTACTTGTTGAAAATTTGAAAAAAAAAATGGTTTTGGAAAAAATTGTATTCACCCTCACCCAGCTCAGTGATGGCTGAAAGGTTTTGCTTTTGCTTTCTCCAAAAAATCACCTGTGGGGAAAAACTAAACATGAAAAACATTCAGCCCCAAAAGTTCTTTTGTGATAAAATGATGAGGCTGTAAAAAGAAGGGTGTAACAGGGTGCTGGCTGTGTATGTGTGGGCATGGCCAGCCCTGCTGTTACAGGGCCTCAGACCTTTAAGCATATGAAGTCTAGGGGATATAATCCTGTGACACTGAGAAGGGATGCAGTCCAGAGGGTCATATGACTTGATCACGGGTCAAGGCCTGAAATAAAAGACAGGGTCTGTTGCGCACTCACAGGGAGACAAAGGATTGGGAAAGAGCTGGCTGCTTGAATCCTGACACAGAAGAACAGTTGCCTGGAGAAAAGCAGCATCTAAGGTTGGGACACTTGTACTTCCTGTGGAAGGAAGCTGGGAGGACATGCTATTGAGATGCAGTGAAACCCTGGGAAGGGGCCACAAAGGACTTGGAGAGCTTGGACATAGAAGTGAAGGGGATGAACCCCTTTTATTTAATAATATTAATAAATCAGACCCCAGAGGGGAGATTTTAATGTGGAATGCTGGTTGTATGCATATCCTAGGGTCACAGAAGGAGTGAAGCTGAGCCAGTGGTGCGCTGGCTGAGGACCTGGGGATTAGGCAAGGAGACCTTGTTATGAGGGGTCATAACTGAAATGTTTGCAAGCTGAGCTGTAGTGGGTATTAATCTGACATCCCTCTAGTATGCCACCAAATGTACACATTAACTATGGAATGGTGTTCCTATTCAGATTTTCCATTGTAGCCATCAGCAGCTAGGATACAAGAGCCTCTTTACGGTCATTGGCATAAACATCACCTAGAAACATTTGAAGTGTGTTTGTTCCATTCTCATTCCCTAGCTCTTCCTGTTTATTTATGAAGAACCTTCCCCCTCCCCTTATTGTGACTTCACAGTTTGCTAATTTGAATACTTGTGGTGTTTCAGAGGGGCACAGGTATTCTTGCCTGTTGTTAGAAACAAACTCTTACTACAATGATACTTTAAAGTAGCCCACAAATGGATGAAGAATGACCCTTCCCGAATTTTAGTCTTTAGAAAGTGAATGTGAATTCTTATGCAAGAAACCCCGGGAAAAAGGTTGGTAATAGAATATCCCAGTCTTATTGAATATCAGATACATCACTGAGAGTCTCATTTGGGAACACTGGAACTTTCCATTTTCCCTAGCACTGGAAAACTATAGATGACTTAGGTAGGATAAATGCTGATCATGGTATTATATCGTGGGGTAGTTTCTTCAGTTATTGTCATATTTCATGAAAACAGATTAATTAAACTTTTCAATTTACCAAAAAGAGTATACCCTTGTGTGGGGGTTCGGACGGGGCTCGTCCCCCTCTAGGGCGGCTGGGAACCAGGCCGCCTCACTACTTAGGTCCGATGAGTCGGGGAATTAGCCTGGCTGGGTGGCAAACAGTCAGCGGCTCAGGCCCTCAGGCAGGGGCAGAGCAAACAGTTCAATATGCAGGCCCAGGCCTTGGGTCAGGGCGGGGCACCAAACAGTCAGCGGCTCAGGCCCTCAGGTAGGGGCTGAGCAAACAGTTCAATAACAGGCCCAGGCCTTGGGTCAGGGCGGGGCACCAAACAGTCGGCGGCTCAGGCCCTCAGGCAGGGCTGAGCAAACAGTTCAATAACAGGCCCAGACCCTGGGTCAAGGCGGGGCAGCGAACAGTCAGTGGCTCAGGCCCTCAGGCAGGGGCTGAGCAAACAGTTTTAGAACAGCAGGCCCAGGCCCTGGGTCAGGGTGGGGCAGTAGAGAGTCTGTAGCTCAGGCCCTCAGGCAGGGGCTGAGTAGACAAATAAGTTTAGGAGGCCCAGGCTCCGAAAGACCTGGGAGAGGGAAGACTGCCAACCGCCCGTTGGGTGGCAGGGGGGATGCAGGCCCACCCACTCCACTGCATCCGAGCCCGGGGCCCTAGCAGCGGCAGAAGACCCGCTGCTGTGTCAGTGGGGATCCTGACCGCAAAACACTGACATTAGCTCTGGCAGTGCTGCAGCCAGACTAGGGTCGGCTGCCCCCGGGCTACTTCCTACCTCCCCCTCTAGAGGTACCTGCATCTGGATGGAGTTTTCCAAGGAGTCAAGCACCATGGGCTCCTCTGGGTACCTGGCGGGCAGTAGGCTTGGCAGCTCCTCTGGGTAACTTGCCACAGGCAGGTTTACCAGCTTCTCCGGGGTCTGGTTGGTGTCTGGCCAGTCCGCGGGTTGGCTGCAAACTGCAGGAGTCTCCTAACCGGGAGTTAGGCCACAGGCGTCTGGCTTCTCCGACGGCCAGGCCCCTAGTGAGCTCTGGGGTTGGGCTTTTGTACTTCCTGTCCTGTGCCCTGACCTCTGGGGGGCGGGCGCAAGCTCCACTGGCTCTACCCACTTTGGTGTCTGGAGGGGCTCGTCCCCCTCCGGGGCGGCTGGGAACCACACCGCCTTACTACACCTTGTTATTAGCATCCTAGGAAAGGACCAGTCTAGTACTCACAGCAGGGGACTAAGAGCCATGACTCCTGGGTTCTACTCTTAATAGTACTCCTGATTTGGTGTGACTGTGTAACTTACCTCACCACTCTGAGGTCAGACTCTCCATTGGTAAAATGGATATAATAATGCTCACCCACCTTAAAGGGGTGTATTCTGGTCATTCATTTGTTGTATATAAAGCACTTTGAGATCCTTAAGTGGGAAATCCAATATAAGTACAAAGTGTTATTACAATACCATATTTCTAGCCTACTTTATATGTAAATTCTCTATTCCAAATTTTGTATTTAATGGAGATAGCCTATCTCCTAGAACTAGAAGGGACCCTGAAAGGTTGTTGAGTCCAGCCCCCTGCCTTCACTAGCAGGACCAAGTACTGATTTTGCCCCAAATTCCTAAGTGGCCCCCTCAAGGATTGAACTCACAATGCTGGGTTTAGCAGGCCAATGCTCAACCACTGAGCTATCCCTCCCCCCAAATATCTACCACTTATGTCTACCACTTATTGATATTGATACCCTGAGAAACTTTTATATACTCCTCCTTAAGCTAGGAGTCATTGGGAGACTTATTTTCTGGGAAGGATGGTGTCTTTCTTCACTGATATTTTTTCTCCATAGGAAGTATTGCTGGTGGCCTTATCATCATCCCTATTCCTGTCATATCTCCTATGGAAGCAAAGAGTATGCTCTGCCGCTTTTAGCTGGGCTATCATTCCATCCACAAAAGACTAAAAGGGAAGCTGCTCATGACAGAAATTCCAGCCCTACAGCTAGTCAGAAAGATAAGGGTGACCACAGATCAATGAGATTAGCATGCGTGGGGAAAGCACTGAAGAGTACCAAATCTGTCTTTGACACATCTGAATAAGGAGGAAATGGATAGTAGTGAGAGGTGGGTATGTCTGGACACTGTAATGCTAGGTCTTTTTACTCATCACATGAAAACTCCATTTCAAGAGGTAGCACTTCTACAGATAGTTATTAATGTGGTGGAAAAATATGCCCTCTTGTTAGCAAAAGGTTAGCTATTGAAATGACCAAGCCAAGCAAGACAGGATCACTTCAACCTTCCTGTTGGAACACTTTCTATGGAACCCATCAATAGTGTTTGGCAGGGCCGCCCAGAGGATTCAGGGGGCCTGGGGCAAAGCAATTTTGGGGGCCCCTTCCATAAAAAAAAGTTGCAATACTATAGAATACTATATTCTCGTGGGGGCCCCTGGGGGCCTGGGGCAAATTGCCCCACTTGCCCCCCCCCCCCCCGGGCTGCCTTGGTGTTTGGAGTGCCTGCCAGAAGGGTTCATTTGTCTCTGAATGGTCCTCCTTTATGCATTTAGACTGTTGCCTCTTCAGAGATCCAAGCCCTCTCAGCCTAGACAGCTGAAGACTAAGCTCAGAACCCATCATCAGATTCCATCCATGGTGGCATTTCCCCCAGAAACCCAAGGTTGCCCATCTGGTTTAGGGCTAAATCGTTGTTCCACTAAAATCAATGAGAATTTTTCTGGAGAAAAAATTCTTGCTTCTTTTTGAATAAAAAAAAGACATGGTGCTATTCACTCTCCTTTCCACCAGTGTAAATCCAGAGTAACTCCACTGAAGCTGTAGTAGCTGCTTCAGATTTACATCAATGTGAATGAGAGAAGAATTTGGGCCATGAACCCTAAATTTTTGAAATTGAAACCATGTACTTATTGTGAATTCACTGATACACTGACTGATAAACTGACAGCCTACACTTTCTTGCTTTGCAATTGCAGGAAGGGAAGTGGGTTCTTAGTCTAATGTGCAATACCACAAAAGCTCAGTTTTTCCATGTCTCTGTTCTACAATGGTCCTTGTAACTAAATTCTTGAAATGTGACTAATAAAACTGCTAGACTTGCAGAAGTGTGTGTGTGTAGATATAGATATATATGGACAGCATCCAGCTACCAAAAATGATGCAGCTCCCAAGTTCAGCTTTCTAAAATTATATCACCTTCATCTTAGTGCTGGCATCCTCCATCTTAGTACAACAGTGACCTAGCCTCCAGTATGAAGTCAATCCTGTTGATTTGGGTTTAACTCCTGATGCACTGCAATAGAATAGTAACATTATTCATGGCACCCTTCACTAGTTTAATCTTTAAAGTGTAGCTGGGTTCAAGGATTTGAGTCCAAGGGACAAATTCTCTGCTGGTGTAAAGAGACACAGCTCCATTGAATCTAATTAAACTGCACCACTTCACGCCAAAGGAAAACTTGGTCCTAACTGACTGCCTTTCTCTCAGTGGGCAGTTGGGGAAAATTGTGCAGGTGAAGCACTTGCATGACAGTGAGATGGTACATGCTGTACCACTCAGCAGTATTACACACTGAGGGCTTCACCAGCCTTTTTGGCCAGAAAGTCTGGAGACCTGAAGAGCATGGAGTACACAGAAGGATTTCCTAGGGCAAATGAGTAGCTCAGTGTGAAGAGGTGGGCAAAAGCCCTTTTCTCCCAGTTGGACTAGCTCAGTGGTTCTCAACTTACACTGGTCTACAATTTTTGAGAAGTCATCTGCTTCAGAGATAAAATGTGCTATTTATTATGTATTTTGATGTGCTGGATTCAAATATGACAATTAAAACAAATGATTGGCTACTGTTTCTAAGATATTTAAGTTTTTACATTTTATGTCTATGTATATTGTGTAGATAGTAGAGTTTTAATCATAAATTGTAAACCTAGGTCTTTTCATGTGTTTATGGTTGCTTTACATGATAATATTTCACCTGTCCTGTTTATGTAACACTTTAAAAATCAGCAAAAGGGTTATATAAATAAAATTTATTATGAAACAAAAGGCAAAAAACTATTATGTACATAGTTTAATCCTATTCCGTGTCTACTCGGTGCTTCTTGGCTTGTCTCTTGTATTCATTTAATGGAGCATCTCTTGTCACTGTCCAGCAATAGTCTGCAAGCATTGATGGGCTCCATTTGCCCTGATAGCGTTTCTCCATTGTTGCAATGTCCTGGTGAAATCGCTCGCCATGCTCGTCGCTCACCGCTCCACAGTTTGGTGGAAAAAAATCTAGATGAGAGTGCAAAAAATGTATCTTTAGTGACATGTTGCAACCAAGGCTTTTGTATGCCTTGAGGAGGTTTTCCACCAACAACCTGTAGTTGTCTGCCTTGTTGTTTCCGAGAAAATTGATTGCCACTAACTGGAAGGCTTTCCATGCCATCTTTTCCTTGCCATGGTCATGCATTTGCATGGTCAAATGCATCATCTCGAAGAAGTTAACGAATCTGAGGACCAACAAAGACACCTTCCTTTATCTTAGCTTCATTTAACCTTGGAAATTTTCCACGGAGGTACTTGAAAGCTGCTTGTGTTTTGTCAATGGCCTTGACAAAGTTCTTCATCAGACCCAGCTTGATGTGTAAGGGTGGTAACAATATCTTCCTTGATTCAACAAGTGGTGGATGCTGAACACTTTTCCTCCCAGGCTCCAATGACTGTCAGAGTGGCCAGTCTTTCTTGATGTAGTGGGAATCTCTTGCACAACTATCCCATTCGCAGAGAAAACAGCATTACTTTGTGTATCCAGTCTGCAGACCAAGCAAGAGAGCAACAACCTTCAAATCGCCACAAAGCCGCTACTGATGTTGGTCATAGTTTATGCACCTCAAAAGTTGTTTCCTGTTGTCATAGGTTTCCTTCATATGGACTGCATGACCAACTGGAATTGATGGCAAAACATTGCCATTATGCAATAAAACAGCTTTAAGACTCATCTTCGATGAATCAATGAACAGTCTCCACTCATCTGGATCGTGAACGATGTTGAGGGCTGCCATCACACCATCGATGTTGTTGCAGGCTACAAGATCACCTTCCATGAAGAAGAATGGGACAAGATCCTTTTGACGGTCACGGAACATGGAAACCCTAACATCACCTGCCAGGAGATTCCACTGCTGGAGTCTGGAGCCCAACAGCTCTGCCTTAGTCTTGGGTAGTTCCAAATCCCTGACAAGGTCATTCAGTTCACCTTGTGTTATGAGGTGTGGTTCAGAGGAGGAGGATGGGAGAAAATGTGGGTCCTGTGACATTGAAGGTTCAGGACCAGAAGTTTCAGCCTCTTCCTCGCCTGACTCAAGTGAGAATGATTCTGGTGCATCAGGAACCGGCAGTCCTTCTCCAGGGGGTACTGGGCGTATAGCTGATGGAATGTTTGGATAATGCACAGTCCACTTTTTCTTCTTTGACACACCTTTCCCAACTGGAGGCACCATGCAGAAGTAACAATTGCTGGTATGATCTGTTGGCTCTCTCCAAATAATTGGCACTGCAAAAGGCATAGATTTCCTTTTCCTGTTCAACCACTGGCGAAGATTTGTTGCACAAGTGTTGCAGCATATGTGTGGGGCCCACCTCTTGTCCTGATCTCCAATTTTGCAGCCAAAATAAAGGTGATAGGCTTTCTTAACAATAGTGGTTATACTGCGCTTTTGTGATGCAAAAGTCACTTCACCACAAACATAGCAGAAGTTATCTGCACTGTTCACACAAGTACAAGGCATCTCTGCTCACTTTGGCTAAACAGAAATGTGTCCCTTTGCAAAATCAAACACTGACAAATAA
This sequence comes from Malaclemys terrapin pileata, assembly GCF_027887155.1. Classification (NCBI taxonomy): domain Eukaryota; kingdom Metazoa; phylum Chordata; order Testudines; family Emydidae; genus Malaclemys; species Malaclemys terrapin. Next base: position 50,138,291 of record NC_071507.1, on the reverse strand, counting down.
GAGAGCACAACAATGTATGATTTCTAGAGCTGATATAGGGCAATTTGTTCAGCAGAGTGATGTAAGCTTTGTTATGATTGCATCATCCATGACTTCTAGGAATAACACGATGCAATTCATATCATGTATGACGCAATACCAGCTTCAGATTGCATCATTCATTGTTTTGCCTAAAAAGCAAGTACTGTCCAAACCCAGTCATAGATTTATTCATAGACCCAGTCAAAGATGTATTTTAGTCATTTCTGGTTTAAATTGAGATCCCTTCCCTTTATAACTCACTTATCCTCCGCCATTCCCAAGTCAAGGGTTGTATATACTGACCCAATAGCATATCTTGAAAACTAGAGCCAATCAACAATTTAAAGCATCATTTTCGTTCTCAGTGACCCAGAATTAGTAAAGTTTGACTACATTTATTTCAGAAGCATTTTGGCTGTAGAGCAGTGTTATTTATCATTGTGGGCAGCAGTCCTGGACCCTGTGGGGCGGGGCAGCAGCCCTGGACACCTTGACCCCATTGGGCCGGCCAGGAGCCTCGACCCCGGACCTCCGCCATGCGGTGCCAGCCGGCACCCCCCACCCTGACCCCCACCGATCCCAGGAACCAGGACCCCGCCATGCGAGCCGACCTTTAGCACACAGGTGAGCAGCACACAGCTAATCTAATTAAACTGAGCAGCTGTGTGCTAACTGGGCCGCATGTGGGCCACAGGTTGAGAACCGCTGTAGGAAGAGGGGGGTGGGGAGCATCTTCAGAAAACATTCATGATTGTGTGAGGTGTGTAGACCATTGAAGGGCTATAGTCACAGCAACCAAAACCAACTTTCATCATATCACCCGTGCTTAGAGCAGTAGTGTAGTTGAGAGCTTCTGGTCACTGAGTAATTGCTTAACGGTTTCCGTGAATGATCTCCTGTCTCAACTGATCAGTGTGTGTGGTGAAGGGACTGTAGTATTATTTTAGCTTGTGGTGTTGAATTGTGGTTGCCCGAGGGTCCTTACTTGTTACAAATATTTTATTTAGTTCCTGTAAGCCTGTTGGTTTTCATTTGCATTTAGGCCTCTTTATACCACTCTAAAAGAGTAAAGGCACAGTACAGTGGGTATAAATATGGTTAATAACCTTTTACACTGTTTTGGTCCATTGTTGAGATGGGAAGAGTACTAAACGATCAATATGGGTTCTTGTTATCATCACACTGTTTATGTGGCCCATTCGTATGTTTGTTGCCATCTCCTGGCAACATCTGATGAGCATTGGTGGATGATGGGATGCAGTGGAGTACCATACAGATTGTAAAGATGTGCCCAGTTGTGGAGCTGAATTGAGGTTTGCAGGGGGTTTTTGTTTTTGAAAATTTGTAGAATGTTTGGGTTTTTTTAAAACAAAGTTTTTGAAAGATACATAGGATCTTTCTAAAAACAAAACAAAAAGCCACACCAGATTTTCTATTCCCTGTGCTGCCTCAGGTTTACAGAGTGTCTTTGGGCAAGTCACTTAGGGTATGTCTACACTTCACTAAAAGACTGCAGCTGGCCCAGGGCTCAGGCCGTGGGGTTATAAAATTGTAGTGTAAATGTTTGGGCTTGGGCTAAAGCCCAGGCTCTGAGACCCCATAAGGAGGGAAGGATCCCAGAGCCTGGGCTCCAGCCCAAGCCTGAACATCTACACAGTAATTTTATAGGCCTCCACCATGAGCCCTGTGAGCTGGAGTCAGCTGGCCTGGGCCAGCTGCAGCTGTGCCCCAGGTCTTTTATCGCAGTGTGGACGTACCCGTAAAGATCTGCTTTTCTGAATTTTCCCAGCTGTAAGAAGAGGCTGTCATTATCCCCATCTCACAGGAGTTGTGTGATGTGTAAATATTTTTAAAGTGCTTTGATATTCTTGGCCATGCCTCAGTGTGGAGGGATGGACCAGATGACCTCTTTAGGTCCTGTCCAGCCCTCCAGTTTTATAAATTCTCAGATGCAAGTTCCGGTATAAGTGCAGAATATTATTACTATAGCGCTCTACACCAAGATTTTAACTTGCCCTATATGCCCATGCACCTTAGTCCCATGCACTGTGTGCCCATGTAGTGGATAGCAGTTGGGTGTATGTGCAGGAGGAGAGCAACTTCCATGGGACCACTACTCACCTACCTGTGCTAGTGGGCAGGGAGCCGTGGGTAAAGAATTGGTGGAACCTTAGCATCACACAACTCTGTGCCAGCCAGCCCAGACAAGATATTATGGAGGACCAAGTAAGCTTTGCTGGATGTAGGGTTTGTGCAGATTATTTCCTACCCCAGAGCAGGGGAAGGTACCAGGGACCACACTGTGACTTGTTATCTGGTTCCTGGTTTGCTCCTGGAGCAGTATAAGTATGTGCTGCCCTTCACTCAAGTCTTGTGCCAAAGCCACTACCGAGCCCCTAGTGAAATGTTACGAATGCTATATGTAAATGTTTTGGAACAGTACTTCCCCTGCAGTAAAAATCGGGGTTTTTCCTAAATTGAAGCAGAAGTATTGAGGAAATGGTTCATACAGAAAATGTACTGTGCTAGATGAGAACAGCTTGACAGACTAACCACAAACTGTAAAATGTTATCGGTGTGCATCAGACCTATTTCATAACTGAGCTCAGAAATGGTCCTGTGCTGACTGGAGCTGCAAAGCAGAGGAGGGGTATTACATAGGGTTTTGGGTATTTTTTCAGTGTATAGTTTCTGAAGTTCGTATAACCAAGCCAATTAAGAATTAAACAATTTCTGTTGACGATGTTGCTTTGCGGCAGTCTGGAAAGATTTAGTCTGGGGACCTGACTCTCCCCTGTCTTGTACCATGTGTACTTATTCACACCCATGCAGTGTGGGTGTACAATGCCACTATTCTGATTTGAGTGTTTTACATCTACTCTGCTCTGATTTTGCAGAGCTACAAATGACTACACAAGATACAGCCATATGGAGAATGAGGCCCCAGTTAGGAAAGAATGGACATAAATATAGGTCTGTCCCCCACTAGAGTTAATCACAACTAGCTAATGTGGATTTAAACATGACTGTCCTTTCCCTACTAAAGGCAAAATAATGTTTAACATCATGTAGACAAGTGTGTTAGTTAACACTTTCTGATTCAAAGTGTTTTCTCAGGATAGGCAAGGCCTGTCAGAGGGCACTGGGCCTTGGAGTGCCTGGACATGTATCAGGGTGCCTGCTATGGCCCTTGGGCCCTTTAAAATTGAGAGATGTAGATAAAGGGTATCGCAACCTGGCCCCATTCCCCTCTCTGGATGGACACCAGTCTTTTGTTAGTGGAGCCAACTGCTGGATCCCACATGCTTCTAAGTCTCCTGGGTCTGGGTAGTGACTGGTCACAGTTCCTGGCTTAGGGTGTCTCAGGCATACTCCCAGGTGCAGACCTTATGACTGGCACCCTGCTTGGGCAGTGAGACCCTGCAGTCTGGCTGCCAAAATCAGTGCCCCAGCCCTTCTGAGTCCCCAGTTACGTATACATGCTCCCTCAGAGTCCATCTGACTATAGGTGCTCTGAGCTTCTCTATTAACCCCTTCAGGGATAACATGGCAGGCAAGCAAGGAATACAGGAAAGGAACTTATTAACCATGGGCACTTTACTCCTAAATAGCACTAGAGCTCCAGCTCTTTGGAAAACAACACAATTCTTAATGCATCCCCTTCTGTCTGATCTCACCCCTCCTGTGAATCATGGGTTTGGTGAGTGTCCAGGCTAGATAGCTACTCAGCCTGGTCTTCTTTCATATGATGGTGGGCAGCTCACTTTCACAGACCGCATTCCCCTTAAAAAGAAGAACAGGAGTACTTGTGGCACCTTAGAGACTAACAAATTTATTAGAGCATAAGCTTTCGTGGACTACAGCCCACTTCTGGGCTGTAGTCCACGAAAGCTTATGCTCTAATAAATTTGTTAGTCTCTAAGGTGCCACAAGTACTCCTGTTCTTCTTTTTGCGGATACAGACTAACACGGCTGTTACTCTGAAATTCCCCTTAAACTTAGTCTCTGAGCCCTTTGGGCCATGTGTCCAGGTTGAGAAACTCCAGCCCTGCCCCCAGCCAGGTTTCTGGATAGAGAAGTTTGGTAACTGATAGACAATCAGAGTTGATGGCCCTAAATTGCTCTGTGCCTGCTTCTCAGAGAAAATGGGGTTGCCAAACAACATGGAGTTCACCATTTGATACAGACATAACCTCAGTCTGTCACACAGGGCACATAACTAAGAGCAAGCATGTAACCTATAGGAAGCCAGACACAAGGCTTCCTGACTCTCAGGTTGGGGCAATAGACAGGAGACCCAGGGTTAGGGAAGCCCTAGTGTGGGTCTCGTTATAGTAGCCAGGAAGGGGTACTAAAGGGGAAGGGTGTGTTCACTCATCTTCTGGATGGCAGAAGCTAGGAGAGTCTTGGGTGGTTAGTAGACAATATTTTGTGTTTATTTGCTTTTGTTTTGGACTTAAGTGAGTCCTGTGGACAGGGACTGAAGCAGTTTGCAGTTAGAACATTTTTCTCCTCTCTAGTTGATTAATCTGTTCTTCCTTTCTCTTCCTGTAAGCTCCCGCCTCATTCACTACACACCATCCAAATCTCAAGTGGGTCCTGCAGGAGGGCACACCTGCTTACCCCTCACTCCTGGCCTTCCAGAGCTCATCTTTGGACCCCTACTCCACAAGCCACACCACCCACTCCCAACGCACTGCTTGAGTAGGCTGAACACCAGCTGGCCAGTCCATTTCCAAATTACACCCCAAGCACATCTGTACACAGAAGTGCTCCATACCATCTGATTCCTCTCCCTTGTGTCCTGCCCTGACACTAAGTGGTGGGACCTGCTGCCACTTGCCAAGGGCAGGAAGCTCCAGAGGGCCAGTCTGTACTCTACTTTGATTCCCCAGCCCATTGAAAATATTAGTTAGCAGTTATTCCATGGAGCCATGAGGACTGGCATGTATTTGGCATGGTTCACGGAATCCCCTGACACTTGACCCTTCTGTGGTGAGATGGAGACCCTTGCATACATCTATACAAAGTGTGTCAGCCTGCAACCTCTCTTCTGGCTTCTCCAGAACCTCTGACTGAGGTTGTGGCTGCACTTCTCCTCTCACTGGTTCATCCTTGCACACCCTAACTATGGCCTCACAAAGTCACGAGACCTACTCGTGAACCTCCTACTGGCGTTGGCCAAGATGGTCATCCACCAAACCAGGAGGAGGAAGCTCAATAGGAGGTATCTGCAACTGTGTGGCCAATTTCTGGTCCCTTGTTGTTTCACATATTTGGGCAGAATTCCTCTGGGCAGTGTTCACTGGTTCATCTGGCTCCATTGTGGAGCAGAGGGTGCTGTCCAGGGTTCTCTGCTCATTGTCTCCTTAGGAATCGCTTGTTTTAGCTCTTCGACCTTCATTCTCATCCCTGTTTTTTCATTTTTTGTCCCCTGGAATCAGTTGATCCCTGTGGTTTTTCTGGATCTTCCCCTCTGAAGAGGGGATGCCCCTTTGGTTTACTAGATGGATCCATCGCATACCTGTGGACCAAATAGGCCTGCACACTGAATGAGGCAGGGGTCCCATGGAAAAAATAATGTAATTAAAGACTGTATCATAACGCATATGCAAAAGGGGGCCAAATTGAGATTGCACAGGCCACCTTAATCTTGGCATTTCCTAAATGTTTAGTGCTCTATTTCGCAATCTTAATGATCTTTTTATGTCTTTTCACGCAGCTCTAGTCACTAATTGTGCATTCTTTATGTTCTGGGTGCCTGATTTGAGCCCCTAAGGTCTGATTTGCAGAAATGGTGAGCAGTCACAGCTGCCAGTGAAATCAATCAGATCAGAGTTTTGGGCATATGAAATGCTATCTAATGCTAAATACTCTGAAAAATCAAGTCCCTTTCAAATCAGGCCCTCAGAACTAGTGAACACTTTTTACCTTAATCTCTCTGTGCCTCATTTCCCCTTCTGTAAAACATGGATAATACCACCTCACTTCACAGGAATCATGAAGATACATTAATTAATGTTTGTGAATCATTTTGGATAATATAGTGAGGCGCACCATAGAAAAGCCTATGAGCAAATAAATAATTCAGCCTTCAGAGCAGCCTTTGAATAATGTGCAGTAAAAAAGGCCTGGGGCCTCACTCTGAATAGTGAGGCTATATAAAGACATTGAATAGCTGCTCATTCAGTGGGCACCATCTATCCAAGGCACTGACTGTGGAGAAATAGTTTATGATCATATAATTAAAAATGGTATCATAATGCACAATGGGGCTAAAGGTCTTGCAGGTCTGGTAATTCTGCCATTTGCTAACTTGCATGTGCTTGACTCTGCAACTTTAATGTTCTTTTAACTTTTGTGCTTGTGTAATATGCTATACACAGTACATAGGAATCATTTAACCTACCATGGAAAAGCAGCTCCCTCTATGGCAATTTTATTGAGCAGGCCACAGCAACACTGAATGCCAGTGTTTGTGAGCAAGTGAAGAAAGGCACTGTAGTCAACTGAAACTACTGCGGGAATAGAAGGAAGTAGGTTGTTAGCCAGTATTTAGGAGATGATTCTCCCATTGATGCTCACATAGGGCCTGATCCAACTGGTGTCTGTCCATAGATTTTAATGGGAACTTTCTCACACACAGTGACTCCTGTTAAAATGAAGTTTATATATGCACATCAAGGGAGAAAACATTAGATGGAACTTAGTTTTGTAGTCCCCATTTCTTTCAACCAGGGATTGCACATATACAATGAGAAAAGAATCAGTCCTACTTCTGTGCTTGTACTTCCTTCTGATGCGTCAATAAATTTTGATAGAAACAATCAGTCATTTATAATCCATACACAACAGCTGCAATTTTCCTTTCAGCCTTAAATAGATTGTCATATTCTTTTTGCAGTGCTAAATGCTTTCTGCATACCCTGTCTCTGAATGGACTGATCGGCTTGGGAAAACTGCCATTTTGGTTGGACTCCAAAAAAAAAAAAAAGGGGGGGGGGGCCTGCACATTTTGTGGCTTTGCCAAACCTTTATAAGGAGGTCAGCATTAAAAAGCCATCATTTAACCACAGTTACCATACAGTGGAATCTGATATGACAGTTATTTCCTGCTGTATTATGTTTTCTGTAAACAAAGAACAAATGGGTGGTTTCAATTATAGGGCCATTTATTTTTACTTCAGAGAACAACCGAACAAGAAAGAACAAGAGTAAAGTCTACAAGAAGGTGACGAACTACAGTGAAGTGGATGCAAAATGACTGCATATCTGAAAACAGCAGTCATTCGAGATTTTAAAGTGCAGTACACATAAAACAAAGGCATACGTCCTATAGTTAAATAGTCCATATTTATTATTGGAGGAAACTGATGTCTCAGATATTACTTTATGTGAGTAAATCTTGATTTTCTAATGGTGACCACTGTAAATGGCCTCCTCCCTTATATACTGGATCCTTAACTATATTAATTGTGTTATGATACAGATAAGAGCAAGAAGCACGGAAATGCACTTGTGGCTGAAGCTTTATTAGCAACGACCTGGTAGTGACACAAGAGTTGACACTATTTCTGGGTATAGTGAGAAGTGCAGCATTAAGTGATGCAAAGCCTGCTGGGTCAATGGAAAGATTCCCATTTATTTTAATGGGCTTTGGATCTGACCCTAATCCTTTAAGAACCTTCCAAAACAATGGGTCTCATGCCTGGCTCTCTAAAATAGAATACTTAGTGCTGGATGACTCTTAATGAAGTGATATTTGTTGCATTTTAATATTATCCATTTAGTCTTTGGCCCAGACCAGAACTATCACAGTTAGAAAACCATTCAGATTTGCTACATGCTTATAAACATATTTCCTTACAGTCACTTTGTTTTTGTCCACAAGATGATTTGAGCTTTAAAAAGCTGTGACACAAGCTAGAGTTTTGAAAGAACACCATCTTTCCAGCATGCAATAATACCTGGCTTTTATAGGCTGGTTTTCACCTATAGATCTCAAAGCACTTTGCAAAGAAAGTATCGTTATTCCCATTTTACAGGTGAGGAAACTGAAGCAAGGAGAGATGAAGGGCCAGGTTTACAAAGGTATTTGTCACCTAAAAATGTACATAGAAACCTAATGGGATTTTCAGAAGTTCCTAAGCAAAGCAGTTGCTTCATTATTTCAGTGGGGGTTAGGCACCTAAACTGTTCATTAAGTACCTATCTGCATCTTTAGGCACCTAAATACCTTTGTAAATCTGTCCCAAAGCTACTTGTCCAAGGCCAAACAGCAGGTCAGTGGCAGAACTGGTAATAGAAACCAGCTCACCTGATTCCCAAGCCAGTGCTCAATTCTCTGGACCACACTGTCTCCCATTTAGATGTAATCCATGTTTCTGTCAGTTAAATTAGAAAATGGGCTTTGTTTGGTTTATATTTTATCAGTGGATTATAGAAATAGGTGGTTTTATTAGGGTAATGCTTTGCTATTAAAGAAAGGTCACAACTGTGTGTAAATATTCAATGATAATTTGAACTAAGTGTCTTAGTAGACGCAACTTCACATGCCAGCCATATTTAATAAGTAGTTACTATGTTACTCAAAATGCCAACAGTTTATTAACACATTTAATAACATTTATCACCTCACTCCTGGATATGTATCAACTGTTCAGCTGTTTTTCCTCCACAAATATGTTGCCTAATAATCAACGCCCTTTAGTTAATATTCAAGCAGTATCTCCTGAAATCTGAAGAGCTGGATTAAATAGGACAGTTATGATATGTTACATACATAATTAGCACTGGATCATTAAAAATTGCTGGCTAGTAAGTACTGTAAATTCAGCAGAAATAGATCTGCCTACCAGCATTGTCTTTGGTGAAAGATCTGGAGTACCTTTGATTTGGGTACTCTGAAAAACTTTTGGGAAACCAGGAGTTTATTACATCGCTGTTACCATTTAGAGTTACAAACTGTGATTCGCCTGTGCATATATTTTACCTGCTTTAACCTCTCAATAACTCCCATTCTTTTTTCTTAGCTAATAAATCTTTAGTTAATTTACTATAGATCTACCTGCCAGCATTGTCTTTGGTGAAAGTTCTGGAGTACCTTTGATCTGGGGTAAGTTACTGGTCTCTTGAGGCTGGGAGAAACCTTGATGTGGTGTGATTTTAGTTTTAAGTAACCTTTCATCAAAAAGTTCAGTTTGTCTGGGTGGCAAGATAGGCTGGAGAGTCTAAGGGGACTGTCTATGACTCCATCATAGGACTGGGATAGGATCTAGGAGTTCACTTTTGTAATTGGCTTGGTGAAATCTAATTATAGAACACACCACCAGTTTGGGGTATCTGCCCTGTTTCTGACAGTCTGCCCTGAGGTAGGCACTCACAGTGTTATGAGCCACTCCAGACAATGTGACAATAGCATCTCTTGTATCTCCTGCTGAGCAATAAAGCTGTATAAGCATATTTTTTGTCATTCCACATTAAGACATTGTCAGACACATATAAAATGCTTAGGAAGACAACATAAAGAAGGGGAGATGATACCTAGTTTCAAATCATAAGGACTATTTTTCAATCCAAATACTTGAAGTTGCTGCTGGATATGTGTGTGTTTATCAGAAGCTGTGTAGCCTAAAGCCTTAATTGAAGATTCCTGTTGACTGAAGCATGGAGGTTAACTGATTTGTAAGTTATCGCAACTGGTTTTACCTAGTTGTAACATCTGCACTAGACAATGTGTAATTCAAAGTAAATAGTAATTAAAAAGCCAGTCACAGCCTGGATATTGTGTAAACACAATCAACAATTTGTAGTCCCTTTGCCAACACGATATGATGGGGGAAATATCAAGCAGAAAACTTTATGCCTTATGTTATACGCTTACTTTGTATCTGGAGTTTAATCTCTCTTCAGACTTTATTCATGGCAAAATACCATCTGACTGAGCCACTTTTTGTGGGGTTCTCTGCAGCTCCTGACTTCCTCTGTGATCTGGCCAACAATATTGTCAGTGGTACTAGGACTAGTGAGTGGGGTGTATGTGGCAGGGCTCTATGCAGCCAATAGGTAATGAAGGACTAAGATTGAAAATATGAGAAAATATGTAAAAGCTTGCTGCATTCCCGGTTACTAATAGATTTCAGTTCCAATTTCCCCTGAAGGGAGGTTCAGCTCAACCTCAGAAGCAGGTGAACGTCTAGGTATACAGAGCCAAGCTTCTGGATCTTTTGACCCATCACTACTTACTGTTAGGAAAGAAATGTATGACACTGCGAGGAAGGTATTTTCTCCTTATTTTTGTTAATCTTCTGGGTTCTGTGGTTGTGACTCCCTTGAGATCAGACTTATTTTTAAGTGAATTGTCACTGGTTGAATTATAAGGAAATAATGTCTGGTTTCTAACTTCTGTGTTCTCCAACTTTGAAGCTGTCTGCACACTTGAAACTGAAATCTTTGATGTGTTTCAGGAGTACTGTTTTATACAGGATGTACTTCAAGGATGTAGGTTTGTTAACATTTCAAGTTGTCCATTCTCCAGTTGGCTGGGTAACAGCTGTATTAAGCAAAGCAACACATGACAAACAGTGCGTCCCTGGGTGATTATAGCATGTTTAAAGTGATTGTTTATATTGGAGTAGGCTCTAGAAGCCCTGATCAGGGCTTGGGTCCACATTATGCTATGCATCCTACACATAAAAAACCTACAGAAAAAGCCCACAATCCAAGTATATGAGGAGAAATGATGTTACAGAAGGATATGTCAAACTAGACATTTTGCTGGATTGGTTGTAGGAACTAACCCAAACTTTTGAATAACACTAAGAGAAATTGGATCTTTTTTGTGATTTGAGAAAGTTCAGATCAATTTGATGTGTTCTCTCTTCAAATGTATACACTGCCGTTGGTCAAAGTTTTTCTGACAGAACAGTTTTTCATCAGAAATGCAGTTTTGTCAAAATTGAAATGTTTTGTAGGAACATGTCAATTTCAATGAAATTTTCAATGGGAAAAAATCAAGATGAATAATTTTGTTTCAATATGGTGAAAATGCTTTATGCTGACTAGCATTTCAATTCACTTTCTTTCAACTTTATATTAAAATATTAGTTTTAAAATAAAATATTCAGTATTAGATTTATTTTATTATAATATAACATCTAAATAAAATTGTTTTACTTTATTGAAGCTAAATGATTGTACCTTAGTGAAATGAAACATTGTGATTATTCTGAATTGAAATTTTGTATAATTTGTTTTGGTGGGAAATTTTGAATTTTTCAGCTTTTTGTGTTCTGATTTGGAAATTATTTCAAAATATCAGAATTTCCCATGCAATGGAAAGTCCATTTTCTGACCAACTCTAATGTGTGCCCTTTTGCACTGCATTTCCTGGTTTTAACCAGGGCTGGAAGTGGATACTCCAGCACGATTTCTAAACCAAAAACATGTGATGTGTTTCATTGAATTAGGTTCTTTTTAAAATGTACCCTTTGCCTAATTCTCTGGGCCCAGCGTAGGGTTGCCAACTCTTGTGATTTGCATCACGTCTCACAATATTTGGAGTTTTTCTTAAAGCTCCGGGAACTGGAGTCATATGAATATAAGAAAAAATCTCAACTTTTATTTTAAAATATGTAACTTTCTAGCTCTCATGGTTATAGAGAAAAGCTTGAAAATTTGTACCCTAAAGCAAAAGGCAAATCAAAAGAAACCCAATCCCAGATTGCATTGGATTTGTGTGAGCATGCAAATAGGGGTAGGCTGTGGGACTGGGGACATGCTGCAAAGAGTCTCTCCACTTTCCCCCCCATTGACCCTCCCCTCTACTTTACCCCACAGGGCTTACCCCACAATGCCAGGCACAGTTTCAGTGTCTTTGCTCTCCAGAGACCAGGACTGCTCTGTGAAAGCCCTCGTGTTGCACTAGCTACCCCCAGAAAGAAGGGAGTGATGGGGAGGAAATAGGTTAGTGGTTCCACTCCCCCTGATGGAGCTAGCCAGTTGTGGAGGGGAATGCACGTGCTACGCACTGCCAATGGGGTGGTACAGCATGCGTATTTCCCCTGTGCTCCAGATCACTGAGTGGCACTGTGCTTTCCTGAGTTGCAGTACATCCCAGTGCACTTGCTGTATACGTCCGAGCCCGGACTGGGCCTCAGATCTGAACCCTAGCTCTGATTCTGCCTTGAACCCAGATCCTGGCCCTGACTGAGCCTCCAGATTCAAACATCATCTCCTCAGCCTGTCTCTTTGAAAATCCATTATATTCTGTTTAGGGTCTATAACTAGGGCTGCCTTCTGTTCTTGCCAAATTCTCTCTTACTCGGATTTGTATGTTTTATTTTTTCCCAGGTTCTATGTCCGTTCTCTCTCTCTCTCTTCCTTTGACACTCCTTTGAACTAGATCCTAACAGTGATGTCAGAGAACATGGCTTAGCACTAAGAGGTCAATGCAGTTCACCCTCCACCCCTTGGGGCTGCAACCACTCCAGTGCAAAGTCAGGCAGGCCTTCGAGGCCTAACTGTTCGTGCAGCATGATTTTGATCTGATTATAGCGGGCAGCAGAGGACCGATAGTCTGGGTGAAAAGGTATTGTTTGTCTTCTCATCAGTGCCCTTTAATTAACTGCCTCTGCCATGGCAAAGGAGAAAGCACTGGAGTGGATGTGATTCCTGACTACCCTAATAATAATTTAAAAAATAATCTGCAGTATTTAAATTGACTGGACTTCATTCTCTGTTAAAAGGCTAAGGAGAGAGCAGCACTATGTCTTGCAGGGTGCTTGAGCTACTTTATCACACATGGAACGGAACAGACACACGAGGAAGAAAGAATTACTACTACTCGCTAACAAAAACATCTTCAGCGCCTGACGTTGTTTTAAATATATTGTTCTGATGGTTCCTCATGCTAAGAAATACTTTTTCCCTACCCACAAGCTATAAGACAAAGGAAATGTAATGGTTAAATGTACGTGGTTATTAATTACCTTCTAGTGCTCCCCAATACGGAAGACAAATTATGTCCCGCTAGTCCCTTTAAGTCAATTTTCAAATCCCATTTTTACATGTCTCACAGAAGAGACCGTCTGCTTAACCAATCTGCATTGCTGCATAGGGCAGATTATCATCTTCAGACAATATTCTCAAGGACAGATTAAACTGATGATCTGCTTCTATGAAACTATCCTCTTTTAAGAGCTTTGGGAGTATGTCTATGTTCAGTGAGCCTGCAAAATTGGACATCTAAATTGGAATGAGAGAGCTCAGGTTAGCTGCTTTATCTCTATGTTAACGCTTACTCACTCAGGAGGAAATTCACCCCTTTGCAGAGGGCCAGCACAGGCTGTGGGGTATTGAAAACTGTAAGAATTATAAGCTGTCACTTCAAATTCTAAGGGGTTTCCTGGTCCTTCTTGCAGGCTAGTGGAAGGGCTCTGTAGGAGACTGAGCCTAGTGTAAGGTGGCATGAGTTGTGCTTTTCTGTTTTAGGGAGCAGCCTGCCGTGTCTCTCTCTGTTTTTGGGTTCCTGTGTATTATCCTTCTGAATTCGAAGGAATAAAGTAGTGTTATGTTGCAATCTTCCAGCAAGAGTGTTTGTTTTTATCTAACTCTGTTTGTATGCATGAATATAACAAACACCTGTGTACCTCTTCTAGCCTTCCAACTCAGGTTTAGGTGGAACTTAACTGAGACACAGGTTAAAATTCCAGTTTAAGGGCCCAAAAGCAGGAGTCCCCATTATATCCTGGTTGTTCCCTGGCCCTGTTATAATAATAAGGTTCCTACCTGTATGATGCACATGACCTTCCCATGCTCCTTAACTGGGCACACCCAAGTGTCATGTGATGCACTTGTAACTGTAGCAAAGCTGGTGCAGTATAGTGCAATACCCAGGGTGGTCGCACCAAGCCTTTAGCACAATTTAAGATACAGTCTTAACTACCAGTTGGAACCCTCTTAGAAACAAGGTTGGAGTAAACTGAGCTGTAATCTGCTTTCCTGACAATGCCAAAGTTTTTGGGCAGACAGTTCCAGAAGAAAATTCGATAAAACAGAAATGTAGGTTGAAATCTTGGTCCCCTTTGATGTCAGTGTTTTTCCATTGATGTAAAAGAGGACTGGGATTTCACCCCATCACTCATACTTATCATGTTTCTCACTTTGTCTCCCATAGCTTTATTTCTCACACCTAAACATGTCACAACTGCCTGTTATATTTATGGGCAGTGACGAGCTGCCAAAATCTTAACAACCGGTTCCCTCCTCACCCCACAAAGGGGTTGTGGCCCGCCCCCTGGGACTCCTGCCCCATCCACCCCCCTGCGTTCCCTGACGCCCTCCCCCCCAGGACCCCTGCCCTATCCACCTCCCTTCCCTGTCCCCTGACTGCCCCTCGCCATCCCATCCAACCCCTCCTCTCATTCCTGATGGCCCCCCGGGACCCTTACCCCATCCAACCACCCCTTCTCTTTGTCCCCTGACTGCCCCTGGAACCCCTGCCCCTGACTGGATGGAAAAGTCATTTATAGCTGAAAAAACAATTCCAATGAGCTCCAGTGCTCTAATTTTCACCTGTTTTTAACTAGATTGTGCCCTGGACTGCACACTCAAACAGAGGAGCAAGAGGGATATGAAACCAACCCCCATTTCCAGGAGCCAACTACCTGGATCTTGGGTCTGATGAGCAGGTGCGGGGAATGGGCAGGAGCTTGTCTGTGTCTCCCCCTTCACATCGACCCCATGCTGAGATCATACAGAGTTTTCGTAATTTGCTACTGGAATAGGCCAGAAGCAACCCTGTCTTGCAGAGCAATGGGAAAGCGAGGAGAGACTTGTGTGACTGTGAGGTATAGACGGGATAATGCAGCTTTTCCAGCCCCTCTTACTCAGGGCTGTGCCACAAGACACCTATCTAGCTCTTTAGGCACTTACTTGGACCAAACCTCTAAAGCATTTGGGACTTGCCCATCACTTTTATTAAAAGCAACTGCACATTAGAAAGGGAGGCTGTTTCTTTCTTGCCTGAAGGGGTGAGTTTGGAGGACATCTTCCTTGGGATGCTAGGAAATGATATAATTTCCCCCGAAATTACTTTACTTTCCCAGTATAGTCTAGGCTTAATTAGCTCAGAAGGATCAAAGGAGTTGTCATTTGTGTTTCCAAATCTAGTGTGATGCAGTTCAGAATCAAATGCCTGTTCTTGCCTGTGTAACTAATGCCTTTAACAGAGAAGCAAGATGAGGAGATGAAGATCCCTATAATCAGATAATTAATCTAAGAACCCTTTGAAAGATTGTAACAGAAATTCCAGACCCCTCTGAAAACCATTTTTTCATTGGGAGATGGTTTTGCATAGTCCATCAGGTCATCAGCAAAGCGTTACATTGTATGTTATGCATATGTTGTTTTACAGCTAGAGATAATTCTGGTGCACATGAAAAGGACTGAGAGTGGGTCTATGTGGTAAACCTGTTTGACCCTGCCAATATATCTCAACCCCAACCTTTGAAGTCTTCTGCTATCTTAATCTTGAGTCTGTCTTTAGCAGAGGCTGTCAATCACACACTAAATTTAGGACATGGGCTTTGGGCATTGGGCAAATATTCACTAGAGATTAGGAGGAGACTATCATGACTGAATCACATTAGGAGCACTCTGAAGACACCATCTCTTTAAGAGCCTCTCCCAGGGCCCATTCAAGCCAATCTGGGGCTCTGTATGATTTCATTCACATACATGCCAGTTGCAAGGCGCACATGTCAATAGGTAGCCTTTCTCCCTCATTTCACCTGCTCCAAACACCCGTTCCATGGCAACAGGGGGCTGGAGGAGAGTTGGGAATATATCCAGAAGTGGGGTGTGTATGTGTATGTGTGTGTGTGTGTGTGTGTGTGTGTGTTAGCAGATGGAAGTTTCTTTTAAACAGGAGGACGTTGTGAAGTAGGAATAATCCTACAATGTGAACCCCAGCTAAGGTCAGGACAAAGGAGGAGACAACTTGTTTCCCTAGGGGTTGTATAAGTTTCATAGATTCCAAGGCCAGAAGGGACCATTGTGATCATTAGTCTGACCTCTTGTATATCACAGGCCACAGAACTTCCCCCAAATAATCCCCCAAATGGGCCAAATTCCCCCCTGGTGTGGCAATGGGTTTACAACAGAGATGAATTAGCTTATTAGAACTCAGTCAGCAGAAAGCAGCTCATAAAGCAGGAGCAGTAAACATCACACTAAGGCTTTCTAGCCAAAGTGGAATGGGATCCCTACACCCTAGGAGCCCTGACAGCTGGGCAGCTGTGTTTGAACTGGCCCCACCCTTCCTCAGCAGGCAGTGGCAGATGTGTACAGAACACTCTGGGGCCTGGGTGTAACTCTATGGAAATCAGTATAGTTACAATGGCATGAACCTGTTATAACAGGGTGGCAAGTCAGGCCCCCTAAGTATATTCAGACGCAGAACTAGCCTCAGAGCGAAGTAGTCGGTGTTTGTGTGGGGTGACACTCCACCGACTGCATTTAAACCCTTATTTGTGGTCTATCTTTTTTTTTTTAACATGTAACCTAATTGCTTGCTGAATGATCAGTGGGCAGTTTGCCTAGTTAGTTCTACATTCTGCCATCATTGCGCCTGTTAAGTAATATCTTACTCCTTGAGTAGTCCCTTTCAAAGAAATGGGGCTATTCCAGGAGTAAAAGCCTTACTCCACATGAGAGAAAGCAGTATCTAGCCAATAGTGATGTATCTTTAAAGAATCTGTCTGCCAAATTCTGGCCCCCTCCACCTCGTCCCAGGTGGTGACACTGAGGTGCTCACAAAGCATAACAAGACCACAAGCTCCTTTTCTTGTTGGGTCTTTTCTCCCTTAGATTCATGCCCAGGTCTGCAGAAGGCTTGGAAAAGGAGGGGAATGATGGCCAGGCTGGTAAGGCAAAGGGCTAGGAGTGAGGCTTTCTGGGTTCCAGTCCCAGTTCTCTGTTAGCGTAGCTGTATGAAACAGGAAGTTGCTTTACTTCTCTGTGCCTAAGTTTTCCCTTCTGGAAAATGGGGCTAATACTTCCCTACCTCATGGCAGTGTAGCAAGGCTTAACTCACTGGAGCTTATAAAGTGTTGAGAGCCTTAGATAGAAAGTGCTAATGAAGTGTAAGGCAGGGTGGCAAATCTGTGCTCATCTAGGAACTTCACCGTTGTCTCTGTGTTGCACATCAAGAGACAGCAAGATTGGAACTCAGATACTCCTACTCCAAAAGAACAAAGCCCAGCTGCTTGAACTAAAGGAGAATCTCCATCAGCTCTTCTGCACTTCATCCCAGGGTTTCCAACCTATCCTTGAGACTGAAAATCAGACTGGAGATCTCAGCTGAACACCACCTGCTTTGATATCTTAGGTACTTCCTGTTTCTATTCATGATGGAAATACCAGGAGAAGAACCTTTCCTGTGGTACTGTGGCAAAACTGCTTTTGGTCCTGGACATCTGAGAACTGCAGAAAAGGTTTGGTTCTGGTGTTATGCAAATATTTGGGTGAGTTCTTTTTTTCACGGAGGACCAGTTGGACCACTAGGTGTGGCAGTAATGATGGACACACAAAGGAGTCAAGAAAACAAGAGGGGAATTTGAGGTACATCTAGTTTTACTTTAGCATTGTATAATCCAGAGGTTGTAAAACATTGTTAAATCAGAGAGTGACATGCACTCTGGTAGCCTCTTCAGCCCCACCTGGCAGCTAGTTGATGCTTCTCACTCTGCTTCTCCCCACGTACAATTCTAGGTGAGCAGAAGATTGTCACTTCTCTTCTAGCTTTGGCAAGCAAATCGTGACTCAGATCACCCTAAATGAAAATATTTTCTCCTTGCATCCCATTAAGTAGTGCAAAGAAAAGTTTCCTGAGAAGCTGTCTCTGTAGCCTCTAGGCCTTCTTGGCTCTCAGCTTTTATATCTGAAAGAGCTTTAAGGTTATACGACAGTGTTGGTTAACACCATGATGCTGATTACTATACTGGAGACTAAATTTAATCCTTTGTACTGACAGGAGATAGGATTTCTCATTGCTAAGTGCTAATGCATTAGTTCTTAATGGTAGCAGCTGTGTATCTATGCCTAGCAAATGTTTAATGTTGTTGCCCATATTGATTTCATTAAAGGCAACCCCTCTATTTATTGGGCCAGATTCTTTCTTGTGTCAGGATCTACTTGGCACAGGAGATGGGGCATTTGTCAAGGAGCTGAAACTAGCTTCCTTATTGTTAAGTTGCCATGGTCTCAGCCCTGCTACAATATTAGAGTAGCCTAGGGGCTGCACTAAATTATGACAGCTGGCAATGGTTTCTAAAAGACGATAAGTCATCTAAGGCTTGCCATAGGGAGCTTCATTCCTCCATCGTGCCCACCCTCTCCCTAATGTGTCCCTTACATGGGATTGGGAGTGAGCATTGGGCATAGGTGCCAACTCTGCCAGTTTTATGCAAGTTGAGAATTCTCTGCCAGAGGAATGCTTAACATGGTAGCTGTGGCCAGATTACATCCCCTCCGCACAGCTCAAACAGTACAAGAGGCCTGGAAGAGGGGCAGAGAATTGGGCCCAATTAACCTAATTCTTTCTCTTTTAATCAGAGTTTATTCTAGTAGAACAATACATGCCAATCAAGGGTATGTCTAATTCTTTCCTATCTCATTCAGCCAGTACTTGTCCTTATCTTAGTTGCCAAAAATATCCCCTGCTTCTTCTCCCTTTCAAATGTTGTTCATGCAAGATTGGCCTTGCAGCACAGACATACAAGAGTAATGCACATATCTTTGGTTTAGCTCCATAGACAAAGAGGATTCAACTGCAGCGAGTGAGGAATTTCCATCTGTGGGACTCATCTATAGTTACTGTGGAGTTTTCGAATGGGATGGATCCAAGGGGAACATCTTTTTTTGTGGATTTTAGTTTCTATTTTCATGGCTCTTATCGCATGGCCAGTGTGTCTCCTGAGTTATTGTGGCACCCCAATGTTCAGTGCTCTCCATACCAGGGCAGGGACAAACAATCTTACAAAGACACAGCTAAGATATTGTGAAAAAAAAAATCTCTTTCCTTTACTCTCTTTCTAACTCTTGTCTCCTCTACTTTCTTATGGTGTCTGTGCTCATGAGTGCTGGATGCTGGCATTGGCAGGAATACCGAAGCACATGTGCAGAAACAACTTGCATGTATAAACAGGGAATTCGAGGGGGTATACGAAATCCAGGACTAGAACTTCAGTGTGTGGTGTAAATGGGTGCACGTGCCACTGACTTCAACAAAGCTATGCCCCTTTACGTCCGCTGAGAATCTGGCTCAGAAAAGGTAAATCAAATTTTGAGCCACAGTGACAACTTTCCTTTTCTAAGCGAAGTGGGAAAGTCCGAGACCCACCACTTACCTCTTCCCCTCTTCAACGGTCACTTGTGCATGTCTAACTTCACTTGGGGGGGCTGCTCTCCAGTCACTGTACTCCTGGGTGTATGCAACGCGACGCCAACCTGAGAGCCCTTCAGCTGTTTTCAAAGCCAACCCTAATTCCTGTCATGAGAGTATTAGGAAAAGACCACCTAGAAAATTGTTTCTTATTTATTTTCTGTCCATGCCTGGAAGCCCCACTCAGGGATGGGGCCTCCTTGTGCAAAGCACTGTACACACATTTAATGAAAATATGGCCTCTGCCTCCAAAGGGTTTACACGCTAAGTGTATGATGAGAGACGCAACAAATGGGAGAGCACAAGGTAACAGTGAGATGATCAGGACTGATATAATCAACAGCAGTCACAGCAGAGCTGCCTAGCAATTTGTCAAACGTTTGGTATGCCTCACAGCAGTGGGGAGTTTTAAGGAGCAATTTAAAGAAGAAGAATGTAGTAGCTTTGTAGAGTTGTAAGGTAGAACGATAGACAATAGGACCAGAACACCACACGAAAGGTTATCCTTGTGGTACTTCTAGCCCATCCAGAAAAAGGGAGTACTTGAAATACTTAGCTGCAAACTGACCGTCGGAATCTGACCATGTTATTATCTGCTATTCTTTGTTATTATTAGTTATTTGTATTTCCACAGTGCCTAGAAGCCCCACTCATGGACCTCGACCCCATTGTGCTAAACGAGTGTCCTTATGCAGTTCTCAGCTGGTGTAAATTGACATTGCTCCATTGATGTCAACAGAACTATGCTGATTTACACCAGCTGAGAATCTGGCCCACAGTTTCCTTGATGTATCTTTTCCAGATTCCCAGTCAGAACTGGTAGCACATTAATTATTTAAGATGGATTAACTGTACTGTCTAGTTTATGATGTAATTTGTGTGATTTATTGGATGAGTCTCATTGGTTCATTAGTAGTTTATGTTGATAAGTAAGTCTTTCTTTTTTTAAATTTTTGCTTACAAAAAAACCCCCTTGCCTTTGAAATCTGGTAGGACTGACTATTTGGCTATATAAGGAGATGTCTCCTTTTACTCTAAAATCAACTTGCAAGCAGATTTGCCAGCACTGATTATTTCAAATGCAGCTGTACTGGAGCTGGGTCTGATGATCTAGTGGAAGGTAATGCACCAACAGCTTTGGGAGTACAAAGCTTTGTATAATCAAATGTGTTCATATATTTTGCCATATTGCCCAAGTACATAGGGTTAGAATGTGGGATTTAGCCACTGGCACCCACGAGGACTCTCATCCGCCTCTGCCCCCGGTGGAGTTTAGGCACAATCCCTTCTCAATGTTCTTACTGTGTAAGGGCACATGATGTCCTGCAATGGGTTGGTTCATCATAGTCCCCTTTTTGTAGCTCACCAAAGTTGCACAGTAAATCAGTGGTAAATCATGGAATAGAACCCAGAAGTCCTGGCTTTCTGTCCCCTGCTCTAACCACCTTACAATATCTGTTTGACTGAGGTGCTGTTTGAGTCCATAAGGTATGTTACATGATTGCAAAAAAAAGTGTGTGAAATTCAGTGTATAACATCAATGTGGGAAAAAGAAAGTAAACTGGCTGACTTGGTAACACGGACAGGGATCCAAATTCTTAGTAGGGGTCAAATCCTGCCCCTGGATACATGTGTAATACATCTGCACAGAGCATGTGATCTCGTCTTCCTGCTAGTAGCTGGTTCCAAGAACTATCAACTTACTATTATTATACAGCTAAAGGAACTCTTCTGTAGTTCAGGTGGAAGAGGTCTATGCTCCTGGTACTGAAGAGTCTGGGGTTTGATCCCCACTGATGACCGTGGTGTCTGTATGTCTATGTGGCCATAGTCTGTTACACATGTACTCAACTCCTATTGAAATGAGGCAAACCAGTATCTATGGATGGTGCATTATGACATACACAATGGGAATTCATGAACTAGAAGTCTTTACACACAATTCTTGTGCACAAAGAAATACGTATGAATAACCTCTGTTGCGCCCTTGTCAGATGGTATTGGCTCAGAGAATACCTTCTTCTTTTATATGCTGTATCACTGTTATATTGCCATTACAACTTTGTGTCAGTCTAGATTTGCAAGAGTATAAAGCTTATGGGTGGGGGAATCACATTTTCTTCACCTACTGGTAGACAATACTTCCTGTAAAGTGTTTACTATATTAGAAGGGGCAGGCTGATTACCATGACTACTGTAGTCATTGATGTTGTGAATAGTTACAAATTGCTTGACTTTGTCCTTGTAAGATGGATGAGCAAGATCTCAGGGATTCAGAACCAGAAACTGGCTCTTCTTGTTGGCATTTCTGCATCACTGATGGGGAATTAAAACTTTGGGAGGCATGAAAAGATTTCCATTGTAAGAAAGATTGAAGAGGAAGAGTAGCACTGTTTTGTTTAGAGGAGAGACAAATACGAGGGGCATGATAGTGATATACAAAATAATGAATGGTTTAGAGGAGGTAAATCATGAGGTTGTGTTTACCCCTTCTTATGGTACTAGAACAGGGGTCATTCACAGAAATTGAAAGGCAGCAAATTTAAAACTAATAAAAGGAAATACTGTTTTACACAATACTTCATTAACGTGTGGAACTCACTATCAGGAGGAATCACGATAGCATTAAAAATGGATTGGACATTTATATGGCTAATGAGACCATTCAGTTATTACATTAGGATAGAAACTCTCATGTTTTGGGGCATATGCCAATTTTTAACTGGCGTGGATATTTCATGATTACCCATTACATGGTTCTTTGCGCTTTTCTCTGAATTATCTGGAACTGGCCACTGTCAGAGACAGGCGATGGGAATAGGTGGACCACTAGTCTTACTAGTACAGCAATTACTATGTATTCCATATAGGATTTTAGAAAACAGCTAGATCAGCAGTATGTATATATACATATATATATATATTAGTCTATAGAGTGTATACTAGTCCTTGCATGTTGTTGTGTATATATTTAGTAAACATGGTTATTTGGATCCCACCATGCCTGTTGGTTTCTTAATATTATTATTTTTGTGCAAAGGTCAAAAGACACAACATTTTGTGTGTGTGTGTATATATATATATATATTTTTATGCCACAGTTCCACAAGTAAAGTTGTGTTTACCATCTCTCTGTCTGTAGCCTTCTGCTTACATACAAACCTCAGGAAACATAACAACCAACACGGGCAAATCAAAATAAAGCTGAATCAAAACCTGGGATGTGAACACCCTTGAACTTTGGAAGTGTTCAAAATCCCTAGCTAGATCTGAATGTTGCGACTAGATCTTTGTCTAGGCTGAACAAACAACCTGCATCCAAACTTCCCCAAACTTTGCACTGTCTAAAATCAGACCCCAAACATTTGCAGTTTCAGTCTATTTCTAATCTTTTCCAAGTTACACTGATCTCAAATTTGCTTTGGAAAACCATTCCTGAGATTCTAAATCCTAGGCCTTGATTCAGTAAGATCAGTAGGTCAGATTCAGTAAGATGAGGGAAAGCTCAGAAACCCTGATAGCAAATTAAAGTTTCATTTAGTGTAGGTTTGCCAAAGAAATGTAAGAGTCGTGAATGAGATATCTGTAAGCTCACACCGCAGTGCTTCTAAGCTTTGCTTCTATATATTTTTAAAGGATATATAATCTTATAGTACAATGCAATCTTTGATAAATACTACAAATGAAATATGTCTAAGTTTTGAAAAAACAACAAAAAGCAGAGAAATGGAACAGATGAAGGGGCTGTAGTCCACGAAAGCTTATGCTCTAATAAATTTGTTAGTCTCTAAGGTGCCACAAGTACTCCTGTTCTGTTATTTCCTTGTCCATCGTGTTACATACAATGCTATTTGCATACCATCATAACCTAATGGAGCAATGTTTTTATTAGTATTTAGTGTACGCTCTGTGTGTGCTCTGTGCTTTACACCGAGGACAATCACTAATGCCCATGGAGCTTACAATCTATTCCAGTCACAGGCAGTTTAGTCAAACATACATGACGCCTAAGCTGAAAGTTCAAGCAGTGCAGATTTCATTAAGAGATAGGGCTGGATTTTCAAAAGCACTCAGTGTTGGCCTAACTGATCTCACTGAAGCTAGTGGAAATGTTTCTGCTGAGTGTTTTTGAAAAGCCCACCCATATGTCCTATCACTGGTGGGTGGTCACTGACAGAACACTCTCAAGAAGGCTGAGTCTTAAGTAGAGATGGAACCCTAAGTTTTCCAAAGTTTGTATTTGGCTGTGAAATGTGAGGGTTTGACTCATGGCTGCCTTACTCCAATTTTAACCTGATTTATTTTATGCTGGTTACAGAGTAAGGCAGCAGTGGATCAGGCCTGAGTCTATCTCCTATCTTTAGTAATAGGCTGACCCCCCTCCCCACCCAGCCCCAGCCCCACCCCACTCTAGCAGAATAAAGAGGCTTTAAAGTGGGCATAACTTACACTGGCAGCTACTCTGAGGCCTCTTACACTGCTTAAAAGGCCCATTTCCTTTTGTGATCTATCTCCAGATAGGGGTCTTGAACCCTGCTGTTGTACCCTTCCTTGGGGAGAACCCCTGCAGGAGTAACTAAGTCAGGGAGAAAGCTCGTCTTTAAAACCTGGTCTGAGTTGGCTCCTGGGCTGAGCTAGATCCAATTTCAAGGCAGATTTCCTACCTCAGACAAACCGGTGAGTCAGCAAATCTGGACCAAGATGACAGAAAACACTTACAGGCTTGAATTAGTTGGCTGTTGCTGGCTTAGTCCATTGGCTGGAGGGATGCACTGGCCATTGCCTCCTGCAAAAAGGCTGGGGGAGGCACAAAGCATTGCCTGGAGGAGGACAGTGCCTTCCCTTTTGGCCTCATCAATCGCCCCAGCATATAGCCTCAGGCACTGAAATAGGCACAGTTCTAAGGATGAGAATAGAACAGAGGGGTTACCTGAGCTGTGCATTGGGATTAGGTTTTCCCCCGGGGAGGTAAAGCTTTGGTGATTCATCATTGAAGCTCCCGTGGATTCAAAATGATTTTGCAGCAAATTTCAAAATCCTTGTGCGGCTTATTCTGCAGAGAGCCAGGCATCAAGCAAAAACTGTTCGGAAAAAAAAAAGTGTTAAAAATGAGTAACAGAATCACAGCAACAGCTGGCAGAGCTGCTACAGATAAGGGTTAATGAGCATTTCTGTTACCCTGTTGTTTGAGTGTTTATAGTTCAGCCATTAAAATTAGTTTTGAGCTAAAAATTGACATCCAAGTTGTCATCTCAGCAATATCAGATATGAGTGGGTATATTTTGAATAAAGTGGCTTCACTATCTCACTGGCACAGTTTATGTCCACAAAATCTGCTCTTCCATTTCTGCATGCACAATCCAATGGCAGGTGTCAATCTGTACAGGTACATTGCAGGCACAGTGTAGGTAGCTAGGCGGGAAATTATTCAAATTTGGGTCCACAGCTTATTTTGCGGTCTCAAATTGAGTTCACCTGCCAGGAACCCAAGCTCATGCTGGCTGAACATACACCCTATAGTATCTCTGTATAGGTTACTGCTACTATAAACCACAGGGAGGTTAAATATTTCTGACGTCATTCATATTGCTATATTAAACCAAGTTTAGGTTAAATCTTTTCAGCCATTTTAAGTGGTGACAGTCAAAATCAATACTGAAATATTAAGCCAAATTCTGACTCCGGCACCTTATATGTGCATACCTCAAATGCTGAAGCCTGAAATAGGACAGCAGGATAGAAACTGTTCACCTTAGCTCCGGCTAGCTTCCCAGGGCTGTGTCCTTGGAGGCTGGAGTTATGGTGAGGGCTTATGGATCAGGGCTTAAGTGTACCAGAGTCCAATTCTTACCTACTTTCCCCACACACAGGGCCGGCTCCAGGCACCCAGCTGACCAAGCACGTGCTTGGGGCGGCACCT
Organism: Malaclemys terrapin pileata; assembly: GCF_027887155.1. Taxonomy (NCBI): domain Eukaryota; kingdom Metazoa; phylum Chordata; order Testudines; family Emydidae; genus Malaclemys; species Malaclemys terrapin. The sequence continues at coordinate 50,112,906 of NC_071507.1, read as the reverse complement.
TAGAAGGGGCAGCCAATGTTGGGGTGGCGGGAGGCGCTCGCAGTGTTTTTGTTTGTTGTTTTTTTGTTCGGTGGGGCGGCGCTCGAGGTTTTTTTTTCTTTTGTTTTTGTTTCGGCCGGGCAGTGCGGGGGGGTGTTTCGGTGGCGCTGGAGGGGGGGGGGTTGGGCGGCCCGGCGCGGTGCACCGGGGGTTTGGGCGGCCCGACCCGGCGCTTGGGGGGGAGGGGAGTTGGGCGGCGCGGTGCTCGGAGGGGGCGGCGGTTTGGGCGGCCCAGCGCAGCGCTCCGGGGTTTGGGCGGCCCGGTGCGGCACTGGGGGGGTCTAGAATAATGAGCATAGGTCTGAGCACGAGGCATCCAGGAGCTCTAATCCAGCCTCTGACTCACTAGGTTGCCTTTGCAATGTAGTTTAACCTCTTTGCCTCAGTTTCCCCATCTGGAGAATGGCGACCATACAGTATTTGCCTGCCCCACCGGAGTATTGTGAACAGTCATTAATTAGAGTTTGTAAAGAGAGAAACTTTCACTTCATTAAAAAAAATCCCTTGTTAATGTTATCCTCATTTGGTCAAAAACCCTGTATAATCATTCAGTCACTGGCTAGAGAAAAGAGGTCTACAATTCTGAATGGAAGACAAGAAAAAGAGCTGAGAGAAGGCCCTTGTGATGCTGATAGTGACCCTTTAATCATAGCAACACTGGGCAATAAGGTGCCCTAAGTCATTCCTTTTTTTGTAAATGGCCAGTTCAGATTGATCTTATTTGGAAGCAATATTTTAAACAGCAAATTTACATGCCACACATAGAAAATCTACTCTTTGTTTTGTATATTCGCCTGATTTGCCTCCTGCAGCAGGAATGATTGGCACAAGTGTCAGAAGCATCTGCACAAGGATCTGTCATGGTTTATAACTGATTGTTCTACTTAACTTTTCTATAGGAGCCTTTCTTCTCTGTTAAGTTAGTTACTTATACTGGCTCTTGCAAAAGTTTAAGGCTGAGTCATGGCTTTATTTATAAGATAAAAAGACCCAGCAAGTTTACTGTATCTTTATTATTAGGTCTTAGTAATTAATAGGGTTTTTTTTTAAGAGGAGAAGGGGAAGCAGCATTAGTTGGCCATATACCATCAAAATTTGGAAAGCATAATTGCTAACATAGTGGCAAATATGACCAAGTCCTGTTTATACTGTCATTATTGATCTACCTTAGAGTTTTGTTTCTACTGGTGGAACTACATGGGTACTGAATGATGGGTCTAATGTTTGCCAGTGTGGACATGCCCTTACTGGTCTGAGGTTGGGGCTAGGAAGTGGGAAGCCCTGGATTGTAATCCTAGCTCTACCACTGACTTCGCTATATGGCAGAGGTGTGAAAACTACAGCCCGCGTGCCGCATCTGGCCCGCGGGACCCTCCTGCCCGGCCCCTGAGCTTCTGGCCCCGGGGGTTCGCCCCCGGCCCTTCCCCTGCTGTTCCCCCTCCCCACAGCCTCAGCTTGCCCCTCCGCAGGCACAATGCTCTGGGGGGCAGGGCTGAGAGCTTCTGGGGCAGCGCAGCTGCAGAACCTGTCCTGACCCCATCTCTGTGCTGTGCGGTGGCGGTGGGAACATGGCCTGGCTCCAGCCGGGCGGCACGGCTGTAGCGCTTCCAGCCACCGGTGCTCCAGGCAGCATGGTAAGGGGGCAGGGAGTGGCGGGGGGAGGTGGGGGTTGGATAGAGGGCAGGGGAGTTCAGGATGGTGGTCCGGGGGTGGGGGTGTGGATAGGGGTTGGGGCAGTCGGGGGGGGGGAAACAGGGGGAGTTGTATGGGGGTAGGGGTCCCAGGCGGGCAGTCAGGAAGGAGGAGGGGTTGGATGGGCCGGCAGGGGGCAGTCAGTGGCAGGGGTTCTGGGGGAGGTCAGGGATCAGGGAGAAGGGGTGGTTGGATGGGGCAGGAGCCCAGGGGGGCTGTCAGGAATGAGAGGAGGGGTTGGATGGGGCGGCAGGGGCAGTCACGGGTGGAGGTTCTGGGGGAGGTCAGGGGACAGGGAGCGGGAGGGTGTGGATGGGGCAAGGGTCCCAGGGGGGCCATCAGGGAACGGGGGGGGGGGGTTGGATGGGGCGGGAGTCCCGGGGGAGTGGAGGATAGGAGGTGGGGGCCGGGCCATGACGCCCTCCCCTAACTGGCCCTCCATACGATTTCCAAAACCTGATGCGGTCCTCAGGCCAAAAAGTTTGCCCGCCCCTGCTATATGGCCTTGTGTAAATCACCAGTATGCTCTAGGCCAGATTCTGATACCCTTACTCAAGGTGACTAGGTGCTCCTGAAGTGGCCCCATTAAAACCCATGGGACTACTTGTGGAGTGAAGTGCTACCTTAACTGGTTTGCTGTGTCTCAGTTCCCCGCTGTATACGCACATCATGAGAGTGTTTGGAGGACTGACTGGTTAATCTTTTTACAGTGCTTTGAAGATGTACAGTGTTATACAAGACCATTCTGAAATTACTCTTCTGTGAGGAGGAAACAGGGGTGAACCTGGTTGTCTAGTGTCAGTGTTCCCATATGGGGGAATTGGGCAGGGTTTGGCAGCATTGACTCAGCCATTGAGAAGGGATGCCACAATTTGATCTGCAGCAACTCCCTCAGGCCAGTGCTTGGAGGATGACTGATAACCTCCAGAGACTGTCATCTGCAGGAAGGAAGGTTGCCATGATTTGGGATGGGAATGACAGGGGAATACATTCCTTTCCTGTGCTGAGTTTTCACCAAACCCTGACCAAATGGTATATAGTCCTTGATATGTAGAAATGCCACTTCTCACATCCCTGAATATCCAGGACATACACCCCAGTTCATATCCAGCTTTGCGGAAAGAAAGTAGAACTGCAACTAGAACCCGTATCTCCTGTTTCCCACCAGTGTGCTTTGCCTCTGAACTGAGGAAGCAATGATGGTAGCTAACCAAAGCCACCAGCAGAGATACTTTGTACGGGAGATACAGTTCTGTTCCTTGCAATGAGCATTAAAAATTAAGGAAAACAATGGGTTTCAGGGCCCTGAGACCCTGAAATGAACATTTCATGTATATAATTAAATGTCTTCTTGATACCACTTCTCTGTAATAGGGCAGTCTGCCCCTTTCAGGTCCAGAAGCCCATCCAGCCCCGTTCTCATGCACAGTCCCTTTAAGAACAGGATTTTGAGCCTGGTAGAGGGGATGATCTGACCCAGCTGAGAAGGGATCAGTGCCCAAAGAGCACCTGATTCCTATAAGGGCTAAAAGAGCTCAGGAGGTAAGACCTAGAGGAAGTGGGTTGGTTTTTATGGCCAGCCGTGGAGTAGGGGCATCCTAGGCAGATGGTCTGTAGGACAGGGGAAGAGCTGCTAGAAGCAGGGAACCTCTCTCAAAGAAGCTTCTGGGTCAGGGGAGAGGTAGCTGTTGGATTTATGTTGAGCTGCATTATTTTGGGGGTTGCTGAAAATTATTGGTGTAACCAATAAATAGTGGCCTGAAGAAAGGGCCTGAACAGACTCTGGATGTTACTCCTTCCTGAATCAAGGAATTAAGATAGTAGCTTCCAATCAATGTTCCTGAGATCAGCTGTGAGTCCCTCTGCTCAGACTTCTACAGTCAACCATAGAATTATTACCTTGAGAGAGCAGAAGTAATAAGAAGCAATTCATGTGGTGTCCATGTTAACTGTAGAACTTAAGTTAGCTTTTTACTAATATTAAAACAGGGAAAGTCTCTGCTTTTGTTGTACAGTGAAAACAACCAGCATGATCAATGGGTGGGGAATTATGTAAAACTCAGCTGAGATGTCTCAAGAATAAGTATATTATAATCAAAAGAGTTACCAAACTCTGCTCACATAAGTATAACTGTTGACCCTGATTCTCTTCTCACCTAGATTAGCTTTACTGTAGTGTCTGTTTCATTGAAGTTACCACTGAGTAGCGTAAGTGACAGGCAAATGAAGCCCATGAGCTTAATGGAATTAATGGTGAGAAGGATTGGCATATGCCCCCAAACGTTGGACTAATTATCCTGTCTATCCCTCAGAAAGGAGCCATCACAGTTGAAAATTCCAACAGCGCTATATTTTATCTTATCACATATACTATGCTCATCACTATGGCCTACTCAAGCTTAAGATCTTCAGATACCATAAACAGTGATGAGATATTTGTGTACTTCTGTTTTAAGGTCTAGAAATATGCAGGAGTGCACACATATGAGAATTAAACTACCTTACTTCCAATAGGTTAGCCTAACATTTTTGAACCTCAGTTGCCCTTCCTTGCTCTCTCTGGGTATTTAATGTATGCATCTCCCTAAGTAATCCAGGGAACATCTGAACCATTATAAGAGAACATACTGTTCCTTTTTGAGCAACATAGTTTCTAGAAGCTCAGCATTGTTGTCAGCTCATTTTAGTAAGCTAACATTACCTCTCAGAGAAGGAACTTAGTGTGTGATCTACACAATGGTACATACAGGAGTGGGCAAACTTTTTGGCCCAAGGGCCACATCTGGGTATAGAAATTGTATGGTGGGCCATGAATGCTCACGAAATTGAGGTTGGGGTGCAGAAGGGGGCTGTGACTGGGGATGCGGGCTTCGGGGTGCGGCCAGAAATGAGGAGTTCAGGGTGAGGGAGGGGCCTCCGGGCTGGAGCAGGAGGATGGGGTGTGGGAGGGGTGAGGGTTCCAGCTGGGGGTGCAGGCTCTGGGGTGGGGCTAGGGATGAGGGGTTCGAGGGCAGGAGGGGAATCAGGGCTGGGGCAAGGGGTTGGGGCATGGTGGGGTGGCTCAGGAGTGTATGCTCTGGGTGGCGCTTACCTGAAGTGGCTCCCGGAAGCAGTGGCATGTTCCCACCTCCGGCTACTATGCGGAGGTGCGGCCAGGCGGCTCTGCTGTGTGCTGCCCTGTCCGCAGACGCTGCCCCTGCAGCTCCCATTGGCCGCAGTTCCTGGCCAATGGGAGCTGCGGGGGCGGTGCTTGGGGCGGAGGCAGCATGCAGAGCCCCCTGGCTGCCCCTACGTGTAGGAGCCAGAGGGGGGACATGCTGCTGCTTCCAGCAGCCGCACGAAGCGCCCCCCGATCTTGCTCCCAGGCTGGAGTGCCGGAGTGGGGCAAGCCCCAGACCCTGCTCACTAGTGGGAGCTCAAGGGCCGGATTAAAATGGCTGGAGGGCCAAATGTGGCCTGTGGGCCGTAGTTTGCCCACCCCTGCCTTAATACCTTGAATGAAACAGGGTAACTATCTGCATTCTGGGTAGTTTGGCCTTGTGTTTACCAGAGAAACTCTAGCTCCACAGATGAGTAGTACAGCACTAGACAGGAATAGTTAAGCTGTATGCGCGCTACACCCTCTATCAAACACAGCTGGTATGTATAAGAAAGAAATGAGTAGTGGTTTGTTGGGGTGAGGGGAGGACCAGGTGAAAGAAGAAGATGATTAAATTACTACCTCCTTGAAAGGTGAAACTCTTATTCTAAAGAAGAAAAGGGTCTCTATTTAGATTATTATTACAACCTGATAAAGGGAACGGTGCTGTTTGGTTGGGCTGTTTCATGCATGCAAGGGAAGATGGTGAGTTTGCTTGTTCTTGTATGAGTGCTGGTTGATCCCATCCCTAGTGAGTGGGAGGGGAGAGATGTTCATCCTATGACCTAGAGCAAATCAGTCACTGACCAGCTTAATCATAGTGTTGGGACCAAATCATTTTGTGTGACAAACACAAATTCCACTCTTTGTGTTGACCAATTTTGGCTGCTTCAGGCAAGTGATATTGGATAACTTGATCATGATCTAGAGACAGTTACTGTTCAATAAAGAAGAACAAAAATTCTGAACAAGATAAAGGAACAAAGAGGGTGAGGGAGACCCTCAATGATGACAACTTGTTACCTAGAAACATATGTGCACACACATGCTACGTGACTGCTCCTTGCTAGAGCCACCCAGCTCCTGATAACTCTTCCCCAGTCATGTAGCACATGCGTGTGCAATATTATAATATTATAATACCTGCCTAAAGCAGCCAAAATTGGTCAACGTAAAGAGTGGGATTTGTATTTGTCACACACAACGATTTGTGCTATAGAAAGCTGTGACTTGCACCAATGTAGTTATAAGTAGAGCAAGGTCAACTGCTTATTGCAGTTGAAGTGACAGAAATAGAGTTGACCTCAGTAACAGTCAGGGCCTGAAATTCAGTTAACTTCTGATTTCCAAATTTAGGGTGACAATAACCAAGTTTCTAAGAGGAAGAAGAAGTAACCATTGCAGGGGAAGAGGAATTATTTAAAGGGATGATTAAATAAATGAGTTTCTGGACCACAAAGGGTCTAATTCTGAACCCTTATGCTGGTGTGAATTCCTGTTACTCCAATGGGAGTAATTCCACTAAAGTCAGTGGAGTTACCGGTGTTAAACAGGTGTAAATGAGAAGAGATTCAGGCCTATTTCCTTCAGGCTGCTTTCTTGCTCTGGATGAAAGAAAAGAGTGTTTCAGGCTAATCCAGCTGAATTAAAGTTTTCCCAGCTTCACAAGATCTTATATCCTTTGGACTATTAAAGCTCTAGGTTCACATGATGTTTCCTCTAGCTTAATTGATGGAGAGTTGCTGACATATCTGTACAGAAGGACACAGGGGTGGGGTGGAAATGAGAACTGAATGCTAACAGTGACTTATAATGTAAAGAATATGCCATAAACACAAATTTGTTAGGGTAATCGTTAGGAGAAACATAGAGTGGTTTTTATGATACTCCGGTCAGGTCTCTCTGAAACACCTGCAAATGCAAGATCTCAGTATTGCTGACAGGTAACAGATGTTCTTTGCCCTATACTGCATATGTTTTCACCATCTTCTTGCCTGTATTGGTCTGTTGAATAGAGAAGTGCAGAGGGAGTTTTGAGAGGCTTAATTAGGACTGAACTGAGCCTTTAAGCTCAGTCCTGAGTAGAGGAGAGTGTATAGATGCACCACTCCAAGAGAAATAACAGCAAGGTACTGCAAGTAGGGGGTTTTCTACACTTGGAAGATTACTGAATTAGTTATTCTGGACTAGTTATTTCAGTGTAAGCCCCAAATGGACTGTCCCATCTTCTGGAGTAAGAGTGCCTTTTTCTGATCTAGCTTAATAAAAACTCTCTTATTCCAGAATAAGTATTCACACGGCTTGTACGGAAATATATTATTCCAGAATAGCTACTTTGGTAACTTCCAAATGTAGGCAAGCCCTAAGAGTCACACTCCTGCCCTGTTTCCCTTTTGCTCATGGGGTGGAGGAAGGGGGAAGAAAGTAAGCAATACCTTTCTTCTTGGCTGCAGTTTCCAACCTTTTACCTAGCCTGTGAATAAGGGAATTGTCCAGTAGCTCTGCCTTTCTGCTCCATCCCTCCTATCACCTTTTGCCTATGTGGGAAAGAGATGGTGGGAAGAGTGGACCAAAGGTTCTGTAGCCCTCTTTCTCCTCCCCACCCCACTTATCACCCAAACTCTGATTGGAGCAGGCCCGATGTGGTTATGTAGAGGGAAGAAGTGGGGTCTTATTTGCATGCCCAGAAATATAGGAGCAGGACACAATCTTGCTTGTTAGGCTTACAAATGCTTTGCAGTTCTATAGCATTTTTTTTATTCGAGGGTCTCAGAATGCACACTATGACTGATGCAAGAGTAGCAAAAGCTGACCCACTACACACTAGAGATGTTAAATTTCCAGAAATTGTGAAGGCATGGGAAAAAACAAGTTTTCTTCCAGATTTTTTTGTGGAGGGAATGGAAATTTTGGGAAAAATTGAATTGGTGTATTTGCGGTAGTTACTTGCTTATCAAAACTAAACTTTATTTACTTATTTAAGATTGAGAAATGTATTCTGTATAATGTAGTTAGCACATAGAAAACTTTGTAAGATATATTTATGAAATAAGTATAAATTATTTACTTTTGAATAATGACAAATACACCTAGTATTAGAGATGGATCTGCACTTAAGTGTATTTTTCTACCTGTTGACGTATTTCTAAAATTGAGGGGGGGGGAGATTAAAATGTTGAAAATAGAAAGTATCATATTATTGACTTGTAAACAAAAAGGAAGGTTATATCTGTTGGGCTCAAAAATAGTATGTAAATTGAGACCTGATGTTATAATGCCGATACAGAAGAACTTCATGGTTTTTTAGAGAAAATGTCAGAAAATGAACATCTCTATATATTTATTACACTGTAATTAACACAGTACAGTATTAAGGACCAACAATGGTATATATCCATACTTTATAGTAAACATTAGACTCTTTAATAGTGCATTATTATCATATATAGAGTAAGTGTGGTAATCAAAACTAGCCATCCTAGAAACAAGTATAGCGTAACAAACAGTTTAGTATAATTTGGAAATGCTGGCTCAAGCTTTTCCTTGTGATTTCTCTTATCAGAATTTCTGTCTGAAAGATCCACAATGTCTGATTCTGAACTTTCATTATGATCTTCATGTACTTCATTACACTGAAGAGTTGCATGAATTGAAACATGTTTCACATATTAGCCTGTTTGTTGATTTTGTGTATGTCTTTCCAAACATTGACCAGTTCCTTTCACATGCTGCAGAAAATGGAGCAATCTGAAGCAGACAAGAAGGAAGAGGAGTCAGAGTTGTACAAAGGCCTTGCCACATGTTGTAGGAGCAATATGCTTGGCAGATTGCCAGATTGCACTCCTGGACCAAATACCTGAAGAGGTTCAGTGCTCTGCAACATTTGAAAGTACTTTTCCAAGAGCTAATCCTAAGCGATTGCTTTTTAAGTAATCCAGTCAAATGCTGTCCCAATGGTGTCATCACTAACATTTCTACTTTTAAACCTTAGATCAAAGAAGTTTACAGCACCATCTATTTGTCTGCAGCAAAATTCTTCCCATCTGTGAATAAAGTCCTTTGCTTTTACTTCTTTCTGACTTGTGGGTGGAGATGCACTTAGATTCTCAAAAACAGTTAAGTTTGTCTTGGCCATAAGTTGAGGAATGTCTGACAAAAGTCCTTTGTCTGATTCAGATACACTGATCGCAGAAGCAATCGGGTATAGAATCTTCATGGAGTTCTGCAGGTGAACCCAGAAAATATCCTCTTCAAGTATAGAGTGTTGTATACTTTCTACAGTATCCAATAAGATCTTCAGTTAACACTGTTTCCTGAAGAGCTGCTTTGTTTTTTAATAAACTTTAAAATGATGACCTCATACTTCCCCATCTTGTTTTGCCAGTAAGTTTCAGTGTTATCATTTTATTTTCCCCATGCTTTTCTTTCTGATGCTTCTTAAAGACAGCAGCTACAATATGAGTAGTTTTCACATCTTTTAGAACGTTTTACTCCTTTATAGATCTTTTTCAGTTTGCCCAACTTCATTAAATCATTAGGAAGCAGATTTAGGCCATGAGAAGCCCATCCTTTTGCAATAATATGTGGATATTCGTCCATTACGCTGTCCCATGCTGCTTTCATATTACTGGCATTGATAGCAGAGCAAGTACTTTCCCACTTCCAGTGTTCTCTAGTACTTCATATATTTTACCACTAATATACTCTGCAGGATATCTGCTCTCTTGTATTTCAATGCTCTTGTAAACACTGGTTGAGATGTTATCACAAAGTTCGATTCCTTCCCCACATACATTTGTCCACCCATCTGTAAGTACTGCCAGAAAAAGTACTTCATTGATTTTTCTTTTATTACACAGCTTGCATTACATATTCATATTGTGACTGTAAAAGAGGCTTGTTCAAAGAAAGGCTGCTGTGTAACTGGTACGATGGTCTTAATAGTTCATATGCTGCCTGCCAATAATTGTTTTCTGTGACTGATAATGGAGTACCAGAAGTGTATGTCGCTTTTGTGAGAGTCTGGTCAATTTTTTGTTGATGTTCAAAGTCAACTTGTCTACAAATGAAGTCATTGTTGGGAATCTGTTGGATACAGTTGGTTGAGAGACCTGTTGTTTTCCTGGTGGTTGAGGTACTCAACTTGAGTATTCAACACTTTCAGAAGGTAACATCACAGAAGTAGAAGGTCTTCTGGATCAAAAATGATTGTTGCAAGTGCAATCATTGTCAGTGTCATCTATCTCATGCTCTTTTTCTTGACCTTCATTTCCACTCATGAAGGATTTTTTTAATATCTGCAGGACAAGGATGTGTTTGGTCATCCTGGTAGTATTTGGAAATGCGTATTTCATTTGTCAGTATTTACAAAATGTGGTTCCTTTTTTGTCTGAATGACTTTCGGTGAGGAAACGCTGCCATATGTTAGAAGATGGTTGCACCATTTTTGCTGACGGAGACGAAAAAAATAATAAGAGCTCCTCCATGCTGGGTGTGGTTGATTCCTCCTGTGGATTTTGGGGGTCAGGACTCAGGCAGGATCAATTCCAGCCCCTCAAGATTCTTCTGCAAGGCCCTGCAGGCATAGGCCTCTTGCTATCTGCCCCAATGGCTCCACACAAGCCAGCAGCAGGCTGTTTGTTCCCCTGCAGGACAGAGGGTGTCAGTCTCCCATGTCACTAAGGAAAGATGTCTTTGGGATGAGTTGCCTGCTCACCAGGACCAGTCAGGAGGAGAGCAACTTCAGAGTAGCAGCTACTTCTCCCTCATGATCACATTGTCTCCACACCAAACTCCACTTCCAGGATAGATGTAACCGAGGCAGGCAAGCAGCAATTCACAAGGAAGGGCCCCTGTACTTGCTTCTGTTCTCTAGTAAAGGTGACAGTGGGGGCTGAAATAATATGTCCCAGGGGATTAGATAGATATATGGTACATAGACCTACAGTACATTGAAATTGTAATTGCCTCATACTATAGTAACTCCTCATTTAACGGTGTAGTTATGTTCTTGAAAAATGCAACTTTAAGCAAAACAATGTTAAGCAAAACCAATTTCCCCATAAGAATTAATGTAAATGAGGGGGTTAGGTTCCAGGGAAATTTTTTTCACCAGACAAAAGACTATATTTTATATATATATATATATATACACACACACACACACACACCGTATAAGTTTTAAACAAACAATTTAATACTAGTACACAGTGATGATGATTGTGAAGCTTGGTTGAAGTGGAGGAGTCAGAGGGTGGGATTTTCCCTTACTGCTAAATGATAAACTAGCAATTGGCTGAGCCCCCAAGGGTTAACTCTCACACTCTACAAGGAAGCAGGAATGGAGGGAGATATGCACATTTCCCCTTTAAGTACACGGCTTTGTTAATTAGATCAGCTTGCTGAGACTAGCTGCTGCAAGCTCCCTCCGTCCTGAGTCCTGGTGTGTCCCCCCTGCTCTATGGAAGAGGGGGTAAGCGGGGTGCAGGAGCAGGGGGGAGGGGGACACCCTGACATTAGCCCCCCTCTTCCTTCCCTCCCCCACGCACAGCAAGCAGGAGTTTTGGGGAGCAGCTCCAAGGCAGAGGACAGGAGCAGCACATGGCAGTGGGGGGAGGGACATCTGCAATTGCTAGGCCGCTGGGTGGCTGCAGCACAGGGAACTTAGGGGAGCGGGGAGCTGATAGGGGGCTGCTGGTCCACCTTGGTTCCAAGACCCCACCAGCTAGCTGCAACAGGCTGCTCTTCCTGCAAGCAGTAGATAAAGCAGGCGGTTGCCAAACGACATTAGAAGGGATCATTGCACAACTTTAAACGAACGTGTTCCCTAATTGATCAGCAATGTAACAATGAAACAATGTTAACTGGGACGACTTTAAGTGAGGAGTTACTGCATAAGTTTTTAATATAAAATAACTTCATTAGAAATACTTAGTAAGCATTTTGTAGGACTGAAGTGCAGCAATAATAACATCGTTACTCAAAAATTATTTTACTGTTTATTCTTTTCAATTTTTCCCAAAATTTCCACTTTTTCCCGACCAAGCCTTGGGTGGGGTAGTTGTTTTCTGGAAGTTTCTGGGGGTTTTCTGGACCCTCACCTCTCACACACATTTATTTGTAGTTCACAGAACGCCAACTGCGAGGTCAGGACAATCAGATATCTGCCTCTGGGAAGGAGATTTTGTACCAACACACACATGGCCAGATTTTGTTGAAATGGAAATCAATAGGGTTGCATTGGGTGTAACTGAGAGTGTAATTTGGCCCATACACCTATCAGTTACTATGCATTGCTTTTTCAGTTCATGTTTATTAGTGGTAGCTGTAATTATACATTCATTTATTTTCTTAGAGTTGATATAGTGATTCAGCTGTGAAGCCTGGGAAAATATAGTCTTTATGAAACCAAAGTGTTGAGTGGAGACATAAAGATAACTTTAACTGGACTTGTTCCTTTCTACTTGTGTTCTGTTTCTGTTCTCCATTACAGCACAATCTGTTTCCATTCAAGCTACACTAAATGTGTGAGAGAGACCACTCACCCCCTCACTAATAAAATAGAATGGAGATAATATAAATAACTAGAACTTGAGTTATAAGCTCTTTGAAGAGCAGTTTCCTCTTTCTTCTGGCTTTCCATTGTATCCCCTTCTCTCCTGGCACTCATCATCTGTTTGTTGTTTCTTGTTACATTTATAACTTAGATTGTAACGCTCTCTGAAGTGAGGACCTTGGGTCCAAAACCTTTTTGCTCTGTGGCCCCTTTGTGCTGGCTATTGCCAGTCATAATGAAACCTAGTATCTGCTGAGTCTCCGGAGGTAAATTTAAGGCCTTCTGACTGAACCCCCTTTTCTCCCTCCAGTCTCTACAGACAAGTTTGCAGAAGTGGGTAAAAATAGACATGTGCCCATCCTCCACATCAATTGCTTAAAAGAATAAGTTTCAAGCGGCTGAAAGAAAAAAAAAAACTACCTCCTTGCTGCTGTGGTTATTGGACAAGAAAGTTTGTCCTTGTTTAAAAACAGAAGTTTCTCTAATTTAACTTAAGTAACTTTAAAAACGAGCTTAGTTAAACTGGCGCAAACCCCTACATGGACATTCTTGTGGATCTTTTTTTTTTTTTTCAATTGGCTTATACTGCGGCAAGCTCCACTGCTATAAGCCAGTATTAAACCAATACAGGAGTGTCTATACAGGGATTTAAAGTGGGAAGTGTCAGCACACAGTTGCCTCAGGTTAACAAAATAGGTTTAAAACTGTAGTTAACTTATAGATAAACTGGTGCAAGTGGGCATGTAGACAAATCCTTTATATGTGCACCTATGATATTTAAATTGTACCATTCACCATAGTATTTAGAGAGTTTATTCTGACATGAAAAGGGAGCATAATACAATAGGACAGAATGGATATGAAGTATCTTCCATACCACTGAAAAGTTCCCCAGTTCAAGGTTTTGAAGTTAACATCACATTGAGGTGAATTGGGTCAGTTGCAGAGAGCTAAGACCATCCTTTTGTTACTATTCTTTGGTTGGAAATAGGTTTCTAAAAGGCAGACAGAACCCTCTCCATTGTATGGTGTGACTGGGTCCCAGGGGAGCCAACTGAGGTCACTCAATTAGGGTGAACTGCAAAGAATGGGGCAGGCAATCCCCAAAGCTGGTGGATATTCCAATACTTAGATTTACCAAGCCAGCACAATACAGCTTCTATAATACCTCACTGGTTACCCAAAAGCCAACAACACAGTTCCCTTGAAGTAACCCAGCCTTAGGCCTCCACACAGACACTCAAGTCAAATATGATGAGGATTACTGAAAATCTTATTCATCTTATAAAAAAGTTCTACCAATCCCAAAGGATCGGACATATTACCTCCCAGGTTAATGAATATTCCAGATCTTGCCCAAATACACGCTTACAGCCAATTCTTATTAAATAAACTAAAATTTATTAAAAAAGGAAAGATAGAGAGCATTGGTTAAATGATCAGTATACATACAGACATGAGTACAATTCTTGAGATTCAGATTCATAGAAGAGATTGTGAGCTTTGTAGTTGCCAAGAATTCTTTCAGAAATAATTCATAGGTTATAATCCAGTGTTTATATTCAGGGTGGTTCAGTCAGGATGGGGATCTCAGTCCTTATGGCTTAGGCTTCCCCTGCATGAAGCCTCAAGCAGATCTGAGATAAAAAAGGATTGGGACCCAAAGGTTTTATAGTTTCAGGCCTTCTTGTGATAGCTTGGATTCCTTCGGCAAACAATAGACACTCATGGGGACTTTGAAGTGGACCCATTTCCTAAGCATCACCAGTAATTGTCCACACAGATTAACATAAGGCAATTGCCTGGTTTTCCACCATTCACATGATTTGCTATGCATTTCAAAGAGAGATGAATACAGTGATATCCTATGTTTACAGTTCATTTAAATGTTAAGATGTCCTTTTGACCTTTGAATCAATAGCTATAGTGACAGACAGGAACATGGCTAAACATTAAACAAGATATAAGTAATCCATACAATTAGTATCACTTTTAATTTCTAACAATATAGGTTTGCGTTTCAAAGTTCTAGCCTATCTAACATGTCTCTAAAAGTTGACTCTGGGTCAGCTAGCCGACAAGCTGCTTAACCCTTTCTGGTCATGCGTCACATATGGGCTGGGAGTAGCCTTTCATTGTAAACTCAGTTTTAGATACTATTTTAAACTCCAACTTCTGGGTCAACTTGTCACATTTGCTCTCCTGCTAGGGGAGAATATAAGGAGGAACTTTGGGGATAACCGAGCAAGGTGTCTTGAGGACGAGGCTTTTTTTTTTTTTTTTTTTTTTAAGAATGGTATTTTACTTGTGCAAAATTCTAACTGTAATGTGTAGATCAAGAGGTTTCTCAGATTAATTTTTTTCATTTGACCTCACTGAACACCATTTCCTTCATGAGATCGGTGGGACTATAGCTGGCTTTTGAGCCTATGAGAGCTCCATCATTAGCAGATGGAGTTCAAAAACATTGTCCCCTCAACTCCAGGCAAATTTAAAAGGTGCTTAGCTTTCTGCAGGGGGTGACTTTCACACACACACAGAGGTGCCTATTATTTAATCCACCGACTTCCTGATCTGGTACAGGAAGCTCACTGCAAAATTTAAACATAATTTTGGACTGATGATTGGAATCTGTCTTCTGACTTCCCACTCTCCTATTACCTGCTCTGCCATGGACTTGTCAATCAACTTCTGTGCCTTGCTTTCCTGGTCTGTACAACTGGGATAATTACTTGCTTTGTAAAGTGCTTTGAGCCCCTTGAAAGAAAGGTGCTACATAAAGGCATTATCTGCACCATGCAGAGCCCTACACAGGAACCCCTTCATTTCCAGGTGTAGGTGTACCTTATAAACCATATAAATGTTAATGGTCTCAGAAAGGCAGAAAGAACAGGAGTACTTGTGGCACCTTAGAGACTAACAAATTTATTAGAGCATAAGCTTTCGTGGGCTACAACCCACTTCTTCGGATGCAAAGAAAGGCAGAAGACTCCTTAAGAGGAAGGAAGATCTTGTGGTTAAGGCACAGGAGTTTGGAATTGAATGCTCGGCTCTGCTACAACTTCCTGTGTATTGGTCTCAGTCAAAGCCAAGCTCTCCTGCCTCAGTTGACCATCTGTAAAAAGGAGACAATGCTTCCTTTCTCCATCTGGTCTATTTAGATTGTGAGCTCTCTCAGGCAGGAGCTGTGCCTTACTATGTCTATACATCACCTAGCACAATGGAGGCCTAATCTTGGCTGTGGCCTTCAAGTTCTATTGTAATATAAACAACGATCATTGAGGCAAACGTATCTGAGCCCAAGTTTCAGACGTTGAAACCTAAGGACCTGACCTTGCAAACATTACTGAGGAGAGCGCTTACTACTGTTTTTATCATGGTGGAAAGTACTTTTCGTACTGTTTGCCAGACCAGGCCCAATCAGGCTGCTAATCTTCCTTTACACGTTCCTTAGCAGTAGTTTTGAAAGCTAAGGACTGCCAGCTCTGTAGACTTTAATCTTTATTTACACACAGGTCAGGTACTGCACATAGCCATTGGCAGACTGGTACTAAAATATAAACAGCCAGGGCAGTATTTTAGATAAAATTTCTGTGTTTCATTCCAAACAAGGGACAAAGTCACCTATCGTTCAACAGACGATTAGAATGAGACACACAGAACAAACCCTTCAACAACCAGGGATTTTTCTAGGGGCCACTTTAAAATGGTATCTACTGGTGAGTTTGACATGGTTATTACTGTGTAAATTGATTATTACTAAAAACATGTATCAGTGTTTAACTGTTTAATTACATGTTAACTTTAAGGGATTAAATATTTTGTTCAGTTAACGTGTGAAATGCAAAAATTTTGTGAATGTTTCACTTTAAAAAAAAAAAAAATCATTTGGGCCTCATTCTCCACCCTTCTGTTTTTGCTTTCCAGCAAACATCTGAACAACCACATTTTAATAGTAAACATTTTTTGCCAAAAATGGACTTCAAAATCATGCTCACAACTACCTGTGGAAACAGAAATTTAAATAAACACATGCAGGTACTTATGCCAGCAGTGCTTATATCCCAGTAGCACACTCAACCAGTCATGACACAATACTATGGCCTATTTATCATATCACAATTAAGCAACACAGGTTGAATTTTGAATACAAGTGGAACCAGACAGTAAAAAATTCAAAAAAGATATTCATTAAATACATGTGAGGAAATCCCAATTGGGTCATGCATATTCTGTGAGCAGGAAGAAAGGGCTAGCCTTATGGAAGAATCCAATGAAATGTAATAAAGATGAAGTCAATAAGGTTCTGTAGTAAGTCCTCTTAAGGCTACATAATTTGACTGAATACAAGGGATATTCTTTCGGTTTTCTATTGTACAAGGACAGAAAGCAATAACAATTACACTGGAATAAGGAAAAAAATACAAAGCTACATTCAATAGAAAGCCATACGTGTTATAAAACAGTATTGTACATTTATACCCTCTTTGTCTGGCAAGAATACTCAGCAGAGATACATTCCTGAATTAAATATTATTGGATGGTTCAAAATAATCTATAGAAAACTTATTTTCTATTTAATTCTATAGAACTTTTCCACAAGGTAAGTTCATCAAAAATTAATTCACAATGAATCATTTTGCTCAGTTTAAGTTAATGTAGAATAGTCTGGTAAGAAAGTATAAGACAAATCGGTATCCTATTAAATCAGTATCCAAAACATTTATTTTTTAATTAGTGTTTGTTTTGGATACATGTCAGATTTGACCACCTCACAGCAAAGCAGTTCAGTGAATCAATCATTTTTCAGGAGGATGCCCACAATTATATATATGTTAGAACCCTTATGGTTGAGAGGACGACATTTTAAATGTGAAGGCATAAAGCAATGCAGTGCCGTCTTCCAGAGTCCGCAGACAACCTGAAGTAATAGCTTTCAGGGAAGTGTAAACTGACTATCTTTGCCTCAGCAACATCAACATTAACTCTACACTGCTGATCAGAACAAGCAAGAAAAAAGAAGGAAGATCATTTTAGGAAAATCTGAGTGGAGTCTCACTTTGGCATTTTCATGGGGATCAAGCCATGTTTGTGCCCAAAATTTGGGAGAACACCACCACTCCCTCTCCACTCCATTCTAGCCTCTTGTTTGGAAAAGGCATTAATAATCAATAATTTCACATCTGTAAAAATCTTTTTATTTGTATTCAGTATTGCAAATAACCTATAACTCATAAGCCATTAGTAAGTATTCTACCTCCAAATAGGATTGTTGTGTTTTCTGATTTAAGAATGAAGCTGTTCTGTTTCCTGGCTCACTTAATCAAAATGTTCGCCAGAACATAGAAGCAATTGCTCTCAGTGGAAAGTTGACAGTTCAAGGGGAAGAGACTTTGGGAAGCCAAGTTCTTGTATCTATGATATATCCACTGGCTTCCCCTACCCCACCCTCAGTGGTCTGGAGTTGCTGCTGCAGAGCTGCAAACAAAAACCTGAGATTGAGTTGAGCTGAGCACAGGTTTGTGTTGAATGGCTCTATGACTGTTTGGGGAATCTGCCTATATGCAATTGATTAATTCTGGTTGATATTATGAATTCTCTGTGTTTAAGCCCTTATGATTATTTTTACTGTATTCTTATTGCATACTCCTTGTGACAGGCGTTAAGGGCTATCAACAAATTAAAAGGCCATGCCTGAACAGAACAATGGGGTGACTAAAGGTAGGAAAGCCAGATCTCCAGAGGAGAAGGAATGGAATTTCCCAGAAGGAGAACAGGTTTCTGGACTGAGGGGGAACCTTTCTGACTGCCAGACCAGCCAGAACCTGAAGCACACTAACTGCAGGAGTAAGATGGAGAGACTCCATGTTCTGGAGGAAAAGCCATGTGCAGGAGGAAAGCTGGAGAGGAAGGACCCTGCACTCATTAGAATGCTTTGACCTGCTCCCAATGAATACTTAAGTGTAGTGAAGAAACTGAGGTAGGCAATGGTGTAGAGTCGTCTCATTGTTTTGCCTAGATCTGTATCTCTCTTGTGTTGTGAAAGTGAAGAGTGGTGTTAGAATCCCAAATCAAAATTGGTATCTATTTGCTTCAACAATCACATGTTCCTGTGATACCAGAGAAATCCCCAGACTCCATTTTGTATTCCTGGCCTCCATTTTGAATAAACAAGAGTCACTCCACCACTAGATGGAAGCCGTAGGTCATATAGCACTTCAAAGTAGGGGTAAAATCAGCTAAATTACCAATGTAGGGGAAAGTATAGATGAGGTAATCATAACTCTGAGGTAAACAACGGCAGTGAGCATGTGTGGAATGTTGGCATCCATTCAAGAATGAGGTAATGTTTGGAATGTTGGTACTGAGCATATGCGAGCATGTGCAGTAAAGATCTGATGGTGTCATATCTAAAAATAGAATTGAAAAACAGTATAAAAGGCAGTGTGCCTATGGACAGCAGAGAGAGAGTTAGAGGACGAGAGAGACTATTGGGAATGGACGGATAGCAAAGGAGGAGCAAGCAGATAGTAACCTGACTGGGAGGAGCCATGGTGAAGTTGAGCTGTGGAGCAGACCAGAGCAAAGCAGGTGGTAGAAGAAAGCCTGAAGAAGCAGCAGCAGCAGAAATCAGGAGACAGAATAAGCCTGTCAGTTGTGACTGTAGTATAGTGTTAGTGTTAGCTTGTGTGTGGATTAATAAAGATGTGTCTGCGCATTATGTTAATTGTACAGGGAATCTATATATGTAACACTTAATGATTGTTACCAGTAGCTGTCAGTGACCTGTGATGATATTATTGTATCCGGGATTGTTATTTGCACCAAAAAGGGTGCTTTGTTTTGGAAAGAATACTGCTTGTGTCAATCATTTATTGGAAGACTGTATCCATGTCCTCTGGGGGTAACAAATTCAAGCTGTTCTAGGGAGTTTCTAAAACAGGGAACCCCTGGCAAGCCCAAGATATTCCTTAGCCATTCTGAAGACCCAGGCCCAATGAGAACAGCTTGATTATAACAGGAGAACAAGTGGGCTGTTTTGAGGGAACCCTTGGTAAGCCCAGAAAGGGGCAATAGGTAAGCTATTCTGAGGATACCCCAAATCTGTTTTGGGGGTAACACCTGAAGGGACAAACTATACCAGAGTGTCCACAAGGTTGGAGCTCTGGGAATGGTGTACTTACGGTATTGGGGAGTCTGGGGGAGCCACTACAATCTCAGGGCCTAGGCAGCTGGCCTGTAAGGTCCTATTCTGAGAAGGGAGGGATAGATGGAGGATTGTACACCAAGAGTCTGCCTAGAGACCCAAAACCACAGACTATGCCTTGGCTCTGCTCAGACTCTGCAAGCAAAAAGCACTCAAGTCCAGTGTTGGGATCCAAACACAGCAGCCTGGTGAGTGCCCAGCAGGGGAGCATGGCCAGAGCTGTGACAGAATCCACTAACTTGACAGGCATTCAGGAGAGAAGATTTTCTGCAGAGATGGGCCGAGGAGGTGGTGCCTGGATGTGGATCTGGATCTTGATTAGGTTTAGACCAGGTTTGGGTTTATTGGCAGAATCAAGGTGTTTGTGTTCAATGCTATCAAAGTCTTGCAACCTGTCCATTGAGATTTTGGCTCTAAAATGCAGACATTTGATTTTACCGTCTCATAAAGTTTCCACCATCTTGGAAATGGATCTGGAAAGTAGGCTCTTTCTAGCTTTGGTTTCAACCAAAACCCTGGTGCTTTAATTTGAATTTGGTATTTCAAATTCACATAACCCCTGTCCTGCCCTAAACCCAGGAAACTCAAAGGGAGTTAGATTCAAGTTTCTAGATTAAATTTTACAGATACTTCTTTGAACAGTGAAGATACCTTAAGTGACATCATCCCAGATTGCTTGGATTGCAATGAGAGCTGAGGTATTTCTGATGTGACGTACTGATGCATTATGAGATATTGTCAGTGATCCAGCAAATACTAAGAGGATTTCACAAAGATCAGGATGGGGAAAAAGAATTTTAAATTCTTGTATCGCTGCTGAATGTCTGCCCACAGGTTGATTAGTAGGCCCCTGCAGCTCAGAAGCCAATTTTCATTTTTGCCTTGCAGTTCACTTGGAAAAAGGAAAGGAACTAAATATTTTATATAATTTTCTGTGTCTAAATATATTGCCAGAAAGTCTGATTCCCTTTTATCTGCTTTCCCCTGGTAATTTGTCTCTGAAGCGTTGTGTCTCTTTTTTCCCTCCTACCCCCCATCCCTACTTTGCTTTCCTTTTCCCTAGGGTATTTTATTTTAGGCCAGAAGAACCCAAAGTTTTTCAATCTGAGTATTGCACTGGTTACCTACTAGGAGTCTGGGGTGGATCTTAATTTGCATAACATGGAGCAGGTTGCAGCTGGCCTCATGGTTAATAGGAAGTACAGCATGCAGAGACTTAACAGACTTGCCATGTTAGGCTTTGTGCTCCATTGGGAACTTGTGCTGCACGCTGAACTATGGCTTCCATTCACAGAAGCTACTGTGTTTTTCACTTGATGCTGCTCTCACTAGCACATGATTATTTTTGAGGGAACAGGATTATTAGGAAACTTATCTAAAAATGGAAATTCCAGAGGTTAGTCATCACTGTACCCCAGGAATTATTTTTTAATTGAATGTTGATTCTTTTTGGTGCAGATGACCCTTGTCTCTTGGTCAGTACTGACACAGTGCCCTGGGATGAAGTTTGGGAGTCCTGGGTTGATGAATGTGCTATTTGTTGCATGAGATGCACAATCAATTCTCTGACAACTTGTGGGGCATTAAATGGTTCCATAGCACCTTTTCCAATGTGCAGTGTATCTCATCCACTCCCTGCACTATTGCAATGCATAGAAGTGTGGATATCTGTCTCAGTTAACAGCATTGACCTCACCCACTGTATTGTCTCATTTTCTATGTGTAAAATTATAAGTAGAGCTGAGTGGCAGCTTAACTAAATAGTTTTTCATTGGAAAATGCTGATTGGTAGAAATCAAAACTTTTCCCTGAACCATATAATTTTTCACTAAACTTTCTCAAGTCCAGTATATATGAGAGAGAGAGAGACGCACACACACAGAGCTTGGAATAGCCAATAGTCCAGTAATTAGGGCATTCACCTGGGATGTCAGAGACCCAGGGCATGGCTACACTTGCAGTTGTAGAGCGCTGGGAGTTAAACCAGCTTTTGGAGACTGCAGCAGGGAAAACGCTGCCGAGTGTTTACACTCTCAGCTGGAAGCGCTCTGGTGTGGCCACATTAGCAGCTCTTGCAATGCCACAAAGAGCAGCGCATTGTAGTAGCTATCCCAGTGTGCAAGTGACTGCAACGTGCTTTTCAAATGCAGGGGGTGGGGTGGAGTGTGACAGGGAGTGTGTTGTGTGTATGTGGAGGGAGAGAGAGTGGGTTTTTGGGGGGCTGAGAACGTGTCAGCATGCTGTCTTGTAAGTTCAGACAGCAGCAGACCTCCGTCTCCTCCTTCCCCTACCCTCCCTGCCCCGCATCTCTTTCACTCACTCAAAGCAAGCAGCATTCCTCAGTAATGGTTCCTTTGTCTCGGAGCAGATAAGCAACCAGCTGTCAGAAACGGAGCTTTGAAGGGCATATCCGCATTCCTACAGTGAGTTCAAAACAATGACAAGAGTGGCCACTTGACTTAAGGGGATTATGGGACGTTTCTGGAGGTCAGTCAGAGCGCAATAATGCAACACCTCATTCACACTGGCACCACGGTGCTCCAGCGGGGGCGCAGCAAATGTTATTCCACTCGCCGAGGTGGAGTACCAGCAGTGCTGTAGCCGCAGTCAGAGCGCTCTACGTGCCTTGCCAGTGTGGATGGGGAGTGAGCTAGTGCACCCGGGGCTCCTTTATTGCGCTGTAACTCGCAAGTGTAGCCAGTTTTAAGTCACTGCTCTTCCTGATTCAAAGCAGGGACTTGACCCTTGTTCTAACCAGTAGGGTACTGACTATTCTGGAGTGGGATCTCTCTTTGTGGGGGGTTTCCCCAAAACTAAAGGTCCTGGTTTGTGCTGCATTGGGCTGGAAACAAATGATGAAATCTTCATTTTTGGAAATGGAATTCTTGTTTTCCTGACAGCCCTATACATAAGTGCTTGACTCTTATGAGTAGATGATCCCAGTCATGTCTTCTGGCCTTAAAGTCTGAGTCTAAATATAATCTGGACCATATAAATTATCCCCAGAACATTTTATACAGATGGGAAAATATACTCCTAACACTTGTAAATAGAATGGTTGTGCAGTTTCTAGGTACAGAAACGAAACATGCATAGTTTATAAGCATGTACTTTATTTGTTGGCTATATTCAAAGCAGAAAAATTCAGACTTATTCCCCACCAATTAGCCCCAATGGTGGAAGCAGTAGTGGTGACTGTATTTCAAAAGTAATTTAGGCATTTTCACCACTCTGTTGCCTAAAACTACTTAGTGTAGAGTAAGATGACATATGATAAAAGGTGCCTGAGTCTTGTCTAAACTATAACTTCCATGGGTGGAGCTGCACTGGTGATTGAATTATGGGGTTTAATGTTTCCTAAATAAGTTCACTCACAGCAAGTGCAATTGGAGAGATGCTGGTGGGGCTGACATTAGTTGTTTAGTTTACATAGGCAGTCTTTAAGGCACCTAATTTTTAGGAGTAGCTCCTGTCCAGGTGCTCCTTTAAGCATTCCCACACAGCTGGCTGACATTGGCCTCGGGCACCAAAGTGTCTAGTGCTGCCTAGTTCTGTTTATATGCTGTGGCAAATATTTTGTGTGTGAGGCAATGGGGTGTGTTGCAAACATTGCTGATGCTCTCAATGCTAGAATTCTCCGCTATGGGGAATTCTCTCTCCTGTCCTAGTCAAATTCCAGTCCTGCTAATTACGTTCTAGCTACCTGAATCCCTCCTGTATCTTCAATTAGAAACAGCATCTAAAACTATTGTGTAGTGTGGCTGAGCGCTGTTAAACATTTACCATGCTTTTGCTTTAGCAGTGGTTGCTTTCCAGTGCTAGGTGAAGTGATTCCTTATATATGTGTAATGTTTGTAAAATAGTTTTGGATCAGACTGACTCAAAATCACAACAGCTGTGACAGTCCCATCATGTCTGTATCAAACTCCATATCAATAATGGGACTTATATAACCAACGAGAGGAAAACTGGCAAAAGCAAGGTACATGAAATCATAGCTTTTTAAAAGTAATTGGCAAAGACAAGGTTTGAAATAAGATGCTATTTGACAGCATTTTACAAAGATGTATTAAATGGGAAGTCCTCTCTCCTTATGTTACAGTCTCTTCCCAGGCTCGCTAGTTTACCGTTCTGAACCTCTGCTCGAAGGCTGCTACAGTAGCAGGCAGCACGACTGCACTCCGTGATCGCTTCAATCCTTATTATCCTTTTAACAACACAATAATAGTAAAGACACTCGGTGTCCTGGTTAATACCCAAGGTCACTGTGCTCCCTGCCCCTGAAAGAGAGGAGGGGCGGGGGAAAAGGGAGAGATGGTTTGGTGTGTTGATAGACTACTCTGTGAGCCCCCCAAGTGTACTGACAGAGATATGCTGTTGCGCCAACTCTCTGATTCCGCGCTGGGAAGGGCTTCAGAATTGCATGGGTGCTGAACGGTGGCAGCACTAGATGCTTTAGCCTGGGACTGAGCTGGGCTTGTCACTCCCCAACATGCAGCCGTTTGGCAGCGGAAGCCAGCAGCTGTCTTTAAAAGGCAGCTTCCAGCCTTCAAGGGCAGGGCTGACTCGCGCTGTGACAATTAGAATGAGGGAGACTTAAAAAAAAATCTGAGTGTGGATTTTGTTGTTGTTTTGCAAATGCCTCTTGCATCCCAGGAGGCGCGTGCTGGGGGAAATAATGCCTTCGCCCTTCCCGGGGCCGGGGGCTCCCTCCCCGCCTGGGTGACCCGGGCAGGGCTGCAGCCAGGGAAGCGGCGGAGGGCAGAAGGCAGCCAGTCCCTGCGAACGTGGATGGTGACTCTGCCGCACCCTGGAGTTCGTTCTCCGCTGCGTGGGGCTTATCAGCCTCCGCTCCACCCCTGCCTTTCACAGCGTCCCTCCTGCGCCCGGGGAGCCCCGGGGGAGCAGCTCGAGCTCCTGCTGGCTCGGGCTCCCGCCCTCCCCAAGTCTTTTTGCCAAGTGCCGTCTGCGTTGTCAATCCCTTGCCGGGGAGGGGTGGGGGTGATTAACATGAACAAACCCTTCTCGCGGTGCCCGGGGCTGCACGTCTGAGGCCGGAGCGGCTCGGCGCGGGGGGGTCGGTTGAAGAAAGCTGCTGCGGGAGGGTTTCATTCACAGACTGCGAGCCGGTGTGGAGGGGGGCGGGGAGAAGGACTCCAGAGACGGGGGAGTGAGCCAGGACAGGGGACAGAAGGGGGAGAGGGGAAGGCGGGAGCGAGCGCCCCATTGACAACCCAGCCTAGGAACTGGTTAAGCACATGCCCGCTGGGTCAGTTGACATGTAAATACAGAGCAGCTGCTCCTCTCCGGCTCGGGCCGGCTCTTCCAAGCTTCTGATTGGCTGCCAATGACATCACCCCCGGCCCCTCCCGTGTTATACCACAGCGGACCCAAAGCTACGTCGAATAAACCATCCCCAAGCGGCTGGGAGCCCAGCCCCCGGCTCCTCCCACTCCCCCACCTCCAGCCATTGGCACCCCGGCGCTGGGAGCCCGCCCACTTGCAGGGGAGAGCCCCCATTGGGCGCGGGCGCCGTCCGTCCCCGCCGACTCCGCCCCTTTCGAACCTTACATTTACAGTGTAGCAAAAGAGAAAGTAACTCTGTTGCAGCGGGAGATCAATGAAGCCGAGTGAATGGGGGTTTAACGTGTAACTCCGTAGGCATAGAGGAGCGCCGGATGCTGAAGGGGAATACTTATTTATGAAGTAAGTGGAAGACTCTCATGATAATGACAGGGGTGGGCAGCGTTTATGTAGTTACACATAGGTGCAGCACCTATAATATACGTAGTATGAGTGCAGGGCATAGTTTCATCTGTATGAAATGCTACTTTTGGAGGGGTGTTGTAGAAAGCTCGGCCAACAGTGTTGGGCTTGTACTGCTTCTGATTACTGACCTCTGCTCTTTCTAGTGAGTGTTGGTGGGATGGGGGAAGAGGCTTTTCTTGTTTGGGATTGCTGCAGTGTGTGTGGGGAGGGGGTGACTGAGAGACTAGAGTGCTCGGAGGCATCTCCTTGCATCTTCTCCCTTGGCTTTATCTCCCCACCCCAGACACACACTTCATTTTTGTATGGTCCTGGGGGAAGAGAGGGTGGTGATTAGTGGTGCTAAACAGGGTGCCTTAGCTCTGTTCTCTGACTTCATGGTTTTGCTGGAAATATACGACCCTCTGCTGCAGAGATGCAGATCTTCCAAAACTGCATATATCCTTGGGAAAACAATTCTCTATACCTAGAATCAAATCCTATGAATTGTTTTTGTAATCTTACTGACTTTTATGTATATTTTGAAATAAAATTAGCTGCCTTTTATTTTTAATTGTGCTGCTGTTTCTCCCCCTCTTTACTAGCTGGAGGAGATTGCTTTTTAGTTTTCCGTTATGTTTGACTGTCAGGCTCTTTAAAACAAAACAAAAAAAAAGGGGGGGGGGAAGGAAGAGGAGGGATAGGCTAGACAATCTACCGGGGTCGTTTTTTTAAAGGTTGATGATCAGTCTCTACCCTGAGATTTCATTTTCTGTCTTGTTAGTGCTTTCATCTGTAGATGTTAAATATTTTCTCCATTGTAAAGATGTTTTCAAATTCAACCTGCAGAGAGATTTTTTTAGAGAAAAGAGGGAAGTGAAGGGACTTATTATCCTAAGGCAGGTCAGAGAATACAACTCATTGATATAAAAAAGAGATGTTATAGGTACTGTAGACATGGACAGTATAATGCTGGAAGGGGAGGAAACTGATATTAGAAGTGCTCAGTTGCTTTTATTTTGTTAGATTTTATTTAATTTGTTAGTGGGTTGATGGAATGTATTTCGAGGAGGGGGGTACCAGATGCTCTGAAAGTTGGTGGATATTTTTTGGTGTGTGTGTGGGTGAAATAACTTTATGTGGTGTCTCTTAATAGATGAGACACTAAAGCTTGTAAAGATCATGACCTCAGGGCTGCAGTGGGACCCTTATTCCTGGAGTCTCTAAAACTGTTCTGTGGGGTGAGGGTGCTTCTCCCTCTGATTGCTTGAGGTGCTAGAGTTTCCAGGCTGATATATTTTTTTATTAGAATTGTACTAGGATCTGAAAAGGGGAGATGGAATGCAGGCTTGTGCCTTTCAATTACATAATGATCCCTGGCATCTTCCGTTTCTTGTTATGCTGTTGTTTCTGTATGGGTTCAAGCTTTCAAATGGCTTTCTCAAGGGTTTATTCCAAGGCTAGTTTTATTCAGGCTTGCTAGAAAAGTTGCACATCTGCCTCTGACATATTTAGCTGCTGTGCATTCCTACGAGTTGTTGAGCCATGCCAATAGTTCTGTCCCTTGCTGTGAGCAGAGGAAATGAGAGAACATGCCTTTTTATTATCTCTATCAGTTGTATGCTTTGCAGCCTCAAGGTTTCAGAGTAACTCAGCATCTGCATGTAAATGAATGTCTCCTCTCGACTAGTTGCTCGGTAGGCCAATAGAATATTCTGCATTCTCTTTGCGTGCAGGCTAAGAGTTGAAGCTTTTGCTGCAGGATTGGGAGAGGTTCCTTCATAAACTGCACTGAGCTGATCACAAATAGTCCGTGATGAGTATCAGAAACAGCCTTTAGAAATCTCTGGCCCTGTATGTTTCATGTGATCCTTTTTCTTTTTCCCTTTGCAGACAGATCTTGAGTTCTTCTTGACTTGCCAATTCTCAGCCTCCTCATGCCTCCATCTCCTTTAGACGACAGGGTAGTAGTGGCACTTTCAAGGCCAGTAAGACCTCAGGATCTCAGCCTTTGTTTAGACTCTAGCTACCTTGAATCTGCTTCTTCTGCCAGTGAGAGTCACACAAGTCTCCTTGGCACAGCTGTTGTGTCCCTAAAGGCTGCTAATCTCACGTATATGCCCTCATCCAACGGCTCTGCACGCTCCCTGAGTTGTGGATGCAGCAGCGCCAGTTGCTGCACTGTGGCAACTTACGACAAGGACAATCAGGCCCAAACTCAAGCAAGCACCAGCAGCACTACCAACGTAGGAACCTCTACCACCTGCCCTGCTAACCAAATGGTCAACAACAATGAGAACACGGGCACATTGAGTCCATCGGGTGGAGTGGGGAGCCCGGCCTCAGGCACAACCAAGCAAGTAGCTAGCATAAAAATAATCTATCCTAATGACCTGGCTAAAAAGATGACCAAATGCAACAAGAGCCACCAACAGAACCAAGGGCCTGTCATCATTGACTGCAGGCCATTCATGGAGTACAATAAGAGTCACATTCAAGGGGCTGTTCACATTAACTGTTCTGACAAGATCAGCAGGAGAAGGCTCCAGCAGGGCAAGATCACTGTCTTGGACTTGATCTCCTGCCGGGAAGGCAAGGACTCCTTCAAGAGGATCTTTTCCAAAGAAATTATAGTTTATGATGAGAATACCAATGAGCCAAGCCGAGTAATGCCTTCCCAGCCACTCCACGTAGTGCTGGAATCACTCAAGCGAGAAGGCAAGGAACCTCTAGTTCTGAAAGGTACTTTTACCCGCTACCCCCAAAATAATCTTCTGGTTTCTTTTGTCTTTTTTCCATAAATGTCCTGGTTTTGTTCTTGTTTGGTTTGGTTGAAAGATGTACACTTAAAATCTATTTGGGAATCCTATATGTATAGAGTCACCAATAGCAAAAGGAATATTCAATGAAATTACTATAAGGTGGGTGCACAACTGTTGAAGGACCATCCTCAGAGTAGTTATCAATGGTTCACTATCAAACTGGGGTGGGGGGGAAGGGAATGTATCTGGTGGGATCCTGCAGGGGTCTGTCCTGGGTCTGGTACTAGTCAATGTTTTCATTAATGACTTGGATAATGGATCTGGAGAGCGTTCTAAAATTTACAGGTGACACCAAGCTGGGAGGGGTTGCAAGCAGTTTGGAGAACAGGATTAGAATTCAAATGAACCTTGACAAATTGGAGAACTTTCTTGAATTTCAGAATGTTGATTTCAGACAAGTGCCAAGTATTACACTTAAGAAAGAAAAATCAAATGTACAGCTACAGAAAGTGGGGAATAAGTGGCTAGGCAGTAGTACTGCTGAAAAGTATCTGGAGGATACAATGGATCAGAAACCAAATGAGGCAAGAATGTGATGCAGCTCCTAAAAAGGCTAATCTCATTCTGGGTTTTTTAACAGGAGTGTCCTATGTAAGACATGGACAATTACCTCCCTGCTCTACATGGCACTGATGAGGCCTCAGCTGGAGTGCCGTGTCCAGTTCTGGGCGCCACTCTTCAGAAAGACGTAGACCAACTGGAGAGAGTCCAGAGGAGAGCAACAAAAATGATCAAAGGTTTAGACAACATGACCTATGAGGAAAGGTTTAAAAAACAAACAAACCTGGCCATGTTCAGTCTTGAGATAAGAGAACTCGGGGAACCTGAACACGTTTGAAGACTGTTAAGAGCTGTTACAGAAAGGAGGGTGATCAATTGTTTTCCATGTCCACTGAAGGTAGGGTAAGAAGTAATGGGCTCAATCTGCAGCAAGGGAGATTTAGGTTAGAGATTTGGAAGAACTTTCTACCTATAAGGGTCGTTAAGCTCTGGAATACCTTTCTAAGGAAAGTTGTGAAATCCCCATAATTGGAGGTTTTTAAAAATAGGTTGTTAAACACCTGTCAGGGATGGTCTAGGTATACTTGGTCGCACAGGAGGCTGTACTAGATGACCTCTGAAAGTCCCTCCAGCTCTCCATTTATTATGAGTCCATGATTGAGAGGGAAGGAAGATCTTAGCATGTATCTTGTATATACAACATGGAGATGATAGAGCTTGGTGGGTTTTTTGTTTTTTTTTAATGAATATTGCTCTCTCGGGGTGAAGAGAGGGAGGAAACAGACTTCTTAGATTCCTAATTTCTGTGCAGAATTTTAATTATTCCTAACTATAAAGGTTTGGACTAGAAATACTTACAGTAAAGGGCAAAGACCCAAGAAGATGCAATATTCTACCCAACTGTTTTAGATCAAATTGATTTTTGGGGACCTTGGATTTCTAGTAGTCTTGCTGTCTGTTATTTTAGTCTTCATAAAACTTAGCTCACAGAAGTTGGAGATGTGCAATAGAAGGTGGGGGTAGAGGAAGAGCATTAACCTAACTAGTGTGAGTTCTCATACCATGGTAGTCCACAGACTGATCTACTACCTATTCTGGTGGCTGATCGTTTGGATCTCAAAATATTTCACTCTGTGCAAGGTTGGCATGTTGGAGGAGGCACGTAAAACAATTTCTTGGCTCTGAAGTGGTCTGCAGGAAAAGTTTTTTGAAAAACTACTGTTTTAATGCTTTGTACAGTTTAATTTTCAGAGTTTCAAGTGATATCTTCCACCACTTTGAAAAGCTTTCCGCAGTCTAATACTGTCTGAAGATATTTACCTTTTTCTTCAGTTCATTCTGTTACTTCTGTTGCCAGCCAAATTGCTTTCCCCTTTCTTGGTATTTAGGCCCTTCAAATATTTGGTTGACAGTTGTCTAGTCCTTCCCTCTCCTGTTAGCCATTGTTTAGCCAAACTGTATATATTGCGTCTGATAAAGTGGGCGTTCACCCACGAAAGCTTATGCTCCAATACTTCTGTTAGTCTTAAAGGTGCCACAGGACACAGATTCAGACTAACACGGCTACCCCTCTGTTACTTCTATATATTGAACTCCCTTAATCTTCCTCAGAAGTCCTTTCTTTTAGCCTGGCAATTATATCCCACAGAATATGGCGGCTAAACTTCCTGTTCTGAGGGTTGCTAGAGGACTCTGTGGAAATAGATGGGTTAAAGAATGGAGCGGAGTTAAAGGTTTTGCGGCAGCCTTCATGATTTTGTTTAAACCTTAAAATCGTGTTTTGGTTTTCTTGTGCATTAACTGCAACTCACAGATCCACTGATTTGATTTTGACAATTGCAACTGGTTCCCAATAGACTTTCACTGAAATCCTTAGGCCATCATGATTCTTATGTATGCAAAAGAAACAGAGACACATTATGCTGTGAAGCTCCCTTTTAAATTCAATGCCACTATTGGCCATAGTTCTCTTAACAAAGCTTTCCTTCTCCCCCCCCTCGTCTTGACACTGATACCTTTTTCAGCAAAGACAATGTTTCTACAAACAGATCTTTTTCTATATTTCTTTGTAAGAAAGATATGGATAAATGACTTTGCATTATGACAATTTCAGGATCCTGATCTACAGCATGGTAGCTATGGTTTATCTGCATAGATATTTGGTATCGGTGAAATGTTAGACGATTGTAACAGTAGCGAGCCAGTCAACACAGGTGTCATGCTTGTAACATGGTTTTTATACCCTCCTCTACTGATGCTGCCTGCTGGGTGCTCTGCTGAGATTTCATAGAATGCTTGCAAAATCACTCAGCCCATGCTACTTTGGTCCTGCTCTGAAGCAGACCATTTTAAAATTAATGAGAAGCATTCAGTGGTTGGCTCAGAAGAGTCTCTTATTAGAGTTTGGATCTCTTTCAACCCCCCCCCGGCAATCAGATGTTCCCTCTGAACTATTTCTGCCACCAGGGGGTGAAACTGAGGTAGAGGACAAGGGAAGAAAAGCCTGTGTGTTAACAAGGGAATGGAACTAGCTTGGGAAAGCAAATCAAGCGAAGAAGGGCCAAGAGCTCTCCCATTTTAAACAGGTGTCATGCATTTTTAACCCCCCTCCCCCTGCCCCACCACCTAATTTGAAATGGGGTCTGAGTAGGGGCCTCTTGGAGATGGGATTATTATAGAGTAATTAATAAGGCTCTGCTTAGGCTTCTATGCCTGGAAAGTGGCAGTAGAAGTGCTTGTTATTTAGTTCCAGTTGTCAGATAGGATTTTTCCATCATGCTTCAAGTGTGTGGGGGGTGGCGGGGGGGAGATTGAACTAAAATTGAAGAGAGGATATAAAGCCTCTTTGCTTTTTATTTTAGAAGATTTCTCTTGCTCACCGCAATCCAGTCATAATTTATTGCTGGCCCATCTGATCCTCTGTTTTATGTTTGTAAACATTGGTTGCTAACCTTGCTGTCCAAATTTATGTCCCCCTGATCTGGTGCCATGTTCTCCATGTATGGTGCTGCCTGTCAACCAAGCAGCCTTGTTGCCATTTTAGTGTTGCAGTGTCACATTGAGGAGAAACTGATCAGAGAACCTCAGGGCCCTTGGCCTTGGGGATTAAATTACTGCTTTAATTTACAGTTCTTCTGGTTGGTGACCTCTGTTCAAGATGTATTTTGTTCTAGATGTCTGAATCTTTTTTTATTTTTATTTTTTAAAGCTGTGAGGGAAATATTGTGTGCTTTTCTAAGATCAGACTGATGATCTAGTGATAAAATACACTTTTGAAATTGTGTACATGCCAATGGAGAAATTTAAAGTTAAGCCAGGTTGCTGCTTAATTTATTTTTAATGTTAACAGGACCACATGTTGTACTGGGACGGCAACAAGAAGACACAGCTGGGCAGTGTTGAATGTGATTGGTCTTTGCCTTTGTTTTATATAGGGATTTTAATCTCTCTAATGTTCCTCCCCCACCCACCTTCCTCCCACCCCCACCTGCCTTCTCTGCATTATTTCTTTGCCACTTCCTTTAGCTATGGGGTACATTTTTTTTCTTTAAAAATTAAGGTAAGATTTGCATTTGATTTAAGGATTTCAAAAGCCAAGTTTGAAATGCTGATATGCCTTTTGAATAACAAATATAAGAACTTCTATATCTACAGAAGTATATATCCGATTATATTTTTAGTATTGTCAAATGGTGTATAAACTTAAACTGCTTTTTATTGTATCCTGACCAAATCCAAAGGTCTGGTTTGGTTGCATACAGTATGTCAAATAGCTTTCTGCCCCTACCCCCTCCTCCAAACTTCCCCTTTTTTCCTCCCTTTACTTGATACTAGCATCTACTGTTAGTTATCAGAAACTAAAGCCACTTTCTTTAGTGGCTGGATTTCTTTGTATATCATCATATCTTTTTCTCTTAGTGTCCCACATACAGAACTGATCACAGTGGTGTCTTTCACCAGTTCCGCTAAATGACTAGATGCACTTAAACAATGCGCGTTGCCTTTCGTTGTTCTGGAGGGGGGTAGGGGATATATATATTTTTTTTCAATCTCCCCCAAAGTCAGTGGGTGGAAAAAGTCAGTGATGTGGGCCTACTTCTGCTCTCCTTGAAGCTGATGGAAAAATAGTCACTGCATTCAGTGGAAGTAGACTTGGGAGTCCTGATGGCTTGGTTCTTAGCCTCATTGGCCTATGGAACAGGGTGGGAGGGAGAGACATGGGGTGAAATCCTGGCCCTGCTGAGGTTAACCGCAACACTTCCAGGACTTAACCAATGGTGTGGAGGCGCCTTTGTGCCTTATAAGGGGAATTCTTCTCCTATTAGTGACTAATCCACAGTTGAAGCAATATTGCCAACCCTTGCAATTTTATCACAAGTTTTATGGTACTTGGTGTTTGATTTTTTTAAGTTTTTTTTGTGTGTTTTCCCCTTAAATCCCCAGCTCTTGGAGTCAGGTAATTACATAAATATTTCCACTTTAATTATGAATAACGTTCTCTTCTTTCCCTTCCTCCCCTCCCCCCCTCCCCCCCCCCCCCCCCCCGGGATTGCAGGAAAAAATCTGGGGCAAGAAATGAATTGTCAAGGCACACCAGAGGATGTTTTGTGGGGTGGAGGGAGACCATTTAAAACAACCAAAAAAAAAAACAACCCCAAAACATGATTTTTCAAGCCAATCACTTTTGTTTTATTGTTTTATTTTTTTTTAAGAGGGGGCAGGCTGATTTGAGATTTTGAATGCATAGGATTGGCAATCCTCCTGAAGGGGGCTTGTTTCTAAAGAAAGTCTTGCTGCTTTTCATCGTATTGTGCACAACTGGGTTATATACACCCAGAGAAGTGTGGCTAAAGCTCAATGAGAGCCCCTTGTAACTCCTTTTGTTTTCCTCTTGGTGTGAGGAGCTTATTTCTGTTCTGGTGTTCTACCTTTGCACTGTTCATCTAACGGGGGAATAAATGAAGTGTTTGAGGTCTTGTTATAATGATGAGTGTAAAACCTGCCACCAGGCCACTTGGTGTTTATTGTCATGATCTAAGAATAATTTCCAGACTCCTAACTTAAACAGGTATCAAGAAAGTTAAAATAATTCCTAAAGAACACAGAGTTTTGTAGACTTTAAATAAACGTCCATCTATTGTCACACACTAAGCTCACTGTGAAATAGTTATCTGCTTTCTTCTCTGTACCTGATGTTGTTAGTTTTCTCTTCAGAAATAAACATGGTTATGTTTTGTTGTAATTCTAGAGTAACTCCGTCAATGTCAGAGTTGCTCTAAATTTGCAGATGTGTAACTATGGATCAAATTCAGCTCTCAGTGACTGACCAAAACTACTGGCCAATAGAATATATGAATACTTAGCATGTATTTCTGCCAGGGATCTCAACGCACTGAAGTCAATTAGACCAGTGGCTCTCAACCTTTCCCGACTACTGTTCCTCTTTCTGGAGTCTGATTTTTTTTCTTCCATGCCCCCAAGTTTCATCTCCCTTAAAAACTACTTGCTTACAGAATTAGACCTAAACATACAAAAGTGGCAAAGCACACTATTACTGAAAAATTGCTAATTTTCTCATTTTTACCATGTAATTATATTCCAATCTCTTTATTTTATAACTATTGTACCTACATTTCAGTGTATACTATATAGAACAGTAAAAACCAGTCATAGTCTGTATGAAATTTTAGTTTGTACTGACTTCATTAGTTCTTTTTATGTAGCCTGTTGTAAAACTAGGCAAATATCTAGATGAATTGAGGTACCCCCGGAAGATCTCTGTGTACCCCCACTGAATAAGACCATAGCTACACTAGGAAAAAGTTGTATTTTTAAATGTTAACTAACACGTGAAAATCCTAGTGTGATTAAAAATAACTCTTGCCTTGTGAAATTCTGGCCCCACTGAGATCAGTATCAACTCCCAATGACTTCACTAGGGCCAGGATTTCACCCTAAGATTTTCATATATACTAGCTAACATGTTAAAACTACTGCTCTTTCTCTCTTCTCCCCACTCCCCCCGAGGTTGATAAAACTAAGGCTTTGCCTACATTCTCTCTCCACTCCAGTTTTGTACATGGGTTTATACAAGGTAAACCGAGGCATAAGTATTCTTGGGAAAATTTAGCATTCTCAATCCCTTTAAACTACATTACATGGACATTGCTGCATAAGAAACTGAAAACTACTCTTTCTCTTTGCAGCTACATGAAGTGCTGTCCTTGCCTCCAAAATAAATGGTACCTATTGTGTGGTGTCCAGCATGCACTGTGCTGGTTATGTCACACTCAGCCTTGAAGAAAGCAGGAGACTACCTCTGTGTAGGGGTAAGAAGTCCTGTTTTCCTTCCAATGTTGCATTTTTTCTCTTTCAAAGGTTTTCAATATTCTTATAGCCTGGGGATCCACAATAAGAATATTAAAAAGCAAACTATTTTAAAGAACCATTCCTGCAATATTGGCAAGGAAAAATCTGGATTTACCATAGCTTTTTGGAGGCTGGCTCCATCTCTGTAATGCTGGGTGTGACATCACCTGCAATGTGAATGGCAGGTTTAGCACTAAATAAGAGCTGGCATTTGGATGACAGGGATTAGCAGTGCATAGATCTGCAAAAGATTACGGAATTAGGTTTTGGGTGGCTAAATTTACTAATACTGCCTTTCATTCTCTTTGCCCTGTTTGTTACGGGACATTCAGTACCTGCTACTAAAGTTCCATTGTTCTTGGTAATATTGTATATTTAAGATTTCCCCCCCCCCCCCCCTTCAGTGTAAGTTTAATGCTATTGATAGGTACTGGATTGACAGCCCTGGCAGCAGTCCCTGCTTAACTACAGAACCAGCTACAGCACTGGCTTTGTCTTCACTGCTAAAAAAGGTGTGTTTTTTCTTAACTTGGGGTAACTAACCTGCATGACCTGTTCTGAGGTAAAAACACAAAGTAGTTAAAGCACTTCAATTTTACTTCAAGTAAATTTGTCAAGGTCAGCCCCTGGAAGGAGTATAGGGCTGCTCAGTTT
Organism: Malaclemys terrapin pileata; assembly: GCF_027887155.1. Taxonomy (NCBI): domain Eukaryota; kingdom Metazoa; phylum Chordata; order Testudines; family Emydidae; genus Malaclemys; species Malaclemys terrapin. The sequence goes on along the minus strand of NC_071507.1, from coordinate 50,077,183 downwards.
TACCATGAGATAAGCAACCCTATTCCAGGGCCTTGTCCTCATGGCTTTTTACCTTGGGGATAGTTCGTGTGTGTGTGTGTGTGTGTGTGTGTGTGTGTTACCCTGAGGTAGAAGAAAAAACAAGCCTCTTTTTAAGCAGCGAACATGAGTCACCTTGCACTGTTTCTGCTTGTGGCTTTGACACACTGACCCAAAAATGGACCTCAACCCTTGTTTGGAGAAACCTTCCTTAAGGCTGCAAGGCAGATCAGTCTCTTCACTTGTTGGCTCATTGGTCACCACTGAGACTTCCAGCATGAGTGTTACTGTTAGTTGTCATGTGGATGTACAAAACTAACCTACTGTACAAACAAAATACCAAAACCACATTTATGTTCTAGGCTTGAGTGGTAACCTGGACACTGCTTAATGCAAATATGTCTGCATAACACCTTTTTAAGTTTGCACACACAGGTGGGTTTTTTCCTTCAAAGTAGCAGCTGACTTTGTTAGTGTGCTTAATACTCAAAGGTTCTTAAGATTACTGTGGGTTTATAATAAATCTGAAATGTGCTGTGGGGGATCAACCACTGGGCTTCAAGCTGTGACTTCTTAACATGTTTTTTTGATGGAATAAGTAAGAGAATGTTAAGGTTGCATATTTTCGGACTCAAAAGCCAAGAAATGCCCAAAGTAGGACCACACATGCAACCTTAATTGTGTTGGGTGTGTGTACTTCCTACATGGTTTTTATTCTCATGATCACACACTGTTTCTCAGTAATATAGTGAAGCATTCAACTTTGTCACAATTTTTAGATACAGAAATGTAGCAATTCCTACTGCCACTCTGTTTATGCAGACAACCCCAGGAAAGTTATTTCGGTTGCAGTTTACCAGGTGTAGGGGAAGAAAAATGCATGGCCTTGTATTTAAGGAAATATGCAATCATATAATATAAAAATTGTCATAATGCATATAGAATCCTGGAAATGTAGGGCTGGAAGGGACCTCAATAGGTCATCTACTTCATCACTCTGATGCTGAGACAGTAGTAGGACACTTGTCAGATAATCTGGGTATACTATGTAGCGTGTTCTTAAAATCCATCAAGATTCCACAATCTCCATAGGTAACTTGTTCCAGTGCTTAACTATGCTTATAATTAAATTTCCCAAATTGCCCCCCCCCCGCCACAATATCTAAATCTCCCTTGCTACAAACTAAGCCCATTACTTCTTGTCCTACCCTCAGTGGGCATGGAGAACAATTGATCATTGTCCTCTTTACAACAATCTTTTATGTATATATGCACAAGAGGGCAGAGCTAAGATTAAGCATGCAGCTTGAACTGTGCAACTATACCGTTCTCTTAACTTTGTTACTGATTCCCACATAGAATCTTCTAGAATGTATTTGCAGGCTCCAAAAAATCATGAGTTTTTGGCTTAAATACCATAAGATTAAAAAAATACACTTGGAGTTATTTTTATTTGCTGCCTTGTTTCCGAGCCTTTAAGGTGCACTCAGTGACTTTTTCAAGCTTTTGTCTGCAACCATAAGGGCTAGAAAGCCCTTTTTTAAATGAAAGACAAGTTTCTCAGTTAGTCCCAGGGTGCCAGCATCTGGGCACTAAGAAAAATGCCAAATATTGCAAATCTCACGATTAAAATTGCAAGAGTTGGCAACACTCCTGGAGGGAATATTGAAGAAAAGAGAGAATAGTTCCTTCCATATCCCTGAATTTCTGTTTGGCTTAATGCAACTTGTATGTCTCTTGCAGACCTGTGCCTCACTCACTGCACACTAAAGTCCTGATCCTATGAACGTGCATGCAATCGCTTTACTCATGTGGCTAGTCCCACTAAGTCCCAATATTGTGCACACAATTGTCCATGGGATCAGGCCAGGTTACCAGCCCCTCTGCTCCTACCCCCCCAAAATAAATACAAGTAGACCACTAGATTGGCCATGCATTATGCATTTGTACCCTGCCTCTGCTTATGGCACTGTTGACACTTAAAAATAATGTGCATGTGTACAATGCTATTTTTTTTTTTAAAAGCCTTGCAGCTTGGCCACTTTTGCCTGTGGAACATTCCAGAACAGTCAGTGAGGGGCACTTCTCTACCACATTGATACTTTCTCCACAAGATGCTTCATCGTTGGCGCTGTTTTGTTGTTTGTTTGTTTAAATTTTTGGAACTGTTTTGTACTGGGGATTATTTTTGCTCAAATTAAAATTCACCTTCAGGGCAACACTAAACCTGGAAAAATCTGTCTGGGAGGGAAAGTTTCAGCATTGATTTCCAACACCCCATCCCTAAGCTCTGTTGTTCTCTAGGGAGAACATGTCTTCCTACCCTGTTGCAGATCCTGGGCCTGTAGAATGTCCTCTGTGGGATTTGGGGTGGGGTGGGGGAGGGATAGCATAGTAGAGGTGGCATCATCTTCTGTGGAGAAGACAGGAGAGCTGCATGTGCAGGGTGTATCTGTGCATAGATCATGGGTGCACTATCTGGGACAATGGCAATAACTGTCAAGTCACTGTAATGATAACTGTGTGATTAAACCTACATAATGTACTTGCTGGGAGGCCTTGGGCAAGTCATTTTAATCTGTCTGAGTTTTCTTTTTAATCTCTCCAACTCCTGATTTATAAAATAGAGCTAATACTTGGCCTATCGTGGTTACCATTATATGTAATAGACCCAGGATTATCAACAATAATTTTCCTATGCTTTAGTACTATGTCATCTGCAGCCTTGCCAATCCCAAGCTTTGAAAAATCATGAATCAGCCTCCCCTCCGCGTCCCCTTCCCAATCATAACATTATAAATAAGTGATAAATGTTGGGTTCTTATGTACTGTGATTTCTCCCCCACCCCCCATTTTTCTTTCTGCAGCAATGAAGGGTAGAAACTTTATTTTAAAAACATAAAAGCTGAGCTTTCCATATAGTTGTCTGTCTTTAGGAAGTGTGCCTTAAGGAAAAACAGGAAATAAAGTGAAACTTGCAATTAAATCATGAGTTGGCAAAAACTACCTCTGAGCTACCACTGTTCAGTAACTGTGGGTAAATGGCAACCTCTGTCCCAGTTACTATTAGTGAGCACTTTGAAGATGTAAAACACTTTGTTAGTGCTAATAATAGTAGACTGGTTGGGATCCAAGAAGGAAATAAAATTTTGAGCGATCTCAACACATTTGTTTCAAATGAATATTACTACAGTAAAGCTTTTGAAAATCTTTAGACTATTTGAGTAAGCCCCCTTTTTGATTCACTGAAAGGGAGAAGAGATGACTATAAAGATGTCTGTTATAAAAGGAAACATGTCATCCCTTGCCCTTGCAAGAATTATGCACATGAATTATTATTTGTAAAAATGCCTTGGGAAATTCAGAAAACCAGAGGATTGGGCGTAACTTGCAAGTGTCTGTCACATTAGTTGAATGCGATGGTTTTGTCAGTTTACTATGCTAAAGCCTGAAACTGGCTCTTATATAAGTGACTGGCCAATAATGTTATAAAATGAAAGCTATTGTTAAGCAATTGACCTGTTCTGAGACCATGACAGCTTCTATCTCCTCTGAAATAGTAGGGTACTCTTGGTTTTGGTCTCTGCAAAGATATTGCAAGTGTTTCCTATGCTCTGAAGCTGTTAGCATTCACTGGCACTTTTAAGACTAAACACATTTGATATTTAATTTTGTTTTTCATAATCACATCACTAGCAGAATATATACGTACACATTTAAATTCCAAATAGCTCATTTTATTTTAAAATTGCCATGTAGAGTATTGCATCTCTACAAGCATTATTCCTCACAACACACTTGTGAGACATTGTAACCTATTTACAAACAGAGACATTGAGAGCTAGGCTGAATTTAAGTGACTTGCCCAAGGCCACTTAGTGAGTCAGTGGTAGACATTAGAATTTTGGGTTTCCTTGTTCCCAGTCTCATGCTCTAATCACTGGATAATGTAGATTCATTTCCTTCCACACTTACCTGCCAAAGCTTGTGGTCAGGGTTCTGTTTCTACTGCAAGTCCATGACCATGGATGTATTTAAAGCAGTCTGAGGGATCATGCCTTCTCACAGTTATCTTTCTCCTATTACTTTGCATTTCTCTTTCCCAACTTTCTCCTCTCTCTCTCCTGTGTGTATATCACCTTCTTATGATTTAAGGCCTAGGGAACCAGCTTCACTGGAAGAGTAGCATCACCTTTCCACAGAAAAGCTCTTCCTTCAGCAGCAGTCATGACTAATCAAGTGGATTGCAATGATACAGTTCAACTGAAGTTTCCACAAGAATTGTGTGGAAAACCTCTCCATACAGGAGCATGGTGCTACTCGTTTATTGCTACCTGATGGCTCTTGGCTGTCACGTTTGGGGAAGAGAAGACTTTGCCCAGTGTTCAATCATTCTTTAGCTAATGGTTTTTTAAGACTCCTTAAATATTAGAGGGAAACATCTTAAAGAGACACTCTCTGTGTACAAATTATGTTAGATGGACTCATGTATAAAGTTGTAAATGGAGCCAATGTTCCCCAATGCATGTGGAGATCTAGGGTCTGTTAGAATTATTTTCCTTGTTCCTTTTTGATTACTCTAGGAGACACAGTGGGGGAGGTGGGAATGAATGCAGAACTCAGATGAAGTTGGTCCACAACCTTGGTCCTTTTAAGCTGCTCCGTGATCTAGGGTGGCCTAGTAGCTGTAGTGGCAAAGCACTCCTACTTTCCATCTGGAGCTGGTCAGAAGAACGCACCCCATCCTGTCAGCCACAGGCCTGGCCATGGTGATTGATGCATCAATGAGCTCCAGAGAGGATTACTGTTATCTTTTTGTTGTATAGGAATGATGCATACCACATGCCCTGAAAAAGTTCTGGGCAGAAAACTCACATCCAGGGGATGAGGGGAGGAAAGGTGTGACAATGTGGGCTAACACCTTTCATGTTCTCTCCGTTCTGGGGTGGTTAGGGCCAGAGTGGTGATTGGCATAAGTTCGTCAGTTCAGGGAGCTACTCTAAGTGTTGTCTTGTCTGGGTTGCCTGTGGGCAGCCCAGTGCTGTAGCCCTACCCTGGGGGATTGGGTGTCCTCTTGAGACTGCTGGAGGCTGACCTATGCACTGCCTTGCACCATGGCAATTGTCCTCTGAACAGCTATGGATTGTTATTTCCCTAATGGCGACAGGGAGCCCTCTTCCCTAACTGGTACACAAGAATAACCAATCTGCTTAGTAACAGGCCAACGTGAACCCTGTCACTGGTGCTCCAGTCTCTCTGCAGTGACTTCCTATCAAATGCAAGTTTTGTATTGTGATTGTTCAGCACCCTCCAGGATAGGATTGGCATGGGCTGCCTGAGGGGTCTTGCCTCCCTCCCTGAGCTCCCACAACACTTATATCCACGGGCACAATGAAACGGTGGGGTCAGTACGGGGAGGCTTGTGAGTGCTGCAGGCAGAACTCTCTGCAGGAGCTGGACCTACGCTGGGGACATCTCTCCCATAAGAGAGAAGCAACTGCTGAACTATCTGCTCTGAGAACTCCGTACAAGACTCTTCTCTTTGACTTAACTTTCCTTCATTAAGTTCTCTGCATACCTGTGCCCTATAAACTAATATAGTTTAGTTTTTGTTGAGATGTAAATAGGGTCCAGCATTAACAATACTTTGAGGGGACAGTTCATGCCTCTGAACCATTGCTCCAGGCTGACTGATGACTCTAAGATAATGCTGCGCTAAATCACATTATGAAGGTTTTCTTTACTTTTACTTTTACTTCGCTTAGGGTGTGTGTTTTGATTTTTGTTTTGTTTAAGTTCTTCAGTAATGAATGGGCTACTAGGGAAGTGCTGGTATGGGTTATCAATGTGTAATAACTCAATCTCATGCGAGATGTATGTGGGGCTGATGGAATTGTAGCTCCCTTTGCAACAACATTTTGGATGAGAGGTGGTTACCCTTGTCCTCTGAAGAAACAAGTTCCAGTATTTCCTATAGAGCTTATGGCAAAGTTTGTCCTTAAGAAAATGTTTCCCTTAAAAGCATAAAGTGAATAACTGGATAGATGAGTTGTGGAAACAGCGGCTTTCTCTAAAGCCACTGTTTAAGCAGAAATATTTAATCTTACCCTTCCAGAATAAAAATGGTGACTTACTTTTTTTTAAAACTTCACCCCTTCCCTCTTCATATTTGCTGAGCCAGTACCCTTTTGCATTGTTTTAATGTGCACATAATCCACCACATGATCGCACCAGCTACTGATTGTGTCAATGTGAAGGCTGCATTGAAGGGCAAATGGGCATTATTGCTTTAGATATAAATATGGTGATGGCTAGATATAGGAGAAAATCAGCAATAAAACCCCAAATGGGGGGAGCTTTTGTCGTACAACTTTTTTCCTCCAGTCCTGTTTCACTCACTCTCCTTTCAAGGCTGATACAGAGTCACTAGCTTAGGTAAAGTTTTTGGTGTCTTTATTTTATTTATTTTTGGGTGTTAAACTGTGTGCTAAAGAGATAAAAATTGTTTCTAGATGACCTTTGTGTTAATGCAACTTCCAGTGGGAGTATTTCCTTTGGGGTTTACTCTGACCTTTCCAGTAACTATTTAATTGGACTCAATGTAAGTTTAAATCCCCACAGAAAATGTACTTTTGCTTTGAGAAGTTGTGATGGGCCTAATTTTGAGTTTTTGCTGTAAATGCCTATAATCCAGGGATGGTGTTCTAAGGTAGTCTTAATTTGCACTATTGTGATGCTTGTAGAAAGAAATGCATCTTTGGGGGGGTTTTGTTTTGTTCTAGCATTTAGAAATAAAGAAGACCGCTTTCTCTTCCCCTAAGAACAACATAAAATGAACAAATTTAGAAGAAAGTGCCATGTAATATGTTCTTGGGAATAATTTTTCTTAGGACATTCTCATGTAAGCAAACTCCACTCTCCAGCAGCATGTTGGGATTTTCCCGTTTTAAAGCCAATGTAATCTTGGAATTGGCAGATGCACCAAGAGTGTAATAGTTTCTACTAGTATTGTTGGAGGCAGGGGGTGAGGGGGTGCCAATACAAAGTTGTTGTTTTTTTTGTCTCACAACATATCCAAATATTCTCTTTGGCCATGCTGTTTTGGAATAGGATGAGCACCGTAATCAGCCTTTTTAAGTTCAGATTGTTAGATGCTCAAGAAGACAAATGTAAAAGCATGCTGGCAGGTAGTCTAGGTCCAAAACTTAGGGTTGGGGGGAAAATAAAGTCATAAATCAGACACTGAATATTTTATAGAGCATCAAAACTCTGCATTATACTGTATGGAGACTAAAAAGAAGATTGAATTCCTGAAGGCTTTCTAGTGAAAATTAGACAAGGGGTGGGGTATGAAAGTGTAAGATGTCACTGGCTCTTGCAACCCACTGGGGCATGCAACCCAGTGTGCCCATTACAGCCGGGGGCGGTTTCAAAACTAGTTGCTATATTGCAGGGCATGTGACTAGGAGCAAGCTTGTGTCCTACAGGACACTAGATACAAGGCTTCCTGATTCTTGGGGGCATGGTATCCTGGAAGATACTATATGGGGGAGGATATGTCCTTACTCTTTACCACTGTCAAAAGTGGGAAAGGTCTCAGTTTGCCAAGTAATTTGAGTCTTTTGCCTCTTTGGTTTCATCAGTATGCCTGTCCTGAGGAAAGGGACGTAGAATTAAACTCGAACATTTGGGCTCTCCTGGTTGGTGAATCTACCCACCAGCTCTGCAGGTTAAAACAAAGCAGCATGAACCCTTATCCCCTAAGGAGTGACTTGCATGGTCTTGATACTACCTATCCAGGGAGAGCAAAAGGAATAGATGGTACAAGAGTGGAAGTTAATGGTGGGAAGAAGAGGGATCTGAAGGAAGGTTTGTGGGCAGAGGGATATAGTTTCAGGTGTAGGTAGCAGTATAGGAAAAGCCATGAATGAGGAGATGAGACAGAAAGTGGTTGGAGAAAAGGGATTGAGATGGAGGGTGATAAAATACAGGCAGGGGAAGAGCTGTGCAGAGCCTTAGAAGTAAAAATGAAGAGCCTGACCTCTGTCAAGCATGGTGCCAGAGAAAAGGACTTGAGACATGAGTGATGTCATGACGCGAGATGGGAAGTGAAACTTGTTTTAGCAGCTGAATGTTGGGTGGTTGAAAGAAGGCTATGGGGCTTTGTCTACTATCTGCACCATTGCTGGCAAAATAGATTTTGTACTATCTAGTGGAGATAGGATGACCAGATGTCCTGATTTTTTATAGGGACAGTCCTGATATTAAGAAAAAGCCCCAAATATGGGCTCCTATTACCACCCACTGTCCCGATTTTTCACACTTGCTATCTGGTCATCCTAAGTGTAGACAGCATCAAAGAGACTGGAGAAGAGATTATAGTAGGTCAGAGAGAATGTCCTGTGAACTGGAGGTCTGGCAGTGAGGAGTTGGCAGGAGTTAGAAGTGTTAGAAATAATCTAAGCTGCATGTTAATACAGGTGTGAGAATTTTACCCTCTGTCCCTCTTTAGAAACCGAAAGGACCTCAAAGCAACCTTGTCAAAGATATGCTTGCAAATCTTTAACCTCCTTTAGGGCCAGAGTTTGTTTATAAACCATCCTCTCTAGGTAGTTCACATATGGGGAAAAACCTCACTTTACAGGTTTTCTGGAATGTGCAGAGCTTTTTGGTTTTGTAAGACTTTTGTTTGTTTTTGATTTAGTATTTCTTTTTTTAGTGTTGTGAAGCTTTCATCTTGGTAGATTGATGAGAGGGAGAGACTCTATTAGATTGAGTGTATCAAGGTGGAAGTTTTTGTAGTCTGTTTAGTTTTACATTTATTTTTTTAAGCTTTAATCTCTTATGGCAAGGCTGACACTTAGTTCTGTGTGTGTGGAGGGGGCAAAAGACCTGCTGTGAACTGTTGAAAGGTGCTGCAGGCAGACCCTGGCAGGTGAGAAAAGTGCTTGCAGCACTAGAGAGCAAGACTCATCTAATCTGTTAGTAACCAACATAAATAGAAAGGTCTAAGTCACTCGTGGCTTTTTTTTTTTTTTTTTAATTCTGCTTCAAAGATTGGATAGATTTCGGAGGAAAATGTGATGCAGCAAAGTCTACTTGTATTATGAAATGGTTTACCTCAGTTTCACTCTTTAAGAGCACTTAAAGGATTTTCTTCTTAAAGGCAATGGATTTTCTTCCCCCTTCTTTAACAGGGTAAACAGTAATGCTTAAAATTAGCAGAAGTCTTGTTGTATCTGTGTTCCCCTCAATGTGCAACATGGTGGGTTCTCCCCACCTGTACACACTGTCAGTTGGGCCCAATTTATTTTTTTTGGGCAAAATCTGGTGTAACTCCATGGAAAGTAAAGGAGCGACCAGTGTAAGTGAGATCAGAACTGGTCCCTCTTTCTTTATCTGAGGAGAATTGCTCCTTTTTCTTCTCTTATCGCTTGCTCCCCACAGCACCAGATAGTTCTATTAATAGCAGTACCGCTTTTGGAGACTGACTTCCTGGGCCAGTGGTGTCCAAGCCATGACCTAAACTGTGACCCTCAAGGAAGTTGTGGTAAAACAAAAAACTTGTATTGATGGCACAATCTGAAGTGTTTTGAATCAGCCTTGTCAGTATGGGATAACTAGGAGGCAGAGCTACCTACTGCTTCCCCTGAAGCCTTGGGAACAGCTTTGATGTAAGCCAGAAGCACTCTCAGGAGCTGCTGTCCCATCCTTGCTACAGCTGCTCAGCACCTCCCAGGGTGGCTGCCTGCTGTATTACCCGGGAGGGTGGAGAGAGTCGCTCTGCCTGGTCCATCGCCTGTTTACTTGCATGGCTGCAAGAGCCTCAGACAGAGCAGGATAGGTGTTTGCTTGGCTTTGCTGGAACCTAGTGGAGCAACTAACAAAGGATGGCTGCCTTCCCAGCATCACTCCCTAGGACAGCCCAGGAGGAGAACCTGAGAACAACCAGTTACATGTCCCTGATTCTCTGCCCCAGTGGCTCTCCTTCCCTGTTCTCAACATACTCCTTGCACAAGGGGCTGTGGTGGGGGAGCAAGGCGGGGAGGCTGAATGCTAGCTATGTGCCTGAAGGAGGAAGTGAGGGCAGTTTCCACTCCCTTTACACCACCCTCAGGGCTGTGAAGGGACAGAGAATAAGTCCCAAAGTATTGATTGTGGCCCCCTGTGAAGTATTTGACCCTCTGACTGAAAAGGGTGGGTGTCCATGACAATAGAGCTGTGTTCCCACTATGGCTGAAACTGTGATAAACAATATTTAACATAGTGGTGAGATCCTCAACTGAGATCAAGGATTGCCAAGTGCAGCTGGGAGGTGGGGGGAGTCAATAATGCCACTGCCAGAAGCATGAGGACTTAAGGATCACTAGGGTGTAAATAAACCCTCACCCCATCCCCCTCTGCTAGCAACAAAGATAAGGACTGCTGTCTAGCTGTATGCCACTGTAGAATCCCCTAGGCTGGGATAATTGTCTAGTGGCTGCTGATGCTGGTGTTGGGTCTGCTTTTGTACCAGCAGCCCAATGGAAAGGGGCTGCATTGCAGCTCAGGTGTTGCTAGCATGTTTGTAACCACTTCCCTGGCAGTGGTGTTAAACTCTAGCCTTGTGGGATGGATCTGGCCTGTCTGACTCTATCATGCAAAATATGGACACATCAGATTCTGTAGAATCTAAGGTTTCATTTAAAAAAAAATCCTTTCCAATTTCTGCCCCTGGGCCTGTGAAGAATAACCTTCCACACATGAATCAAGTGTATCTGCAACAATGTTTTTGTCTATCTGCAAACAGTCTGGAAAAAAGGCTTGGAGAGGCCTAAACTCCCCCAGCCTCCATTCATCTTACTGGAGGTGTCAGTTCTTTAAATGTAAATATTAAGCACTTCATTGCCGAAGGGATTGTGAGGGAAGGTCTAGACGGGGGGTTTGGGGGGTGGGGAAGAACTGAGAATTGTTACAGGGGAGGGAAAAATGCAGAAAGATGAATGGATGAGAGAGAAGAATGACTGGTCTACATGCAGGAAGAAATTGGTTCTACTCCCTTGAGTAGATATCCTTAAATTGGTTTTAAGTGGCTAAAAATCAATTGAACTTATTTTGGTTTCTTACCCAATTAAGCTGAATCAATTTTAGCTGTTCTTAAACCAATGTTAAGGATGCCCACACAAAGGAGATGAGCCAATTTACTTAAATCAAAGCACTTCCTGCATGTGGACTATGCCATCAAGATGGGAAGGAAGAGGAACAAAGGTCAGGGATAGCAGTGGTCATAAAATGAGCATGTTTTTTTTTCCATTGAGTGTGACACAACAGGGCACTTGTCTAACTTTAATTCCCTATTTATTATTTATTCCATAGAGATATTGCATCTTTGATATGCAAATCTCAGTGGCACTAGGGCCAATCCTTTGTGAAGTTCAGTCCTAAACTTGTGCCCCAGACCATAGACCATAATTAAAACCAGAATTCAGCCTTCCCCACAGAATGACTTTGATTCCCCAGGCATACAGATAATTATGAAAACAGTCCTAGAACTGTTGGAGATGACCTGGGAGCCAGCCTTGAGCATGATTTTGCTAGTGTAGTTCTTGGGCTGGAAGAAGGTAAAGACTTTTCCAATAGGTCTGGGATGTTGTTGATGCTCATGTAGTTTTAGTTATAGTGTGGACAGACTAAAATTAAACTTGTGTGTGTGGTCAGATTGACTTTCCCTTGAATCATCCTGCACTTTGAATCAACTTGACATAAAATCATCTGTTCATTAATAATAACACAGAAGCAGTTTAATGGTCGTCTTAGTGGAAAAATACATGAGACTGTCATCAGCTGTTGCTTCTGGCTTTTCTGCAGTAATGCAAATAAATGAGGTCACAGGTTTAAAGGAGCAGGCTGTACTTGCACAAATCCAAAGTGTCCTCTTAACACTTTGTGCATGTTGCAATACAGCCATATTATTGCTCCTGGTATGCCCAAAACGTTACCAGCTGAACACTCTTATTTAATTTTAGATATTACAGAATTTGGGGTTATAGTCCAGATTTGGTGTGTGTGCTTAAGTGGGCTGCCTGTTTTTTTTTTTGTTGTTTTTTTTTATTAAACCATTAAAGTCTTTAGTGAATTACTTGGTACTACTTTATTCTGCTCTGCTCTAATCTTTTATTTAGAGTGGAATACTTAGGCTGAAGCAAATCTGAAAAGAAGATAGACAGACAGAATATGGTTTTAGCCAATATTTTCTTGTAGTCTTCGCTTTTATCTAATAAAGTTTTTTGTTGTCTTGTTATAATCTAGGATAGCTTTGAAAGAGATGTAAAAGGTCTGTTTGTCACTACAGGGTCACATGTTCTGTCTAAATATGGACATCACATCTACGGTCTGTGTGATGCATTGCAAAACAGGAACATATTTTTGACACAACAGGAACATACAGTGCCTGTTAAAATTAGAACTTAAAGATATGCATCAACAGTAGGTCAGCAACAAATATGCTTTAGTTTTTCTGTAGAGAGTACAGGTGCTGCATGGTGGTAGCTGCATATCCTTGCTCTTTAAGATAGACTGTTAGGGATTTTTCATAGAATTAAGTTACTCTTAATTCTTGATCTTGCAGATGATTCTGCCAATGAAGTTTTCATAGTTCCTGCTAAAAGCTGATTAGCATATCTCTGCTATGAGACCATTTTGTGCGTCTGCTGCATACAATATAATAATCACCCCAATGGTGATTACAGAATAGACCCAATGAATGTCTGTAACATTGTTACAACTGAAGCTAGTCCACTTTTTTCTTTTTAAAAAACTGCTGTGGCTCAAGTCTCCATTGATCTATCTGTACCTGGGTTTTTTTCTGCCAACCAGGTGATCCTCAATGGTTTCAATAAGTTGAAACTGGTATGCAGAGTCCAGAGATTACAATGTAGCAATGCGAGCTTTGTTACGATTACAATAAAGTAAGCTAGACACTGATGAACAGATCTTCCATATTCAGCACGGAACAAATTGTCATTGGTAGCTGGAGGGTATGGTGCTGACTTATGAAGCTGAACAGCGCAAGTCATACCAAAAGTTTTGACTTCTCAGGACACGGTTTGAGGTCTGTCACTATTTACTAGCAGGTCTGGCAGAAAGGGACAGTGGAACTTGTCATACAGTGCGGGAGGGAGTATTTCAGATGTAGTCATAATGGCACAAATCTCTGGCTGCTTGCATCAGTGACTACAAGAATACTCTGGCTTCTGAATTATCTTGCTTTATAGATGACAGCCCAGCTTGCCTGTCATTAAGAGTATTGCTTTCTTGATTCCAGTCTTCATGAAAGAAATACCTGGGTTTTCCAGATGTCCTGCGCACCCACAGACCCTGTTGACTTTAGTTAGATTTGGGTGTGCTCAGACCCTTGAAAAATCTGCTCATCGGCCGACTTTAGGGTGAAAAGTGTACGAACTGCTTGTACAATCTCTGCATAAATGCTTGTGATGAAGCGGCTGCATCTGATTGTAACAGGGTGAGGTTATACTTTTCATCACAGGCAGGTAAGTGGATACAATCTGCAGCATAGTGTTTGCAGCTACATAATACTCAGCCTAGGAGATCTACATTCTTATCAAAACGGGCTTATAGATACATATAGCTGTATGTGTTTCCTACCAGAATATTTCACTGACTTCAATTGGATATCTCATGGAACAAGGTACTACTCGATGTGAGTAAGGCTACAGTCTCTAGATTTTCATAGCTATCTCTTCAGCGGTGCCTCAGAAATGGACTCCCATGCCAACAAACCTTTTTTCTTTTTTTTCCTCTTTTTCTCTTAGATTTGAGGATTGCTCATCTGGACTTGTGTATGTTGTATAATGCTGCTATTGGCTATTTTAACTTCTTTTTAATGTCCTGCTTACTTTTTGTATAATGATGCATTTCTTTTTGTGATTCTTCTCAACCTTCACCTCCCTCTTCAGGGCACTTCGCATTCTTGCACTATGACCTGGGAAGCTTTGGAAGTACAGTGTAAGAGAACACATTAGTGTCACCCATAGATCCTCCTACAGCTAAAAAACCTGAGCCTTTGGAATGTCCCTCCCTCCCACCATCCAGTTTTCCTGAGGTTCTTTCCCTGATAGGAGTGACATGGTGAAATCCTTGTCACCACTAAGTTTGGAACATCCACTCTAGACAGACCTGCTGTAGGTCAGTATTGACCTTTTCTTTTCTTGGTGTTGTGGTGTTTGTTTCCCTTTTTTACATAGAGCATAAACTTTAAATTCTGGGATAACCGCCATCCTCTGAAGGAATACTAATCCACAGAAAGCTCTAGTGGTTATACTTACACACACATACAGATGGGGACCCCATCTTGACTTTGGACATCAGGAAATTCATTTGTGATATATATTTTATTCCTCCAAGCGAGTGGAATAAATTGCACTCAGATGTATTCGCAAAGTACATGTTTAAATTACATGTAGTGCCAAACAACCCACTGGGATCAAGCCCCCATTGTGTTAAGTGCTGTTAAAACAAAACAAAACAAAAAAAACACCTAGTAAGAGATTGTAAGTTCATTTTATAGAAAAATCTATTGAGTTACCTTTACTTTTATGAAGGGGAGCCTTCTCTTTAATGGCTTCTCCCTGAAATGCTTGTTAGGGTGCTTTGTCTTGTCTGATGTGGGGACTGCAAAGCTAATGTCTCTAGTAAAGAGAGCCTAACTAACCTCATAACTTATAAAATTTCCTCCTCCTCTTTTCTCCACCTCACCTCACCTCACTGCATGGTTCATAAGTATTTGCATTATCATAGAATATCAGGGTTGGAAGGGACCTCAGGAGGTCATCTAGTCCAACCCCCTGCTTAAAGCAGGACCCCAGACAGATTTTTGCCCCAAATGGCCCCTTCAATGATTGAACTCACAACCCTGGGTTTAGCAGGCCAATGCTCAAACCACTGAGCGATCCCTGCCCTCTTCCCCCCCCCCTTGTTCCTGTCTCCAAGTGTGCATATTTTAAAAATGTCTATTAATTTGCACACTGCATTCAGTGCTGCATATGCTTGGGGAATATGCACTCTGAAAATTGCTTTGGATAGCTATTGTGCTTGGATAATTTTTTTAACATGCCACCAGAAAAAAAGCCAGCCAACAAGGAAACGTGCACCTAATCAGTGGGGTGGCTACTGTCATTTTGTTTTTGTTATGTTTCTCTTTTTCCCCTGCTGGAAGAGATAATAAGCTTCAGTGCTTCTTGGATGCCATTGGTCTATCCAGCAGCCCTATCCCACTGCCTGGCAGCCTTGTTGGAATGTTTGTTTGGGGGTTGCCCTGCAGTTTCTGCTCCTAGCCATCAGGTGCTGCTGTTGCAGAGGGATTTCAGACACCTAGATTGTCTCACACTCTCCACTCTCTGCTTCCACCTGCTAGTTTCAAACTGGCAAGAAGTGCTGAGGAGGAGGGGGTGGCTGCTGCAGTTGGGTGGCCTGGTGTCTCCCTCCACCGAGGGAAGCAAGGAGCCAAGAAGGAGGGAACAGAGACTGGGCGGCAGGACGGGTGGGGTGGCAAGGGGGGAAATAGGCAGAGTGGGGGAGGCTGCTCTGGACTCTCCAGTCCTCTTTTCTCAGCCCTCACCCAGGTCTCACCTGCCTGCTCTGCCATTACCCTAACCTCCTCCACCCCCACAAACACCCCTGCTTCTAAGAGATGAAGAGGCTAGGCTCAGCCTACAGCTTCTTATTCCCACCCCACTTCCATTGCAATTAAGTGGGGGTTGGGGATAGGGAATGTCACATGCAAAGGTGTGGAGCATCTGGCAGCATTGTTGAGAATGCATGTTCTTTGGGGCTGGGGCCGTGTTTGGAGAGTGCCTAGCGCATTTTGGTTGCTACTGCAATGTAAAACAATATTTGTGCAGAGGACCTGAGGAGACCAGAATTCACATTTGGTTTTAGGCTACGTTAAAGACTGCATCAGGGCAGGGTTACAGTTTGATGGAGGTGACATCTTGAGAGCTATCACAGGAGTGGAACCCTACCAAATTCATGGCCATGAAAAACACATCATGGACTGAGAAATTGGATCTCCCCTGTAAAATCTAGCTTATTTGTAAGGGAAGGAAGTGGCGGGGAAGGGGCAGGGCTGAGGGTGCCCCAGTCGGGGGCTCCTACAATGCACTGGGCTCAAGTTGCTAGTCCCAGCCTGGGTGGGGAGGGATGGGACTTCCTCTTCCCCTGCACAGTTGCTCTTGTTGGGGGAGCTCAGACCCATCTCTGGGAACCTCCCCTGGCTGCAGGAAGCTCTGCAGCGCAGAAGTGAGGGTGGCAATCCTGTGATGCCCTCATAACCCTCTCTGTGGGTCAGGACCCCCACAGTTACAATATTGTGAAATTTCAGATGTAAACATCAGAAAACATGAAATTGACTATTTTAAAAATTCTATGGCTGAAATTGACCAAAATGGAATGAATTTGGTAGGGTCCTACTCATGAGGCTTTACCATCTTGAGCCAAAAAGAGCTCCAGGTATTTGGATTCAAAGGCTTAACCCTCACTCCCAATCTCTTCTGAAATTAAACATAATTTAGAGAATGTTTCTGATATCTGGTCCATCTTTACCTTTTACTTTTAAAAATCCATGTTCCTTTTATGAGAACAGTAAAAAATGTGTTTGAGCCACAACTCCTTAAAGCGCGCACGTGCTCTTTTTTTCCCCACCCCCTCGACAATTTAAACCAGGTTTGTGTATCTCCCCTTCTCTCTCCCCCCCCCCGCCGCCCCTTTCCTTCATCCACTTCCCCTCTCAATCTCCTGAACAGAGATCTTATAGATGAGGTTTGCTTTGCACATATTTTTGTCCTGGAACTGTTAGTGTTTAATACCCCTGAAGATAATGTGCGATTTGGGGCAGGGGTTTAAGGGTAGGAGAGGTGTCTTACAGTTTGCTAGCACTGTTGGGGGTCCTAGACAAAATAAGTAAGTAACTTATCAGCAAATGAACAAAGCCTGTCAATATGACCGTATGTTTAGGTTTCCATATTTTAAAATCTTCCCCTAGCAGTGAATTACCAAAGTATTTTATGTGTATTAAGCAGACAAATACTTTCTTATTTTTAAGCTTAATAAAATTAGCAATATGATGACTTAAGCATTTCTTTTGGTCAGTGCAGCTCTTTCTGGTAACCTTTTTATATCTTTCTTTCTTTCAAAAAAATTTTTTTGCTTAGATTTAATTAAGTGCATTTAAATCCAAACATTTTGATTGTTTCAAAATATAGGCTGCATGGTGCTCCATATGGCCTCAGTAAACCATTAAATACATCATCTTACAAAGATATCCCTTCTGTATACATATCTTTTCTTTGTCTCTCCTCTTTCCCCCACCCCCCACTTCCAGTTAGGCAAAGGCGGTCCCAAGCCACCTGTTACTATTACATCATTGATTCCCAAGAACACAGTTGTAACAAAGGTCTTAAACAAAGTAGTTCTTCTAGTATTATTTGCACTCAAAGAGCTGATGTCATGCCAACTGATGTCATTGTATGCCTTTGTGTAATTGCTATGGAAACCAGGCAGGTGGGGAGCCTGGAGCTGATGTCATCGTGGGATGAGGTGAAGAAAGAATTTTAAAACTATTCTGCTTTTCGTCTAATGTTTTGTGGTGCCACCCACTTGAAAAGAAAACGGTGCTTTAAAATCCCACATTATAATAGGATACACAGGGAAAGTGCAACTTAAACTGGATTTCCCCCGATCCACTTCCTCACCCTTATTAATGTCCTAAAAATAATAGATATTGTTGCAAATTTGCAGCTAGTCTAGGCAGAAAAAGTGAGGCTGCTGCTTGCCACATGTTAAGTGAGCTCCTTGACTGTGATAGTTTTATAAGGAATACACTCTTAAAAAACAAAATGTCACTACTCTATTGCCCGGTATAAAAATTTTAATGGATTTTGTCCCCCTCCATTTGTTGGCATTTTGAAAATGAATGCGGTGCTGTGCTATCTCAGCTGAACAGATAGTGAAGGCCTTGAACAGATGAAGTTAAGACTTTTCTTTTGTATATTACAGTTCAAATGTTTAACCCTCCCACCCTGCAATTTAAAGCAAAGTGATTAAAAATGTTGTACAGCTTTGTTCAGATAACTACTTTCTCACCCCACAAAATTAGAAGTTCCAGCCATATGGGGTTCAACTGTGTACTGATGTGTTGCATGGATACATGTTTGACTATTAATTTATTCCCTGGTATATCTTGCCTATAATTAAAAAAAAAAAAATCACATTTGGGATGTATTGCAGCAGCTGTTACCAACACTACAGCTGCCCTCGTGGTAGCAAAAACGTAAGCGCTGGCATTGATGGGGGTGGGGGAGATCAGGCACTTTTTACCACTGTGTTCTGAAAATCTGCTCTGAGGAGGCAAACACTCAGGCATAGTGCAGAGTTGAGAGAACTACTCACATACATACGTTTCTTCATGTGAGCAGTATATTACTCAGAAATCTCTGCCCTCACACTCTCTTTTGCTCTCTCTCAGGTGGACTCAGCAGTTTTAAACAGAACCATGAAAACCTCTGTGATAATTCCCTCCAACTTCAGGAGTGCCCAGAAGGCGGAGGAGGTGCATCTGCTGTGCCGACCACGCTACCTCAGTCCATCCCTACCACTCCAGATATAGAGAATGCCGAACTGACCCCCATCTTGCCGTTCCTCTTCCTTGGAAATGAGCACGATGCTCAGGACTTGGAGAAGATGCAGAGGATGAACATAGGATACGTAATCAACGTGACCACCCACCTCCCCCTCTACCATTACGAGAAAGGCTTGTTCAACTACAAGCGGCTCCCTGCCACTGACAGCAACAAGCAGAATCTCAGGCAGTACTTCGAAGAGGCTTTTGAATTCATTGGTAACTATCCTTGCCTGGCAATTACTCTTGTTATAACCCTTGATACCTGTTTGAAAACCTTGAATGAACTTAATGCTACGCTGACAGCTCAAAGCTTTTTAAGTCCTGATTTGTTGTGAGAAATGCAGAGCCCATTGACTTCAGAATTGTGGCACCCCTTATTAAAGTCAGACTTCAAGTCCTATTTATCCATACACAGTGGCAATACTGCCAAACCCCAAGTGTTCAAAATTAATGAGCCATGCCTCCAAAAATCATGAGACTTTTTATTTTAAAAAAGTATTTGCCTTCTGGTTTCTGGGTCTTTAGTGTGGTCACGTTTTCCAGCTTTTTTCAATAACCAAGAGGACTAAAAACTTACCCCCTTTTAAAAATCTGAGAGACTTTCCTAATCGTGTAACTCCAGGAGCAGAGGCATTAAACATATCAAGACTTGTGATGATACAGTCTTAAGAGGTGGCAACATTGCAGTGCTGGTGTAAGCTTTCCAAATACACTGTCATGCCAACCTGACTCAGTGCTGACCTGGAGGGTAGACAGAGCAGCTCCATTTTCTCTTAGTGCCCTGCCCCCTCCACTTAATGATTTGAAAATACTACACTTTGTAGTAGTGTTTGGAGCCCTACCATGGTAAGTTTGTTAGTTTGAAGCTCATATGTGGTAGGAATGAATGGTATTTGTTAGCAGTTAATTACTTTAACCTAACCATATGTACAATCTTGAAGTCATCTGTTCAAAGTAATTCACTAAGGTTTTTCTTCTATTATTTTTATTGCTGCCTAAACCTTGAAAAATTAATACTCTTATATAGTCTTCATTCAAAGCATGCTTGCTAGGTGCACTCATTTAGGATGAACAGCCCATATTTTTTTGTTTTAAAGGCAAATATTTACCACTTCTCTGGTCTGTCCCTTTAAAAATCTTGCTCGTGGTCTGTTGTGTCTCAGTAATAAAAGATGTCCTTTTCCTTTCCCTTTTTCCCTTTAAAAAAAGTCACTGTCATCAACCTTCATATCTTGGTAGACTTGCTCAAAGTGCTTTACCAATGCTCATTCAGCTTCACAGCATTCTTGTAGGCTGTGGGTAGGGGTTAGAGCCCAGGTGTTGCTTTCAGAAGGGGTATGTCTGCACGTGCTGCTTAGCTCGGGCAGACAGAGGCTTGCTTGCTCTGCTTGAGCTAGCATGCTAAAAATAACAGTGTAGCTATCTGCCTGAGTACGTCTGGGCAGGTTTTTACTCCCAGGTTACCTTGGGCTACACTACTATTTATACTGTGCTAGCTCGAGTAGAGCTAGGTCATGTCCATCTAATGGAGCTGAGACGCATGCTCCCAGCTGCAATGTATTGAAGGCTAGTGAATGTACCCAAAGGCCCACCCATTTTGTAGTCAGGATACAGGCTCAGTCCCTTCAAGGCTGATAATCTTCCAGTCCCTTCTCACAATTCCTTCACATGCACCCAGGACAGACATGTTCACCTGCAATTTACTAGTAAAGAATCCTAGAATGACTCCGCTTACTGCAGCACAAAGAACCATGGGATATGCTTCCGGAAGCTCAGGGTGACACAGGAGGGAGTGTAGCACTAGTGAGCATACAGTGACTGCAGTAGGGCTTTTCAGTGTGAATGCTTGCACCCGGGCTAGGCTAATCCACGTGTCCGTTACCTGGGCTCAATATGCAGTGAATGAAGACCTATCCTTTAGGAGCATGCAGCAGCATTGTGTTCTAGTTGATGTTCCCCCAGTCCCACAGTTGGATCTGCTAGTTCACCCCCCTGTGCTTGTGAGTTTCAGAAGGGCTGAATATCCATAGCTTCAATTGACTTGAATTGTAGTTGGGTGCTCAGCACCTCTGACATCCAGGTCCCTGTTGGCTCCATTAGGACTGTGCCAGGCTTGGAACTATTGGATCCAATTGCAGGCTTGGGGCCTAATGCAGGAAACTAAGGGCTTGTCTGCATGGTCCTGCAGTGTGGACTATGGGCATGTATATTGCGTTGTAACAGCCCATGTAGACCCTGCTTGTGCGAACTAAAAGATACCTAGTTTGAGTTACGTATTGTAGAGTCCTGTTTGAAACGGGACTATGCTAACACAAACTAGGTACCTTTTAGTTCTCACGAGCAGAGTCTACATGGGACCATAACGCAACACTGTAGTGCACGCTGCAACTTGTACTCTGTAGTGTCTACTGTGGGGCCATGTAGAAAAGCCCTTCGAATAGCACATTCTACTGAAACTACCTAATATTGCTTTCCTTCATGGCAGTGCTAAGGGCACTCTCAGCGTGGAGAATGTCTTAGACTCTGCCCAGTCCAGCTGTATTTTTTTTTTTTAATTGATTGTGTCAATGCCCCACAGTCTCATAGAACTGGAAGGGACCTCGAAAGGTCATCTAGTCCAGTCACCTGCACTCAAGGCAGGACTAAGTATTCTCTAGACCATCCCGGACAGGTGTTTGTCTAACCTGCTCTTAATCTCCAATGAGGGAGATTCCACAACCTCCCTAGGCATCTGGATCTGCTAGCGTAACCATCCTGACAGTTAGGAAGTTTTTCCATAATATCCAACCTAAACCTCCCTTGCTGCAATTTAAGCCCGTTGCTTCTTGTCCTATCCTCAGAGGTTAAAGTAATGGTTATATCATTGTGACGACTAATATAAATAAGTACACAGAAGGTAATTATAACTGTGCTGGAATTCAGCTGGGAGACGCTAAGGTTAACATCTTGGCTCTTATTAAAAGTTTCATGAGATCTCTCACTATAAGTGCTCAGGATGCTGTTCTACCACATTTCACTGGTTTATTTGCCAAATGCTTCCTACAGTTGCTGTCTCACACTCAGCTCCACCAGGGGTAGCAGTAGTGTAGTGACTGAGGATAGTGAAGTGTAGCTGTCTCCTTGTGTACTTGCCTGCACAGCAATAATCTGTAATTGCACTCCTGTATGCTCTAGTTTGTACTAAATTAGCTTCACTAAATCTGGATTACAGCAGGAGTGGAAAAGCTAAAATGGCCTCTCTGGAGAAGGTGAGGAGGTGAACACAAGGAAGGGAGGAAATCTTGTTTGATATTGTTGAGTAAAAAAGAGAAGCTGGGTCATGAAATCAGGCAAATATACAACCATGATTCATGAGAACAGGAAGATGCAGTCAGGCCTGGCTTATGTTAAGACATTACTAAATTTCACAATCATTCTTGTGAAGAAAAGGTTGTATATTCAGCATTCATAACAACTGCAGGATTAGATCCCATTGAAACCATTCATAAACAATGCATGGTCTATTACAGGGGTCGGCAACCTTCCAGAAGTGGTGTACCGAGTCTTCCTTTATTTACTCTGATTTAAGGTTTCGCGTGCCAGTAATACATTGTAACATTTTTAGACGGTCTCTTTCTATAAGTCTATAATATATAACTAAACTATTGTTGTATGTAAAGTAAATAAGGTTTTAAAATGTTTAAGAAGCTTCATTTAAAATGCAGAGCCCCCTGAACCGGTGGCCAGGACCCGGGCAGTGTGAGTGCCACTGAAAATCAGTTTGTGTGCCGCTTTCAGCACACGTGCCATAGGTTGTCTACCCCTGGTCTCTTACCTGATCCAAGTGCAGAGAGAACTACAAGAAGGCCTCTCACAGGCCAGGCTAGAAAGTGTAAAAAGAACGAGGAGTACTTGTGGCACCTCAGAGACTAACACATTTATTTGGGCATAAGCTTTTGTGGGCTAAAACCCACTTCATCAGATGCATGAAGTGGAAAATACAGTAGGAAGATATATATTACAGAGAACATGAAAAGAGGGGGGTTGCCATGCCAACTCTGAGACAAATCAATTAAAGTGGGCTATTATCAGTGGGGGGGAGGGGAACTTTTGTAATGGTAATCAGGATGGCCCTTTTCAAACCATTGACAAGAAGGTGTGAGTAACAGTAGGGGGAAAATTAGCATGGGGAAATATATTTTAGTTTGTGTAATAACCCATCCACTCCCAGTCTTTATTCAGGCCTAATTTGATGATGTCCAGTTTGCAAATTAATTGCAGTTCTGCAGTCTCTCATTGGAGTCTGGTTTTGAAGTTTTTTTGAAGAATTACCACTTTTAGGTCTGTTGTTGAGTGTCCAGGGAGGTTGAAGTGTCGCTTACAGACAGCCCCCCAACCTGAAGCAAATACTCACCAGCAACTACACACCACACAACAAAAACACTAACCCAGGAACCAAACCCTGTTGCCAAATCTGTCCACATATCTATTCAAGGGACACCATCATAGGACCTAATCACATCAGCCACACCATCAGGGGCTCGTTCACCTGCACATCTGCCAATGTGATATGTGCCAGCAATGCCCCTCTGCCATATACATTGGCCAAACCAAACAGTCTCTACGGAAAAGAATAAATGGATACAAATCAGACCTCAAGAATTATAACATTCAAAAACCAGTGGGAGAACACTTCAACCTCCCTGGTCATTCAATTACAGACCTAAAAGTGGCAATTAGTCTCATTAGAGTTGGTATGGCAACCCCCATCTTTTCATGTTCTGTGTGTGTGTGTTAGATATATAAAAATCTTCCTACTGTATTTTCCACTCATGCATCTGATGAAGTGGGTTTTAGCCCACGAAAGCTTATGCCCAAAGAAATGTGTTGGTCTTTAAGGTGCCCCAAGGACTCCTCCTTCTTTTTGCTGATACAGACTAACATGGCTACCACTCTGAAACCTGTCACCATGCTAGAAAGCGTGTTTCCTAAATCCATTTTACTTTCCTTTTTAATAACTGAAGCTTGTGGGCCTGCCTGTGTGTTTAATAAACAACTATATCTTATCAGTTGGCTACATTTGCTGTTCAGTAACTAGTCCAAGCTTTTTTTTCCCCCTCCTAGCCCTGGAGGAAATTTAAATTGATTTATTTATTTTAAAACACACAGTTTAAGATGTTTCCAGAGCTTTTCAAATGCAATCTGGGGTTTTAAAGACTGAAGGCAGAATCTTGCTGGAAAGAGGCACCAAAAGTTCATGCAGTTACAAAACTCCATTTTTTTTCTTCTCCAAATGCTAACTGGCAAAAATATCCTGGGGAATTTAGCCTAATTTATACTGTCAGAATACTCCTGTTTTTGATCCAATGTGTTCCTTTATCCACACTTGTTAACTGTTGTTTCCTTTTGCTCTAACTCATGTGAAGAGCGTGGAATGTGGTTTGTGAATGTTTGTGCAAAATACAACTTGCCTAGAGTTAGGAGCATCCTTTAAGGTTCCCTTGCTTTTGCTTTAGGGATTTGTCATTCCAAAAATGTTCGGGGGCGGGGAAATTGGTATTATAATTTTTTCCCCCCCAAATACTGCTGAGGTACAATTCCTGGAGATTTTCCCCCAACCCTGCCCACACTGTTGCTGTGCTTACATCAAAGGACACAAGTTAATGGTTGAGTTGTGCTCAGATTGGGCATAGGATTTGTCATAACCACCTTTCTTCACACCGCTAAAGGTGATTAAAACCGGGCTGGGAACAGAGGGGAAGTTGGAGCATACCACTCTTTCCTCTTTTCATATACAGGAAAGAACTGGGAGTCAGAATTTCTGGGTTCTTTTCCCAACTCTGCCAGACTTGCTGAGTGCCCTGGGCAAATTATTTAACTTCTTTACAGCTTACTCTTTTGCAATATGGGCATTATACTTGCTGCTTTTGCAAAGACATTGTGAAAGAATGTCAGGCTAAAGTTCATCCAAAGTACGGATCAGTAGAAATCTTTCCAAGAATAGAATGTTTCCAAGTATCTTACAATGAGTAGTGACTGTGAGCTTTAACACCCTTATGGGAGGCGGTATTAACCTCTGGGCTGCATTTCCTCATTTAAATGGGGATAAGTCACATGTCCAAAGTTATTATAGAACATTTATGCTTCAAAGGGACTAGAACTCAACTCTCCTGCTTCCTAGTCCTGTGCCTTGACTAAAGATCATGCTACTTCCTAAATAAGTATTCCCCTGCCGTGCCTGAAACACAACCATTGCAATATTGTGCCCATGTAAGAGCAAATGAGATAAGAAATGGACTTAACTAAATCTGAAACTCTACTTTCTGCTGCATTTTGGCTCAGGTAAAAAAATTTTTTTTTTTACAGTCCAATTGATTTTTCACTTTAATTTTTTTTAATTATCTTGCTCTGTGTAACCTAAGTGGGGGGTTTCACTGACATTTTCCTTCCAATTAATTGTAAATTGCATTG
Organism: Malaclemys terrapin pileata; assembly: GCF_027887155.1. NCBI lineage: Eukaryota > Metazoa > Chordata > Testudines > Emydidae > Malaclemys > Malaclemys terrapin. Next base: position 50,052,039 of record NC_071507.1, on the reverse strand, counting down.
AGATTATCTGATTTTAATTTTAAAAACAATCCACCCCCGCCCTTCTTTCCAGCAACAAGTGTTACCTCTGTCTTTTTTGTTTGTTTCCAGAGGAAGCTCACCAGTGTGGAAAAGGCCTCCTTATTCACTGCCAGGCCGGTGTGTCGCGCTCTGCCACCATTGTCATCGCTTACTTAATGAAGCACACCCGGATGACCATGACGGATGCCTATAAATTTGTCAAAGGCAAACGACCAATCATTTCTCCTAATCTTAACTTTATGGGGCAGTTACTGGAGTTTGAAGAAGATCTAAATAATGGCGTTACACCACGAATTCTCACACCAAAGCTGATTGGGGTGGAGACTGTAGTGTGATGGTGAAGCTAAGAGGTGATATATAACGAAGGGTTTATCATATTATCATATTCTTCACTTGATATAGGGGGGAGGGAAAGGGTTGTGCTTTTATTTTATTTTTTTATTTTTTTTAGTAAGGAAATGTTTTTAAAACAAATCCAAGAACTTCACTACGTTTGATGGAATGCCACTGAGATTCCCTTCCTAGAAACTGACAAAGCAGGGAGGCTTCCAAACAAAATGAGTAATTTTTAAAAGCAACACAACAGGGGGGAAAAAAACTGTGCTTCTTTGTTTATTTTATTATTTTTTTAGCCACTTGTAGAGTTTATGGCTAAGTAGTCTGTGCAGGTTCATAGACCGAAGAAAACTATGTTTAAAACAACACGCAAACAGCCAAAACAAAGCAGAAAAGACTGTTTCTGAAGCATATGGGCCTTGATTCTGCAAAGGCTTTTGCTAAAGATAAAGCAAAATGCTCACCGGTGCAAAGGAAATCAGAGCAGCTTAGAACGTCTGCAAGGCACTTTTCACACTCCTGATAGAAACTAAAGAAAAAAACATTTATTTGGTGTGTTTCATGTTCTGGTTCTATTTTTCTATTTTTGGGTGTAAAGAGGTTTTAACAGCAAGGGACTTTGACCATTCTATGCCATATGCCTTCACTGGCTTCTTGTGCAATAATAATAATTTGGGGGTTATTTTGAGTGTGCAAACTGATTACAGCTGACTGCCCAATAATAATAATAAAAAATTTAAAGTGTGACAGCAGCTGGCTTGGTTTAGAAGGAATAAACAAAAGCAATTATATTTTCCTTTTTATTCGTTTCCTTTGATTCTGGTTACAGTGCCATAAACCTTGTTACATATGTATATCAGAATGTAAAAAATCAAAAACAAGCAAAGTTTATTTAAGATATTTTTCGCACAAAATATTGGTGTGTTTCTGTCTATGTAAAAAAAAAATTTGATTATAAAAATGAGATTCTTTTGGAAAGTGTGTGTCTTATTTCTTTAGTAATTACTTTTTTCATTTGCTTTATATGGGCTGGGTTTTTTAAGTATAGAACTGCATTTGATGAAACAGGTATCCCTAGCCTTCCCCTTTTATTTCCCTTCTCTCTTCCCCCCCCTCCCCTTTTTAGAATTCATCAAATTGCTGGGTGGGCTAGATGAACTAGAACAATCAGTGAGGGCTTTTTGTGGAGGAGCTGTTGTCTCTGCAGTTTGGTAGCAAAGCACTCATTTGGGAAACTGCAGGATCAACTCTTCCCACTAATTTCTTCCCTCCCCACCCCCTTGCTTAGTTTTATTATCTTCTATGTTACGCCTTTCTGTACAATATACTGTCCTCTGTTAAGAGGGAATGGGATCTAATTTCACAATTTTAAAATCCATGTTGGGTTTACTTCCCACTTTGCTGCATTTATTCCCCCTCCCACCCACACTGACCCTCTCATTTCCTGGCGACAGCACAGTGTAAAAGTGTGGCGTGTATTGCAGGTTCAGTGTTTAGCACTGATTTCTTTCATTAGATGGTTACCCCTTTTTAAAAAGTCGTGGTTTTTTTTTTGTTTTGTTTTGTTTTTTTCCAGTGTAACCTGGTCTCCTTGTGGACTGTTGCCAACCCAAAGTGTATTTGTATTAACCTGAAATGATTAGAAAAACTGTCCTCTTCTCTTTGGGGGTGAAAATTTAAATATCCCTGGAAGTCTGATAGCAGTGATGGTGCCTCACGAATCAAAATCTACATGAACTGAACTAAATTAAAACAGGGCATGTCAGCAAAACTTATGTATAAACACATTACACATGTATATTTTTGTGGACTTTTTGCTTAAAAAATGTTGTTACTATACAAATATTTTCTTGAAACTTATCCCTTTATTAAATTATTTTTCTACTAGAACTGATTTTTTTTTCTCCTTTCGATAAACATGGTTAGTCTTCTTTCCACTTCATCCTTAATGAATGTTGCATGTGCAGTGAAACTCATCAGCAGTGACCACTCTTGGGACCAACAAAATGGAGTTGTTTAACAAAGAGCACTCTACTGAAAGTGAAACAATGTATTTGCATTTGGATGCTATTGAGGAAAGGAGATTCCTTAAGGAAGATCTCTTGCACAGGTTTATTGTACTTGGGCCTGACTTTCAATGTTGGTGTGGTGTGCGTGGTGGTTTGTTTGTTTTCTTTATTTAATGGATGCATTTTTGAGCCCACAGTGACTCTTGGGTGCAAACAGCTGCTGTCATGCTACATATTTGCAGGCACAAATCAGTTGGTGTAAAAATCTGCTTGTGCCTGCAGTTCACCATGAGCCAGAAAATTTGAGACATCTTGCAAAATAACAGCCGAGTTGAAAGCCATCTCAAAATCAGCCCATGTAACAGGTGAGTGAAAACCCAAATAGATTAACACATCCAGCATGTGAACATACCGTACATGGTGGCCTGTGTTATGGCTATTATAGTTACTCATCCTTCCCTACTTATTTGGGTAAGATTCAAAATTGCTATTTACTGCCACTGTAGATTTCTGGCTCCGAAATAACTTAATTCAAATCTCTACAAGTAAGACAAGGGTCTGCTAGTTTGGTATAACCTTCCCCAACCTTCTATCAAGTTTCATGCTAACCAATCTCTGCTCTTTTAGACAAGATTCAAGTTTATATCATGTCTTTGTGCTTTTCAAAAAGCCAATTTAATAAAAAAAAAAAAAAAAATCCCTCTTTAGTCCAGAATGTTGTTGATAGAGTAAATGCCTTCTTTTGCAATGTATATTTCATATTTTTCTGGGGATAGCTCTTTGATTTCCCCTGCCATTGTTGCACCCAGAGATGTTTAGTTTGGGACTGGCTTGTTTCTCTGTATGCTCGTAGTGACTGTTGAAGAAAGGAACTTTAAATGCTTTCAGCACTGTAGCTATGGTGGTAGAATGCCCAGTAATGACTAGAAGGTTAAAACTTGCCTGGCTTTCACTAACCTCTCCACTTGGAGACATAAGATAGGAACTGCACTTGGTCACAAGTGAACTGAGTTTGGTGGTCTCCGCTTGGTCCTGGGTAGATGTCATCCAAGTCAAACTATTCTCTTTCCCAGTATGTTCTTTCTCTGTGTAGCAGCTGGTCTACAGTGACTACCACGTGTTACTACATGCCCAGATGAGGCTTGGGGGGGGGGGGGGGGGGAAATTGGGAGAGGAGGGTATTAGGAGTAAATACAGTGGGGAAATGACAACTCGAGCCCTGCAGTGGGTGGAATCTTGAAGGACCAACACTGGTTCACTTCGTTGGAATCTTTTGACACTAGAGAGCATCCCCGTTCAACTATCTGGATGGGAGAACAAGAAGGTCGGTCTTGGATTCCTTATCTATTTGAATTGCTGTAGTGTCTGGGGTCCCCAGCTAGCCTCCCCTCCCCCCCCCCCCAACATGCTTACTACATGCCACTGTCCTAGGTGCTGTACCTACACCTAGTAAGAGTGTTCCTGACCTGATGAGTTTTCAATCTTAATTGGAAGAAGGAAGTGAGATCAGGGGAGACTAGGGCCCAGATTTTCAAAGCTACTTCAGCATACTTCTGAAAATCCCACTGTGCACCCATCTGAATTTTAGGTGTCTAAATACCTGTGAAAATCTGGCCTTAAGGGATTTGTTTGAGGTCATACAGGAAGATCACGGCAGAGCTGGGAATTAAATGCTGATCTCCTGAGTTCTAGTCCAATGTCTGAACCATAAGACTGACCATCCTTCTGTCCTTCTATCTGTATTTAAAAGAAAGCCGCACATGTAATAGTCTATGGTGCAAATCCCCAGAAAACTTACTCTTCAGCTGTGTAAAAGCCATTCAGTTAGCGTTTTGTGTTTTGAATGACTCAAGTGGAACCAAAAAATCCCCTCCCCTGTCCTATTTTAGTTTCATATTTGTATCCAAGGTGTGCTAAACTAATTAGCAGCTGGCAAAATGGTTCTCATCCGCTCTATTACTTGAACTCCTAAACAAATGTCTAACTTGTTTCTATTTTCTCTCTCCGCTTGAGGCGTCAGTTAGACCTTTAGTGTTTTGTGTTCCTGAGAGCACTCATCTCAAGACCTGTATATTGGAAATGGGACCTTCAAACTTTCTCTTCTTTTGACATATCAAGTTTTTAGCACTAAACGCCATTTCAAATTGTGAACTTTTTCTTTTAAAAAATAAAGTCCCATGAGATCTATTTAAATGCAGACTATTAGTTTTAATTAGTAGAATTGTAGAATAATTGAGTAACTGTAGAGTAATGTAATTTAAAGAACTAGACATAAATATCTACTCATGCTGAGATGATTTAACTCATTTCAGTAGTAATCTATCCCATATTTGAACTTGGAGTTTCCAAGGTGAAAGACAGATGTGTTATCTTATAGCGCTAATTAGCCCACATGTTACCTTTTTTGGTCACACCAGAAATAGAGCTGAATCTTCCATAAATACAGTAAATGGTTTTCAGTTGGTCTCTGACATGGCAGTGAGTGCTACATGACTTGTAAAAAAAGAGGAGAAATTATGGTTAAAGGTTTCCTTTATATTAATGTGACCGATATGGACTAGAAATATTTTAGCATGGAAACAACTGCAGGAATTGTGATGGAGAAGACCGTAGTGCATCACTCAAAGGTTGTTGTACCCTCCTATGTCTGTCTGGTTGTAGGCACTGTCAAAAATACTCTTGGGTAATCAGGTTAAGCTAACACATTTGTGGGGAGAGGGAGGGTGGGGTATCAAAGAAACACCCTGTAAATGCTTTGGAGTAAGTCTTATCACCTTTTTGTATGATCTGCTACAAATATAAGGAAATATTCCTGGTAATACAAGAAAAGGACTCCAGAGTCATGAAGTAAAAACATCCTTTTTCTTGATTATTGTGCTAAGGAAGGAATCCAAGAAAGAGAGTATGAGGTAGCCATTAGCTGTTTAACAGGTAGCTTCCTTCCTGTGATATGTCTGTCTGTGGTGGAGTTGCTGCTGATCGTGTGGTTTCCACTACTTTAGGCATCCAGGGGGAGTCACTAATAAACAAGTTTCAAGTGATGTGTGCACAGCATGATACCAGTAGGTAATAATCAGAGCCCTTTCCCTTTACTGCTGAACACACTTGGCAGTACAGTGCTGGCACTGATGGGAAATGGTTTTTAACTGAGCTGCGTGGGCTGCCTCTAATGGTGGTCTGATGCTCATGTTGACGCATAATGTTTGTCCCCACTGGGTGCAATTTTTTTTTTTTTTCCGGCTAGATCAGCCACTTTTTTTTTTTTTTTTTTTTTTCTCTCCCTGTCTTGTTCCATCCCTCCCTAAACTGGAAGAAACCAAATGTATTGAATTTGACTTTTAATTTTGTTTTCCCCTTTGTGTTCTGCAGGGAAATTCTTAGCAAGTCATGCACATTATTCAAGTACAGGTAGGAGAGCATTGTTCAGCATTGGAAGCACTGTCATTGGCGAATGTCCAGAGACGGCAGACTCACTGACTGACCGGCTTGGTGCTGTCTTTTAGTTATAACAGAAGCAGGGAACATTAGTCTTACCCTTCCAGTGTATTCAAAGCAATGGATGGGCTAACTCAAATGTCTTTCCATTAACTTGCTATCTAGGGTGGATGCTTGAGATGTCAGAAAAGTAGTCAGGGCTTGAATGAGAGACCTCCAAGGAAAAAGCAGGGTGCTGTCAGAAGTCACATTGGTGACTCAACAGTTCCCCTGCCTGTTAGATTGCACTGAGCTGCTTGAGATACAGTAGTTTGCATGAGTAATAAACTGGTCTTCTGACTACTTTTGGTCTTTGAAGATGCCATGAATTTTTCAGCAAGAGCTGGAGTGTTCTCTCCAAGTCATGGCTAAATTCTAATTTGGTTAATTGCATTCTGCTCTGCTAACTCCTCCCCCTAGCAGACTTAACTTTAGGTGATATTTTCTGTTGTCCTAAATTTAGTGTTTGTATGATGCATGTATGATTAAATAGTTGCTTTATTATGCCCCAGCATTGGATGCATTTCATTGCTGGGAGAAATTAATCCTGTTTAAATATGTTTCATGTTTAGGGACAAAAGTTTCTATATATCTATATCTCTATCTCTCTATATAATATTGTAAGATACTGATGTGGGGAAGAGATTGAGATCATGAATTTAAGTCCTATTTCAATGAATGAAATAGTCTTTTTAGCTAGGAGTATCTGCCACTCAGGAATTCAATGTGGAGTTAAACTAATGCAAAACATAAGTAGTGAATTTAAATAAACAACATCCCTTTGTAGGGGTTTACAGTAACAACTGTTTCTAGGACAGGCAGTGGTTTCCTTAAAATACAGGAACCCTTGAATAGTGATCTTTTCGGTTTTCAAATGTATTTGGGGAGAAGTTTAAAATACAGTAAGTGTACAGTAGTTGGAAAAAAATGCTTGAATGAAAAGAGATTGTGCTAAGTTCTCAACCAGACAGCTGTTTGTTTGGTGTTCTCCAAGGTAGCTCTGAAAGCTTGAAGTTGCACTTAGTCATCTAATATCACTGTTCAAGAATTAGAATAGGTTATCGTATCCTGTGTCTGTCCCAACTAATTTCCCTCCCAATTGGGAAATCTCCCACTCTTGGAAATAAAATCGTTCACCCTCCTATTTTTCTAGCCTTTAATTTCTGGTGGTGGATGATGAGGAAGGGTTGAATAGTGTGACTGGATTTCCCAGTTTTTGCTCCCAGTCATCTAAGCTCTTCTTCTGTCTTTTAAGCAGTAGAATTCTTTTGCTACCTGGAGCTCCAGTGACGATGGCCAGAGCAGGCCATGGAATCGTGCTGCTCTGACGCAAGTTTAATGGATAAGTCTTTGAGAGTGAGACCCATAACCCCTTTGGGCTTCACTTTTTTTGTGATTTAGTCTTTTCCCCCACCACTTGACATTGTTTGACGTGGGAAATTACACACACTAGGTATCCTACCGCAGTCAATTAGGGTCAAAGACTCAAGTGGAATACCAAACACAACACCTCACCTGAAAGATTGAAATGGCAGGGCCCTGTAGTTTGTTTCTGCTTTAGTTGCATGTTGTGGGTTAACTTGGGTTTCATGTGATGAATATACAAGCCCAGGAATCCAGACTAAGTGGTACTTAATAGACCATGCTGTCTTATGTAGGCACCTTTATAAAACCCACTAGATTTGCTTTAAGATAGAGCTAGGTTTCTTTAAGAGTAATAATACTTTGCAATTATATGCCAACTTTCATCTGAGTATCTTTAAGTACTTTATAAATAAAACCTTACCAAGAGGACATGAGTTGTATTCTCCCCATTTTACAAAGCAGTAAACCGAGTGACTTAACCACCGTCGCACCCTAAATCAGTGGCAGAGCGAGGAAAAGAACCCAGCAGTCCTCACTCCCAGTTCTTTAATCATTACATTATACCACCAGCTTTTTCCTGCAGCTGGTAACTGACTAATATATTGATGGTCTAATAAAGACCCATAAAGTGAGGCCCTTCAGCTTGACGGCCATGGTGAATTAAGACCTGAATTGCATTCTGCTGCCCTCTAGGCAACTAAAATGCCAGAGCAATTTTAGCTTCAATTAAGTGACAACAAAATCCTGTTAGTACCTCTCACTAATCCCTCTTTTACTGCTGTACGAATGTTACCAAGTAGTCCTTTGCATCTTTAGCCCTAAAACAGGCGCAGCATATATGATATTGCCATTGGTTTGTCATCCTATATTTAGCATAGCCTTGATTACACAGCGATCTACAAGTGGGTAGGGTCTGATAAGCAGTTCAAGTTCTCTGCATAGAAATAGCACCAAAATAGTTTGTGTTGTTTCTAATTGCAATGGATGAGCAGCCTGGCTCATTAATCCTCCCCTATCAGCAGTACATAACTTGTCTGCACCAGAATAGCCCTGATCTCAGCAATCCTGCATTCAGCTTTGGGGTTGTGTTTTCGACGTATTTGGAAAAGGCAAGCTCCTATAGTGGGCCCAAAGGGATTTCCGCTCCACTGAGCTGGCTTTATATGGCTGAGCCAACACAGAACCCAGAAAAGTTTGTGTCCCTTCATAAAAAATACATCAGTGCAGCAGAGCGCATAATTCTGGTGAACTTTACACAGCATTAGCGAGCAACAGCACTGTGCTCTTTGGCACAGTGTCACAGAATGGGCATAGTAGTGGCTGCAGGAAGGCTAGCTGGCTGTCACGCTGCCTCACCTCTAAGGGTGAGTGAGTAGTTCAGTCTCTCTAATCATTCAGTCTTTGGCCAGTCAGGTTGAGACTATGTGGACACCTGACCGAGTCCCTCAGTGCTGTTTTGTGAAACTATGCAAAACGCTAGAGGGGGCAAATTCTGGGAAATTATTTTGTTTGGCTTGAGATGCCCCTGGGGTGGAGGTGGGGAAGGGGGACGCGGTACAATACTTTCGTGAAGTAACAGCTTCTATGAAGGGAATAATTAGTACAGTTAACGGGTGAAAGTCTCAACCCTTCTCCTCCCCCCCCCCCCCCCCCCCAGTGACTTAGGAACCTAAGTCCTATTTATCAAAGAGATTAAGGCCTGGATGCACAAAAGGGATGAGGTACCTAAGTCCCTGTTTGGGGACCACTGTGATCCACAAAACTCCTGCTGAACCCTGTGGGCACCTAAACTCACTTGGCACTTAAGGTTTTCTTTTGCAATAAAAGTTCTTTATGTGCCCAAGTTCCTGCTTCTAAGTATGTGCACTGCATCCTCCCTCTAGGCCCCTGGACACCTGTCTCCTGCCTAAGGAGTGTGATTCATGAACCAGAGGAAGATAAGTGTTGGGTTGCCCAAGTCATATGTGGGACCTGATCTGGTAGGCATGCTCAGAGGGCACCTACCACATCAGGATCCTCATGCAAGTTCACACAGACCAGCGGGGGCAGGATCCCCTCATAACTTTTAGCCCCAAGGTTAGGATATTTACCTGAGAGGAACTTCCCCCCCCCCCCCACCACCACCACCCTTCCCCCATATACTTGAGGGGAAGGAGGGATTTGAACAGGGATCTGCCACCTTTTAGGTGACTACTCTAACCATTGGAGTGAGAGAGCGCTGCCTGAGACTACTCCTTAATCTCTCCTGTTGTACTCTGGATAAATAATTAGTCATTGACACAGTGGACTGGGTGAGAGAGAGCAAGCCAATGCGCACAAGCATGGGTAGGGCACTCACCTGAGAGATGGTAGATACCTGTTCAAATCCCTTTTCCCTCTCAGGAAGATGGGGGACTCAAATTAGGGGTCTCCCACATCCTAGGTGAGTGCCCTAATCACAGGGAGAAAAGTTGAGAGAAGTCTGCCGCCACTAGTGGCAACCCTCCTCCTGGGCTTTTGTTAGAACGGTGCAGGAGCCTAATGCCAAAAGAAGGTTTGCAGCTGATAATCCCAAGGCCTTTCCTTGAATTCCTGATTTAGTCCCCTGTGTCTGAGACAGGGGCAGGGTTCACCAGGCACAAGTAAATCCCATTGGCTAGCCTAGGCAGCTTTCTGTCTAGCATGCTGTTTTTTGTGAATCACTCTAAGGCTCTTCTCCCCGTTCATTGTATAAGGGCTCAGTCTCCTAACTTGGGCTTTGTGAATCAGTAATTTTTTTCTAAGCACCTAAACATTAGGCCTTGTGATGCTCAGCATCACACCACCTAACCTTAATCAATAGGACTTCATTGCCTAAGTCAGGCCCTTTTTGAAATATTACCCAATATTTTAAGAATCCTTTAGTGCTTAGGGCTTTTTGCACAAAGGTCTTGAAGCAATTAAAAGTAGGAGATATTCCCCCTCTAGTAAAGATGGGGGAAACTGAGGCACAGAGCACAAATGATGTGCCCAAGTCCATATAGTGCTATTATAAATTCCCAGAGGATATATAACATTACAGTATATTCTGAGCTAGTTGAAAGAGGATAGTTAATCAAATATAAGGATAACTCTGGAAAGAAAAGAACAGATAAATGATACCATTATCCTGGCTTCTGAATGACTGACTAAGAGTTTGGATACAAATAACATCCATTGACACTGGCCTGGAGTGGGTTAATTCTTCCTGAGGACTTGGAATATTTTTTCCTTATCTATTTTCTTCATATTATGTACACCGCTCCTGTTCACCTTGAATACAGAAGGGTCAGACAGCAAAAGCCATAGCATGGCTCAACAGCTGTGCACCCTCAGCCAGCCCCAGCAGTTTTGTGTGCTCTGGGCCCAATTTATCACAGTCCTTTGCCCCTGTTAGGGTTCTTCCCCTTCCTGGCTTACCCCCACCCCCATTTGAAAAGAGCCACTTTGTTTAACACAAAAAGATTTAACTCTCTGCCTCTGCAAACATACAGCAGTACCCCATCCTGAGCTGAATGCCCTTTCACAGGGCTGGCTATGGCTACAATATCTAGCCCAGATCCTCACTCACATAAATAATTGGAATAAAATATCAGCTTCCTTTTCTTACCACTTTTGTCTTAATGTTACTAAGATGACAATCACAAATGTTATACAAGGAAATCCAGGAATCATTACTGCAATATAGCACTGAAAAGGTCTAGTATGGGAAAATCAGGTTAAGGGACCTCTGGAACCTCATCAAATCGAAGTGAATATTTGTAAGTGTTTTCCTCTTCTTAGCCACTCGTATGCCACTTCAAGGCTACTGAACATTTTCAGCAGAACTCTAGGCGTACAGCACACAAATTGCATTCTACCTACTTAAAATTCCTCTTGCTATTTCAATTGGATATGGTATTCTCCTTCACGTCCTATCTTACACAGTGATTGTGTTGGTATGCGTTGTTAAACAGCTGCTATGTTCTACTCCAGAGGTGGTTGAATTGCTTCCTATATATTGGGGGCTGTCAAGTGATTAAAAAAATGAATTGCAATTAATTGCACTGTTAAACAATAATAGAATACCTTTTATTTAAATATTTTTGGATGTTTTCTACATTTTCAAATATATTGATTTCAGTTACAACACAAATACAAAGTGTACAGTGTTCACTTTATATTTTATTTTTGATTACAAGTGTTTTCACTGTAAAAAGACAAAAGAAATAGTATTTGTAAATTCACCTAATACAAGTATCATAATAGAATCTCTTTATCATGAAAGTTGAACTTACAAATATAGAATTATGTACAAAAATACTGCATTCAAAAATAAAACAATCTGAATTTTTTTAGAGCTTACAAGTCCACTCAGTCCTACTTCTTGTTCAGCCAATTGCTCAAACAAGTTTTTTGTTTTACATTTGCAAGAGATAATGCTGCCCGCGTCTTGTTTACAATGTCACCTGAAAGTGAGTTAATCACATGAGTAAACTGCAATTAATCGACAGCCCTATTTTATATATACTTTTCATGAAGTACTTTGGCAAGAAAGGTGCTATATAAAGGTAAGATACTATAAAGGCCTTGTGCAACTAGTGTTTAATGGCCATTGGCATTTCTGAGCCTAGTGCCAGAAGTGGCCATCTTACTGAAAAATGATAGTAGTGTAGCTCTCTTGCCAGTTTGTGGGCTTCAAAGAAGCTGCTCCCATGGACGGGGCCGGTTTTAGGCCAATTCCCCCAAATCGGGCCCCGTGCCTAAGGGGGCCCCACGCCCTAAAGAAGAGCGCCTAACTTAGGTGCCTTTTTAATTTTTTTTTTTTTACTCACCCAGCGGTGGCATTTCAGCAGCGGGTCCTTCAGTGCCACGGAAGACCCGGAGCGAGTGAAGGATCTGCCACCGAAGTGCCGCTGAAGACTCAGACTGCCGCCGGGTATTCGAATCTGGCTCTGCACTTCCTAAAGCCAGCCCTGCCCATGGAGAGCAACACAAACTGTAACTGACACTGCCTGCAAACCTGTGCTTGAACAAGAGAGACAGCCTGTGGGGTCTGGATGAGGAACTTGACTGGCATACCTGGGTGACACACGCCAGGCCCTCAAGAGCTGGTACGTGGCTGGGCCATATGTGCTGAACAATTCTGCATTCATCTATCCTGGCCCCTCTATTTACATCAGTCTGGAAAAGGGGGAAAAAGTGCTAGATGAGTGGACCAATGGGGTTATAGATTCCAAAGAAAGGAACTCTCAGTGATTGTAATAACTGGCGTGGTATCACACTTTTATCTGTGCCAAGCAAAGTATTGTGTAAGATCATAGTCCAGCATATATCAAAGGCAGTTGATAGCGTTCTTAGAAAAGAGCAAGTTGGTTTTCAGAAAGGGTGTGGATGCACAGATCAGCTCTTCACTCTACAAAACATTATAGAACAATGCTTAGAATGGCAACGGCAACTCTACATAAATCTCATAGACTTTGAGAAGGCTTTTGATAACATTTACGAGATCAGCCTACAGCGTACTCTGCGGGCATATGGAAATCCTTTCCATATAATCAACATCATCAAAAGCTTCTATTTGAACTCTACATGCAGTGTTGATCACAGTGAGCTCACTTTTGAAGTCAAAACAGGAGTAAATCAGGGGTGTCATGTCTGCAATCCTCTTCAACATTGCCATTGGCTGGAAAATGCGCCGTATAACAGAAGACCTGCCAAGAGGCATTAAATGGACATTCTTCTCATCCCTTGAAGACCTGAACTTCACAAATGTCACTCTCCCATCACATACCCAACAACCCAAGAAAAAACAACTGGACTCAATGCATTTAGCCAACAAATTAGACTGAAAATGAACCGCAATAAGACAGATATTGTGACCTTTAATATTGCCTCACCATCACCAGTATGGATAGAGGATTGTTCTCACCAATGGAGAAACATTCACATACTTGGGCAGTACCATCAGCCAGGACAGTGGAACAAGCCAGGACATCCGGAACAAAATCTGTAAAGCCAGGAACACCTTTAGGAACTGAAATACAGTCTGGAAATCATCAAAATACAACGCCAAAACCAAACTCAAGATTTATCAGTGCTGCATACTTTAGGAATGAGAAAGTATGATATGTCCAAACTGTCTTCTTTCAATACAACCTACCTCAGAAAAATCCTCTATCTTTTGGCCCAGAACAATCTCAAACAAAGATCTATTGACACAGTGCAGCCAAGAGGATCTGAGCACCACCGTTGCCAGGAGGCATTGGAGATGGATCGGTCATGTGCTTCGGATGGAAACTGATTCCATCACCAGAGTAACAATAAGATGGACACCTGAAGGCAAGCAAAAATGAAGCAGCACATAAACAAGGCGGCGAAGAGCTGTGGAAGCTGAGTTGAAAAACCTGGGGTACAGCTGGGGAATGGCAAAGAGTCGGGGAGCTTCATCACTGCCCTAAACGCCAGAGGCGTAATAGAAACTTGATGATGACGCCTAGCACCTCCTTCAGTTTTGTGTATCTAGCTCTTAGTTTCCTTTTACTCTTATTTTAAAAAGGGTTAAAATGTCTGGAAATAAAATATTTCATCTTGGGTCAATCAAAATGAATTTTTTGTTGACTTTCAATTTTGCTGTGAAAGACGCGGTTTGTCAAGTTGAACTGTTCCCCCACTCCTCACACCCTGAACTGCCAGCGAACCGAAAAATGAATTATTTGCCCATCTCTCTGTGTGTGGAATTTAGAAGGGCTGTGTGACACCCTGCCCACCATCATGTGACAAGCACAGAGCTGGAGTGTATCTGGCATCCCTGTTTAATCTATTGATGGTACAGGGAAGGCATGTGGGAACACCTTTTGGTACTGGCAAGTAATGGAGGAATAAAAAGTGTCCCTGCTGGGTTTCCCAAGGAATGAGAAGTCATACATTAAACATGTTAGAGGTACGACTATCAGCCACATCAAATATTCAAGAGCAGGAGCCTTTTGTATTTGGGGGATACATGAATAATTTAATGTAGTGCTGAGAGTTATGAAAGGAATTCATTGTCACTAATAAATAAAACAGAGCCCCTGTGAACTGGAGGGTGGCTGATGCTCCTCCAAGTGAATCGGTAAATTCATTCCCTTCAGAAATTATATAGGAAAACAGGCTCCAGCCCAAGGTGGTCTCATACCAACACCACTGTGTGGAAGTGCAGAGAAGATAGATTTGACTTTTTTTTTAAGGGTCTAATTTTAGAAGTAGTCTTTAATTGTGTGGGTACAAGTGATAAATGCAGATGTCTAGAGACCTCATTCCACCTGAAACTCTGACTGTTACATGTCTAATAAATATCCCTTGTGCCCATGTATATTTGTGCCATTAAAATTGTGGGAGCACAAAGGGAATCTAGGTTGAGATGTTCTCAAAATCAGACCCTAAGATTATAACACTAGATTAGGTTCTGTTTATTGACAATACTCTGAGAGATTTATTTTTTGGATGAAGGGCCTTCCAAAGGATTGACTTAGATAAGCACTCTGAAGCTTATCCAAAGTACTCACTGACTCTCTTGAGTCTGCAGAGCTGGGATGGAAGTCTAGATTGAAGTTCTTCCTAGAAAGATGATTCTAACAAAATGCTCTATCCTATGAGTACAATCTCTTGCTCTTTATATCAGCATTTACTTTTCTGATCCCTGCTGGGACCATGGCCTGCAGAGGCATCCAAACTGAAAGAATAATGGAAACATTTCCAAATATCACAAACATTCAGTTGAGATTTGCTTCTAGACCTGAGAGAAGGCTTGACAGGCGATGCAGTCTAATGGATTAATGGCAGGTCTGAGAGAGAAGATTTCTAAATCCTAATCTCGCCTTTACGAGTGAATCCTAATGTGTCTTTGGGCAAGTCATTTAGTGTTGGATTGAAACTTTGCAATCCAGCCCAGGTAAACAGTGCATAGCTGCGTGGTCCCAGGAGCAGGGCTGGGACAAAACTGATCCTCAGAGCTCTACTCTGTGGCAGCACAGGTACATACTCCCTCCCCCGGGGAAGTAAACTGCTCTAGCCCTTTTCCTGGTGCAGACTAGTTCCCCCTTTGTGCCAGTTCAGTTTTGCTGGCCAGTGTACTCTGGGAGCAGACCCAAAGCTCTGCCTAGCTACACAGGAGGAAGAGTAGCAGTCCTGC
Organism: Malaclemys terrapin pileata; assembly: GCF_027887155.1. Lineage (NCBI taxonomy): Eukaryota > Metazoa > Chordata > Testudines > Emydidae > Malaclemys > Malaclemys terrapin. The sequence goes on along the minus strand of NC_071507.1, from coordinate 50,036,685 downwards.
AGTGGCTGCTGAGGCCTGGCACTGAAGATAGCCTGTGGGGGGGCTTCTTGTGTCTCTAGGCTTCCCTTCATAGGCATGCAGCCAGGCTCACAACTGAGGCCTTAACCTCTTTGCCTCAAGTTCCCCATCTGTAAAACCAGGGTAGGAAGCTATCTACTGCCCAAGGGCTCAGTGTGCTGAATGTATTAACGCTGGTAAAGTGTGCTGGGCTCCTCGCATGGGACACGCAATATAAGGAGAAAATGCTCTTATTGTACTTCTTATACTGTCAACTCTTTTTGGGACAGGGACTGCATCTTACTGCAATGGGTGTGAACGGCACCTAACAGTGAGTGTGCTAGCAGAATACACAAATAATTTATATCTGAGAGCTAATGAATGTTTGCAATGCACTTGGACCATGGACCTTGCTGGATACAATGTGCGAACAAATGAATGTTTGCATACATCACAATGCAATGTCAAAGTGCATTAATTGTTGAGTGTTCTCACTGGGCTAGAGGAATGGGGTTGTTGGCTCCAAAACTGATGCCATGATCTGGCCCATTATTATTTTATTAAGTTTGGGTTGGCTCATCTTTTAACTGAGCAATTAATCCATAACTGTACTAAGAACAACATTCTAGAAATGCACCATTGTTCCGGAACTTGCTAAGAGAGACTATTTGTGCTGCTAACAAACACTTGTCTGAAGCCCAGAGTACCTCCATCCCTTTTATAATTTACAACACTTAGAAAGCACATCTTTTTCAGGGTAAGTTAGTTTCCTTTTAACTTCACAAGAATAGGACTCTGTGACCCCAATGCCTTTGTTGCATATACATTACTGGATTTATTTGGGGTAAGTTGGATATCAAAGCACAGCAGAGAGATGGTCAAGGCATTTGCCAGAGATGGTGATGAGTGACTTAATGAGAGGAAGCCTGATGCGTAAAAGGAAAGTATAGTCAAGAATATTATGAAAAGAAGGAGGAGGTGAGTGAAGGTTGGAATGTGTGTGGTGAAAGGGCACAAACTATAGGTGCTGGTGCAGATCTGTAATATCGGTTCTGAAAATTAGCTGGAGTTGTATTACAAACAGAAAACTGGTCCATAGGTGTGATGGAACCGAGCCTGGAGAAGCTTGCCATATGTGGATAGCTGACCAAGGAGCAAGCAAAGTCTGCCATAAGAGATTTTTAGTATCCTTATAACTCAGACACACATTCTTTATTTGATAATTCACCATTTTTCTACCTCTGATCTTCTACTCCACCTCAAGGGGAGAAAGACTGTTCATGCCTCTTCAATAAAGCCTTGGAAGAGATTAACATTTTATGTGCTACCCTGTGCAGTCAGGGAATCAAGAATAGCGTCCAGGATCTAGTATGGTCCTTGTTGACAGACCCTGTATTTTTTTTTAAATGTCTTCTTGTTCTGAAGCTAACTAAAACAGCCTAAAATACGTAGCGCCACCAAACAGGATCTCCTTATGTCCTGGCCTGGAAGGAGCAATCAGGGAATGAATTACTGATTACACTACTCAGCCTTTGATGGATAGGTACGTGCCTTTCTTCTTTTCTGGAACTAAATTAGCCTTGGCATAAACTGATGCAATTCCCCTGGCAGTCAGTGGAAGTGATGTCCTATATGCAAAGGCTGAATTTGACTCTGTGCACTGGTCTCCATGCATTTAAATATTTATGATATATATGAGATGAATGAACAAAGGTTCAGTGACTATTGTTCATTTGAAAGAAGTCATTCATATATGTATGAGAAACACACATTAATGAATTATTTCTTTCAAATGAACAGCAGTCATTGAACTTTCATTCATCTATCTCCTTGGAAAGCTAGTAGCATTCAGATAGCACTGCCACCTGGCTAAATTTGATTTTAAAAACAACCTACCGTCTAATCCTTCCTTTTTAAAGGGAACATTTAAAATCAAAATTTAATGGGCTTGTATGTGTGTTTGTGATAACTTCTAACAAAAACTCATCATTCCTGGACCAATTCTACACTAGAATATATTCAAATTGGCTTTAAGATTGTATTGGCGAAAGGACAACTGAATGAAGCTAGGTCACAGGAATGTGAGGAGCTACCTGTCTCGGGGAAAGAACTTTGTTTGCACAGTGCTTAGTGTAAAATGAGACACTAGACCTGGTTTTAGAATACTTACAACCCTCAATTCTTGACAGAAAACACAACAAAGGAGGCTGTATAATCCTGTTCAGTAGAAGTGTGGTCATGGATTGTGGCAGAAGGCAGCCTGCAGGGGACTGAGGAGAGAGTTACTGGGAAGGCAAAGCAGTGGGAGTAGACTGCACAATACCTGATATTCCCAAGATTTTTCTCTCTCTCCTCCCATCTGTATTGTATTTCCATCCTGCCTGGCGCTCTGCTCCATTTTTCACCATATTTTTGAATTGGATTGTTCTCTCTTCTCTTTTATTCCTAAATTATTACTACTTATTTGATGACTGTAGTACATGGAGACTCCACTGAGACGGGGTGCTGTTGTGCTAGGAACTGTACAAACACACAGTAAGAGAAGATTCCCGGCCTCAAGAGTTATTAATCTAAATACACATGGCAGACAACAGGTAGAAAAAAAGAAAGGATTAGCCCTGCTTTACAGAAGGCGAGCTGGAAGGCACCAGTTCTGTGAACACTTGCATGCATGCTTAATTTTACTACCACAGGAACTCTTATTGAAATTCCCAGTCCCTCTGTTGTCACCAGGATTAAAATGTAGTAAAAATATGAAAACTGGACACAACGAAGGTAATAACTGATGTAAGTGTACCAATAAAATAATGATGCTAAATAATTCTAAGGGCTGGGCTGGGCCATGGACTCGAGCACAGTCACTACTCACTTTAAAGGATAACTGATTGAGGCTAGAGGACGAGCCCACCCTGCACTCACCCTATGGTTGCAGTTCCTGTCTTGTGTTGACTGTGGTTATCCTGGCTCAGTGTGGAGAGGAGGTCCTGGGGTGGGAGCAGTGGCTGGAGAGTAAGCCTGCCCCCATCTCACCCTGCAGCCACAGTTCCTATCACATGGGGGTGGACCTGGCTCTTGCCACTCATGAATTCAGAGAAGCCCACAACAGCATTACATGATATGTGCATCTGCGTGCAGGCACAACCCTCCCCCAGTAACACCCCAGCCCCTTCCTTGGTGCCACTGGTTACCAAGCTTATTCTGCTGAGGGCATGGTTGTGGCCTGCAGAAAACCTCAGAAAATGCAAATAGATTGGGGGGGGGGGCAGGAGGGAGAGGTTGAGTCACATCTAGCTCAAGCCACCCACCACCTATGGTGTGCACCTGTTGGACAGCATCCATAAACTCCACATGGGGAAATCACCAGAAAGGAAAAATTCTTGAGGTTTGAACAAGGGGTTTTAGGAGTGCTTCCTAACGACACTCAAAGTCTTTAAAATGATTGAGACACTTGAGAAATTTCTGGTGAACAAAAGTTACTAAACTTCTGCTTATTAAGAGAGTTCTGTTAAGTTTGTATTATAATAGCTCTGTTGTAAGGGAAAAATGGGTTAGCCACTGGGTAAGAATTAAAATCTAAGAAGTGCGATTTATAAAATTGTGGTTCAGACATTAGATAATTTTGGTTTCAGTATTAAGTTACTTAACCAAATTCAAATTATAAATGCGATTGATTTTAGTAAGGATTTATAGTGAAATGGAGAACCACCTTCTTAGAATTTATATCAGGATTAATTACACTTATATTAATTTGATAAATTAACTCTAAACCAAGATTGAGACTAATTTGAGAGTTGATTTGTTGATTTGATTTTTGTCAGACTCCTCATTAGATTAGTTTAATATTATTAACAATAGCTTAACTCTGGTGATATGTTTTCTTTTTATTTTAGTTAAGGAGTCTTATTAAAATGTATAACATAGAAACAGACAACAAATCACATTTCCTAAGCAATGTGGGTCCAGAACCACTGAGTGCCTGGGGGGAATACCAGCCAGTCAACCCAAAAACCTGACTAGATCTGTCAAATAAGTTTGTAGTTCTCACATAATGATGAAAGTTAGAAGATGCATTGTAAAGTTAGGCATGTGCATAAGTGAGTACAGCCTGTGTGACTTGCTCCAGATCACAAATAAAGTTGTTGGTAGAGGTAGATGTTGAGTCCTAGGCTGGTTCTTTAACCACAAGTCTAATTTTCCTCCAGGAGGCTAGCCTTTGTGGACTGTGAATCCAAGGATGTTCAAATTCCAGTCTGGCTCTCAAACCCACAATGGATGAGTAGATTCAAAATGAGTTTGTCTCTATACAAACCCCCAAAACAGAGGCACCCAAAATTTGTGGCCATTTTTGAATAACGTGGCTCATAACTTTTATTGTTAAATAGGACATTAACTATCCAGTTTGCTGGTTGACCAATTTTATTTCAAGCTCATTCAATAATCCTTTAAAGTGAATGTTCTTGATTCCAGGTGAGGGACCATATAATTAAGTATAATTAGTGTACTGATACACTTAATAAATGGTGCCCAGATTTCATATATTTACTACATAAAAATCCTGGTACCAACATGGGTATCTGAAGTTATTCATTGAAAATTCCCATTAACTTCTCTGGCAGAAAAAAGTAAATCTAGTTCCTTGCCTCCAAGCCACTTTGACCTTAAGTTAATTCCTGAAGCAAGATGTTCCTGTGAACTCTTCTTTTTAATGGGCAACACAATCTTTTAGTTGTTTCTCTTTAAGCTCTAATACGGTTATGAGGATTGCAAATTAATGCTGAGGCTTCTGGTAACTAGATGGCTCTGTGGAAAGGTAATATGATAAATCTAGCTCACACGCGTAGGTCACTGGTTCAAATCAAGTCCAGATAAGCAGTGTCTAAATGTTGTTGACATCTGACAGTTGTTCAGTGGCCTGTGTGAAATGAGTTTGTGTCTTAGTTCTTTGGGGTTAGATTTCAATATCAATAAAACTCTGCCATAGACTTGATCCTACAATCTCTACTTAAGGAAAAACTACCTTCAACGAAGTCAATGGGAGTTAAGGTGTTGAAGGATCAAGCTTCGTAGTTCTAATTCAATGACTCAGTTGTTGCTAGTCTATCAGGGAGCAGAATTGAATGGGGATGGAGACTGAGCTATCATTTTGTCTTTTAATAGTAATTTAGTGCCACTGTGAAACTGGAGAAAACGCTTTACCAGCTCAGTTACCGTCTCTCTGTGGCCATTTATTGTATAAATTTATTTAATAGTGTTAAAGAAACAAACAACTTTGATCGAATGGCAATCAAATTCTATGGAAGCCTTTCCATTGACTTCAATGGGCATTGGCACTGCCTTATATAATAGAAATTCCTGTTCTGTTCAGAGTTGGATAGTGTTTTACAATAGTTTAAAATCTGTGAGGAAAGGGCTGTGAAGAAAGATACTTTGGGTGGAACAAGTGTCACAAGCAGTGGGTCTCTAGGCAATATCATGCCATACCTGGTTCCATATCCGTAAATCAAGCTTCTTAGTCATTGAAACTTGGAGCATAGGCTGAGGTGTTTTTTGTCCCTAAAACCTCTAATAAGTCCTATTGCATAAAACAATGTGCTAACACCATTGTTATTTATAGTGAAGGAAATGGGGAGAAAAAGAAGCCCCAGCTTGGTGAAATCTTGTTTCACAATAATAGGAAGAGCCAACACTGACGGTAACAAAAGCCATGTCACCATGGATGCTTGATCATTGTAATCTGATATCCCCACAGGAACTTTTTAGACAACCCTTATTTAAAACCCAAATAGTCCAAAGAATTGGGAGGCCCTGATCTGGTTCCTGATCTGTATTCACACTGAGGGTTCTTTGTTCCTTGAGTTTATCTTAGGACACCTGTATTATAGCTCAATTCTTCTAGTTATGTCCAGCATCCAAAGACACTTTGCAACAGAGGTGAGCACCTCTTAGTTTGACTTTTCTAATCAAGTCTACTTGGAGGAAAAATGTTACTGATAAAATAATAATAGTAGTAGTAGTATCTCACCAGCATTCGCTCCCTTAGTCTTTATTGTACTTCTCAAGACTCTTCCCAATGCTAAAGTGGAATTGAGCTCAGCAGAGACATCTCTTCTTTCCATTTCTACCACAGGGCCGCCAAGAGCTGATTCGGGCCCCAGTGAAAAAAAGTGTTTGGGCCCCCCAGCAAGGGCGGACTGGCTAAATGGCTTCCCCCCACCCCTCGTTGGCCAGGCCCCGGGCCCCGTTCCGGACCACCGGGCCCTGGTAATTTGTACCGGCTTTCTCTCCCCCCCCCCCCCGCCCCCTCGTCGGCCCTGTTCTGCCATGCCCACTTCCAGGACTAATTTCAATAGATAAAAATTAGGGACGGTGGGGTTTATGTTCATCTACCCATATACAGCACTAGCTATATGACAAGGAAGGATTGGGTTATTTATATGGAGCTGCAATTCCTGCCTTCTCCATGTTTGTCAGCCTGTCAGCATTACAAGCTGGTAGTGCCTAGCACTATTGTGCATGTATTGACATCCATCCGTTCATGATAAACATTCAATCATGACATGAACTTGGAATAAAACTAAAATTAAACCTGGACTAATATTAATAAAATACCAGATGTCAAATAAAACTAAGTTCCCAGTGACTGATGTTTTGTCATAAACTACCACATGTCCCCATCAAATCAAGTTTTATTGAATTAGTTGTAATAAGATTAAAATATCGCAAATAAAGCTTATAAAAATGGAGTGTGATTTATAGTACAGCTAGAATTAATCAAACCTGGCAGCAACTGTTAGAATTAGCACTGTTCTCCATGGCTAGTACTTTGGCTATCTTACAGATATTTCACATAAGCGCATTGCCCAAGATGTACAAAAGTGACTAGTGATTTGGGTATCTCTATCTTACATCCCTTAAAGGAGCTCAATTTCAGAAAGTGCTAAGCATCCACCCTCTGAAGGTGCCTCAAATTGGGCTTTCAAAATCACTAGTCGACTTTGAAAAACCTTATCTATTGGCTTGAAGCAGACCAAGCTGTGAGAGCTGATTATGTTTCTGTAAGCGCTTCTATCTATAAGTCACTATAAAGCTATAAAAAGAGGCAATTTGGCCCCTGATGCAACTTCATGATAGAATATCTCCCATCTAATAGATACTTGCCTGGGTCTGGTCCTGCTTCGTGGCACAGCCAGATTGGTTCCCACCATAAAAAACCATCTTTGTCCTAAAGATGCAGATCCTACTCGCTGTTCTAACACAGCGGAGAATGTTCACTTTGGAGACCCCCTATGAACCCTATGTCATACAGTTGTGAGGGAAATAAAGAGCTCCTGCTCTTTTACCCAAGAGACAGCAAAGTCATACCCCTCAGAAATTTTCCAGACTACAATTACATGTTACTTCACAAACCCAGGCTTTCTCCATTCAACCCTAGAATGCAGCACCTATATCTGAGAGGAATTGTATTTCCCAGGGATGTTCATCTGCATCCAAAACACTGAGAAGATAATGAAGTGATAAGTAACGGTCAGCATGGATTTATCAAGAATAAATCATGTCAAACCAACCTGATAGCTTTCTTTGACAGGGTAACAAGCCTTGTGGATAGGGAGGAAGCAGTAGATGTGGTATATCTTGATGTTAGTAAGGCTTTTGATACTGTCTTGCATGACCTTCTCATAAACAAACTAGGGAAATACAACCTAGATGGAGCTACTATAAGGTGGGTGCATAACTGATTGGAAAATCATTCCCAGAGAGTAGTTATCAGTGGTTCACAGTCATGCTGGAAGGGCATAACGAGTGGGGTCCCGCAGGGATCAGTTCTAGGTCCAGTTCTGTTCAATATCTTCATCAATGATTTCGATAATGGCATAGAGAGTACACTTATAAAGTTTGTGGATGATACCAAACTGGGAGGGATTACAAGTGCTTTGGAGGATAGGATTAAAATTCAAAATGATCTGGACAAACTGGAGAAATGGTCTGAAGTAAATAGGATGAAATTCAATAAGGAAAAATGCAGAGTACTACACTTAGGAAGGAACAATCAATTGCACACATACAAAACGGGAAGTGACTGCCTAGGAAGGAGTACTGCGGAAAGGGATCTGGGGGTCATAGAAGATCACAAGCTAAATATGAGTCAACAGTATAACACTGTTGCAAAAAAAGCAAACATCATTCTGGGATGTATTAGCAGGAGTGTTGTAAGCAAGACATGAGAAGTAATTCTTCCGCTCTACTCTGAGCTGATTAGGCCTCAGCTGGAGTATTGTGTCCAGTTCTGGGCGCCACATTTCAGGAAAGATGTGGACAAATTGGGGAAAGTCCGGAGAAGAGCAACAAAAATGATTAGAGGTCTAGAAAACATGACCTGTGAGGGAAGATTTAAAAAAAAGTGGGTTTGTTTAGTCTGGAGAAGAGAAGATTGAGAGGGAACATGATAACAGTTTTCAAGTACATAAAAGGTTGTTACAAGGAGAAGGGAGAAAAATTGTTCTTCCTAACCTCTGAGGATAGGACAAGAAGCAATGGGCTTAAATTGCAGCAAGGGCAGTTTAGGCTGGACATTAAGAAAAACTTCCTAAGTGTCAGAGTTGTTAAGCACTGGAATAAATTGCATAGGGAGGTTGTGGAATCTCCATCACTGAGGATTTTTAAGAGCAGGTTGGACAAATACCTGTCAGGGATGGTCTAGATAATACTTAGTCCTGCCTTGAGTTCAGGGGACTGGACTAGATGACCTCTCGAGGTCCCTTCCAGTTCTATGATTCTATGAAAATGGGCCCAATTGGGCCACAAGAACAACAAGCTGAACCTAGGATCAAAAACACAACAGCCTGGATCTACAAAGGGAGTTAGGCAGTGCAACCCCTTGAAAATTACTGGCTTCCACAAAGTCTGAGTTAGCTGCCTAGGCTTCCTATATAATGAATGGAAAGAGAGAGGGGCACCTGAGAATGCCAGCACACTAAATGGCCCTAAACTAGCCAAGGGGAGACACTGATGAGGCGGGGTGTGCACTAAGTCCCTCCCCTCTGAGGGAGTTTGGTGCCTATCTCTGCTTGTGCTCCACACCCAGAAACCCCACTTCTGGAGTCGGGCAGCTTCGGTGCCTTAGCCACTTCTTGTGAGAATATTTTAGGTCTAACACCATACAAAATAGTAGGGAGTCAAAAGAAAGAGGTGGCATAACCTTTAGCCCACTGGGAGAGTACTCACCTGGGATGTCAGAGATCTTGCTTTAATTTCCCCCTTGGCCTGATAAGGAAAAGGGATATGAACAAGGGCTGTGCAGCTCTCAAGAGCACACCCTAACCACCAGATGATGGGGTATTCTGATGTGAGTGTCTCTTAATCTCTTATTGGAGTCATTCCACATATTTTAAAAAATTACATATTAATTCAGCCAAAGACAGAGCAAGAATGATTTTATAACCCAGGGGTTGGGGCATGTACCTGGGAGGTGAGAGAGCCCTTTTCAAATGTCTTCTCCTCAGACACAGAAGAGAATTGAACCTGGGTCTCCCACATCCCAGTTGACTGCTCTACCAATTGGACTAAAGATGATAAGAGAGGCCTTATTCTTTCCCAAACCCACACCCATTTTGTGAGGTGTGAAGATGCTTAGTGCACACCTACTGGATCCTGCTCTGTGAGAAAGCTAGGCAGAGGAACACCTATCTTCTCATGGTTTGAGGAGCTCACTGGGGCTTAGGCATGAAATAGGCGTCCAGACACCTGCCTGTGGCAGCAGTGCATATATCCAGAGGCACAAAGTTGGGCATGCAGGGGACTTTTACAGCAACCATTTAGGCACAGAGTGGGTATATGTGCCTATAGCCTTAGGCAGCAGCTGAGCAGATGTTTTGTGGATTGCAGGGCTCCTAAAGCTGGACTTTGCATGAGTAAGTCCCTTTGTGGCTCTGGCCCAACATCCTTCTTTCAAGAATTTTACCCACTGACCTCAGTCTAGTTTTCTCATTCTCTCTTTCTCAGATGCTTTATGGCTCCCTAGCAGCTAAGAATTTCAGACTGAAGATCCTGGAAGTGGCACCATTACCTTCCCAAGCCTGCCTGCCTGCAAAAGTAAGTTTATGTTCTTTATTCTAGTAGAGATAAGGCAGAAGCCCATGTAATGCTAACATCCTGGTTAACTTTTTACCTCCATTCTGTGAGAAGGCAATTCCCAATCAGGACACTTGTTTCTGGTAGCAACTTAGTGCCACTGCTGGCTTATAGAAAATGCTGTAGTAACCTCTGTTTCAGTGACACAATTACATTGCATGTGAAAGTATGTATATAGTGTATGGGAAAATAATAAGCATTCAATGGAAATTGCTGGCCTATACAAGACCTGACGAAACTTAACATAAGAAATTGCTACTCTAAAGTGAGGGTGGACAACCTGAGGCAGATGTTCCAACCAGAACAAGTTCCATGCCCTGAGAGGGTGGCCACCATAGCAACATTTCAGTGACCCACTGCTGTTAGCTGTGATAGCCGAGCCCTTGGTACTGGAGTGGTGTCAGAGTGTAGACACTCATTTCCAAGATGAGGCTTATGGAGGAGGCCTTGAATATAAAAAATAATGGACAGGTGATAGCTTCTCCAAAGACATTATGGGGCCCTGATTGTAATTATAAGGTGGATTCTGACCCACACTTGTCAGTCAAAAAACTAAATTGTGTCATGCTTTCAGGTGTTTAGGGTTAAGGCTCATTGGCAATTAGCCTGTGTTCTGAAAAACATAGGAAACTGGAATCCATGCCTATTGAGATATGAAAGCTTAAACACCCCTTTTAGACATGCTCTGGAAATGTTTCCTCTCAGTGCAGCCAAATTATCTCTCACCAAACCACCGTAAATTTAAGTGAACGGGGATGCTGGCTCCTACAAGAGGCTGTTTTCAAGGACAGGGCTAGCAGAGTGATTCTGAAATAGACACTTAACCCCTGCACTCTTTCCCCCCCCCCTCCAGAAAAGCAGCTATCTGTGATTCTCTATGAGGATCCTGACCGAGCAAAGAGTTAGCTTGTAATGGCCCTGCACTAGAAAAGGCGATGCTCTGCTCTTACTGGTTCCTGGGTCAAGCAACCAGCCTCCTCCACAGCTCTGCTCCATGAGGCACTTAGGAGCTGAGAAGTGGAACTTCACTCCCTGAGCCATATACGCTCTTTGCCTTTGCTAGCTTCTACAAATACCTTGCTTCCCTTAGTCCCTACTTCGCTCAACTCCCCTTGGCTACCCTCAAATCCCCTATAGCCCCTACTTCCGCTAAACCCGAGTGGACCACTAGTTCCTCCTAAATCCCTCTATTCTACTGCCAACTTGCTGCCTCGTCTCCCCATCACTGAAATCCCACACTACTTTTCTTCCCAACGTGCCTCACCTCACCCAAGGCCATTGTTACCCTAACCACAGCCTTACCTACTCTCACTATAGTCCTCCTACTACCCACTCTCTTCCCAAGCCCTACTGTTGTCTCCCTTTGGGACTGTGCTCTGTAAGTCTAACCTTAGCTATTTCATTCATTTCCATAGTTGTATAGGGAGGATTTTTCAAAAGCACTCAGTCTGGGCCTAACTGTGCTGCCACACTGCAGTCAATAATAAAATTCTCATTAACTTCAAGTTAAGCCAATGCTGAGTGTATTTTAATATTCCACCACTTCTCTTTTCTGGTTTTTCAGTGGCGTGTTGAATGTTCTGCTTGGTTTGGAATTACAGGTAGCCATAGTAATTGCTATTTTAAAAAGGCTTTTTGAGGGGAACAATACCAGACTCTTGAATGAAACAACCATTCCATTACATGGTAGTGTTTTCGGGGTGCATGCCCAACTCTCAGTAACTTTGTACTTATCTGAAGTTAACATTAGGTCCTGAAAATATGTTGGTGTGCGTGTGTGTGTGTGTGTGTGTGTGTGTATATGTGTGTGTGTGTGTATATATTATTATATATATATATACACACACCCTCCCCACCCCCCACACACATACACAAACCCATGAAAGAAACAACATTCCCAGGGAAGGGGGAATAAAAGACTTAAGAGTAGTTAGAGAACCTGAAAGTCAGAAACTACCAAATGAGATCACTGAGATTCCTTAGGCTAATGTGATCTTGGGGAAAGGTTTAACAACCAATAGATTTTTCTTTTCTTATGCAGGTATGCCTCAGGGATATTGCCAATGGGGTACTTAGAAACACAACTATTGCTTCATGAAATGGAAACTTACCAGATCCCTTCATGACTCTGTTGATCTGGAGTGTGTGTGTTTTCACCCATTAAGCCATCACAAGCCTCAGACAGACTCCACCAATTCCCCAAACATTATTTTTTTCTCATTTCATAGATTCTAAGGCCACAAGGGACCCCTGTGATCATCTAACCTGAGCTCCTGTATAACACCGGGCATAGAACTTCCCCAAGATAATTCCTAGACAGAGCTTTTAGAAAAAACATCCAATCTGGATTTAAAAATTGTCAGTGATAGACAATCCAGCACAACACTTGGTAAATTGTTCCAATAGTTAATTATTGTCACTGTTAAAAATGTATGCCTTATTTCCAGTCTGAACTTGTCTAGCTTCAACTTCCGGTCATTGGATAGTGTTAAACCTTTTTCTGATAGATTGAAGAGCCCATTATTAAATATTTGTTCCAACTAGGTACTTACAGACTGTAATGAAATCACCCCTTAACCTTCTTTTTGTTAAACTAAATAGATAGATTCAAAGAGTGCTATCACTATAAGGCGTGATTTCTATTCCTTTAATCTTTGGCTCTTCTCTGAACCTTCTCCAATTTTTAAACATCCTTCTTGAATTTTGAGGGCCAAAACTGGACACAGTATTCCACCTGCAGTCATACCAGTGCCAAGTACAGAGGTAAAATAACCTCTCTGTTCCTGCCAAGAAGCACATTAGCCTTTCTGGCCAAGGCATCACACTGGGAGTTCGTGTTCAGCTGATTATGTATCATGACCCCCCAAATTTTTTTCAGTCACTGCTTCCCAATTTAAAAGTAAACCTCTCTTTATGACGACTAAGTGAACCTGGAGACAGCTGTGAAAATTTTTTAGATGAATTCTAGGATAAATCTAAAGACTGAATACATTTGTGGATGGAAAGTTGAAGGGACAGATAGGAAAATACACAAGTCAGTGTCTCTCCCAGGGAGTGTGGGATGCACAAGAGATTCTAGGGATGTGTTAAAAAGAATTTACATTTTAAATCCACTGAGATAATGTGATGTAAACAGTCAGCTGCACAATGGAATATCTTGCAATTAAACTACACAGCAAAAGATGGTTGATGGCACCAGAATAATTTAATGTACATTAAAATATAATGTATCAATAAATGTTTATTCTCACTTATAACACATGCACCTATAGATATCACAATATAGAGTATAGTAAATAAATACCTACATGTATAGGTGTATAATGTTTTGTAACATATTGTGTGAAATTAATAAAGTTTTAGCAATAGGAAATCTCAGTATAAATTCTGACTGGGAAATGGGAGAGTGCTGTTCATTTCTGTGTAAATTATGGGGTGTGTGGATTAGTACTATAAGATATAGTGCTTTTCTGTGTGGACATATATAAAACCTAGTCCAAATTCTCGGGGGAGACAAATTTTCCTATAATTAAAACAGTGAATTGTAGCATTTCCTGGGATAATTATAGGTAAAAGCAAGCACTTGAGATTAACCTAATCTGCCACAGGATGTCACACCAATGTACATGAATACACCTGAAAGAACATTTATCTGGCAGCTCAAGATTTGATTTCTGAAGGCACTTTTGAATGCAAAGTTCAGGTAGTTTAGTGCACTGCATTTTTATTTCTATAAGACCTGAGCTGAAATATATCTTCATTGTTTTGTACAATTGGCTATCCACTGTCATTTACATTTACAAACTCGTAGTTGTGATTGATCTGCAGGACTAACAGGAGTAGAAAGCAGTAAAAACATATACCTTTTTTTAAAGAAGATCTGATTTTAATACACACTGGGTGGTGATCTGTTATTTAAAGATAGCATCTTCTTACAGTGTCACTTCAAGAGTAAAAAGCAACAGAGGGTCCTGTGGCACCTTTAAGACTAACAGAAGTATTGGGAGCATAAGCTTTTGTGGGTAAGAACCTCACTTCTTCAGATGCAAGTGATACTTCAAGAGTAGCATTTTATTTATGCTTTTCTTTATTTTTGTGCTTAAATTCTCACTCTTAATTATTAACAAAAGGGATTTTTTGGCATTTATTATGAATAATACTGACAAGCAATCTATCACTTTAATATCTTTTCATTAGAACTCAGGAAAATCAGATGCAAGAAATTGTAGCAGCTCTCCAGCTGTAGAGGAGAAAGTTTGACCTGTCTCTAGTGCTAGGCATATAATGGAAAAATATTTATTAAATACTTTATTTGAAATATTTTACTAAATTTATCAATTATAATCTTTATTCAAGTAAGATTATTCAGTGTTCAACTGAATATTATTTGAATAGTTCTGTCACCTTACAGCATTAGTGTACTACAAATCCACCACTTAGTTTTGTCTTGACTGGTAGGTTCCCGCATTTAAGTACATAAAAGGACATATATGGGACCCTTAACTGCAGCAGCTTGGTGAGGCAGGGAGTGGGGGAATACAAAGGTAACCTTGTCACCTTTATGCTTCCCTTATCCTGGTCCAGCTGTGAGTCAGGCCAGTCCAAAGATGCTCTAATTCACACCACTGCCAGTGGCCTCGGAGGGCCTTTACAGCAGCCAGAGAAGCTCTGGCTATGCCCTGTTTCCTCCAGCCATGCCTCCTATGCCACATACCCAGAACGTTATACACAAGCTCTACACCACCAGAGACTCCCTCTGCAGTGGAGTGATGTCTGGCTACGCTTACTATGAGGCAGTTTTGCATTAGCAGAGCAGCAAAAATTGGCCCTAACACAACAGAGACTCTGGGCCATGAAGTCCAATTTTCCACTTCAAATGCTTGCATAACTCCCATTAATACCAGTGGGAATTACACGTGTTTATCTGAAGGTGAGAGGGATCATATAGTGTTATTTGGTCTTGGCACATCTTAGATGCTGAAAGGGCAGAATATCAAGTAGAGTGTCCTTACAGCTACAGAGAAACATCCCTAGTCACCGAAGGGGTCAGATATCAAGCAGGTTTTCCTTATAGCTAGAGAGGAAATCTGTGAAGAGGGAAGGATATACACCGATCTGAAATCTGCACTGACTTCTGATTAATTTCTCAGTGAAGTTTAAGGTGTTAGTTTGACCTCCAGTGCAATGCCCTACATGATTTTGGTTCTGGCTATCTTTTCTTGACTCTCTGTTTACGTGATGCCCAACAGTTCCTCAAGCTTACAGGCTCTGGTTAAAATGAGAGAGAGTGGGTTCATGCAGGAGCGCCGCCAGCTTTTCCACCGCCCTAGGCGGCAGAAGGTCCCACCCCGAAATGCCGCCCCCCCTCCCCCCACAGAGGCGGCGGAAGGTCCCGCTTCTGAAATACCGCCGTGGTCGCCGCTCCTCAAATCGCAGCACCCTAGGTGACTGTCTAGGTTGCCTAATGGGTTGCGCCGGGTCTGGGTTCATGGCATCTTCAGGGGCTCCGAACTGTGGACCTGTCCCTACTCCCATCCCTGGATCATTCAGATCTCTGATTTGTTGACCTTCAAGGCACATCTGCTTTCTCTGTTGGGAGCATGGGGATGGATTGAAGGGCTGGATTTTAAATTACATCTCCTATTATGCATTGCAGCCATGGGGCTCCCATAATGCACTATAGCAGCTCAGCAAGAGGGTGTCTCATGGGAAATGTAGCCAGGCCACAGAGAAAAATGGCGTCATGAGGCACCCAACTACAATACTCATGACACTTTGTCAAAATGAGTTAAAACAAAATATTTCAAAATGGTTCCACAAACTGAAATGTTTAGATTTGGGAATGTTGAACCATTACACTTAGATTGAAAATTTCCAATTAGAAAATTTTTTGGTAAAGACAAAATTTTCCATAAAAAATCTTTATAAAACGAATTTATTTTCATTCAAATTTTCTGCAATGGCTACTCAATAAGAAATTGTTTTTGGTTGACTTTAAATATCAGCTACTGTAAAATGTGTCAGTATGTGGCACATAGGCAACCATTTAATTCTGGCTACTAGCAGAGATAATTTCTGAATTTTTGTCAAGAGGAGTTTCAGGAAAACTCTGGGCCAAGTTCTGCTCCCCATTACACAGTTGTAAATCCAGTGTAGCTCCACTGAAGTCAATTTGAGATGAATTTACCCCCCTCCCCGATCTCTCTTTAAGAGCACAAAAATAGCATTATTGTAAAAACAAAGTGACCTACATGAAGTGAAAAGTCAGAGTCTTATGGAATCTCAGGATTTTCAAGATGTGGATACTGCATTTTTCCATTTCTCTAAGTAGAAAATGCCACTGTCAGTATAGATGAGTGTTTTCTGTCCAGTCATGGGATTTCTTCTGTGAACAACATGTTATCTTATGTTTGTCAGGCTCTGGCCACCGTGCTGTGTTAGTCAGAGACTTATCCATCCAACACAAAGACTTCTTGAGTTAAATCTTCAATGGCATTTTTAAAAAAAAGGTACACACATCTTTCAGGATCTGAAGATTTCCCCCTCTTTTGGATATTGCATGGCAAATCACTCTCAAAATATATTGAGCCAGCAGCCTGTCCAGCATACAACACATTCAGAAGAAAGAGAAGAAACTCAAGCAATTGAAACAGCTGCCAAGAATAGAGGCAATCAATAACTTTATAAAAACTAAATAAGCCATGATGGACAATCTTGAACTGATGCACGGTAAAAAGAGATCATCAGTCTGTTGAACCACATGCATTCTGTCCCTTTCCATCTGCACTGCCCAAGGACTCTTTTATACGGCACTACACATGTAGAAACGAATAAAGAATTATAGCCCCTTTCCTACAAGTTGCTCCTTGCACGCAGACCTCTCACCCACAGCTCGCAGGGCCAAATCCCCTGTCTCTATCCAGAGGAATTTATAATCTAAGTCCCAAATCCTCAAAGGAATTTAGGCACCTAACTCCCTTTGAAATCAATGGGAGTTAGGTGCCTAAATACCTTTGAGGATCTGGGCCTAACTACTTAGTCTGAAATGAAAATGGGTCGCTTATAATTCTATGACAATATCAAGGAATCTTTACCACAGGTAAACAGACGTGTCTGAAGAGACCACTGCCCAGAGAACATAAGAAAAGGTAGTTTTAAAAATCTCTTTCATGTGCATTAGCACCAGAAACTTGATTATAAATACTATGCGCATTCAGCCAGGAAACAGAAAAAATACCACATGATTTATTTCACCAACCACAAGTAGGTATGAATTTTGTATTTCAGACAGCAAGCTGGTATAAATCAGCATAGTCATATTACACCAGCGAGGATCTGGCCCATAGGGTAAAACAAGAAAAATAAGAAGTTGAATAATTTTGACTAAGGAAGATATGAGAATATGGGGATTTGTGTGTCGGCATTCAGTGCACAGAAAGAGAGGGAACTCCTTCAATAACTAATTGTGGAATTTGTTCACCCCCTGAATCTAGAAGGGATCTCTTCACTTGTTAATAATAATATATAAAATTTTGCACTGATTATAACCAACTTTTGTGTGTGGAATTCAACGAGATTGCTAAACACTAATTAACTGAGCCTTATGACAACTTTTAGCAGCATTTGATAGAGAAATAAACGGAGACAAAGAGAGGTTAAATTAACATATGCTGTGACATTCAAAGAGAGTGACGGAGGCAGGAACAGAATTCAGGAGTTCTGTTTCAAATCCACTAGTCTAACCACTAGATGCACTAATTCCCACTGCAAGACAGAAATTATTCCCTCTTTGTTAACTTAATACAAAGCCTGAGCATTCTGGAGCAGGGTGAGCCAAACTGAGTGGGTGAGTTAAATATTCATCTAGTCAAAATTGGAGAAGTTGGCAGAGGGCAATTCTGGTTATCATCGGCTTACTTTAAGCTCCTGGTGACACAACCGATAGTCAGTAAATTTGGTGTCAGCTTCGGTTGGCTCCCTCAATTTAAAAAGTCTCTTTTACATTTAGCATATAGCCTAGGATGTCATATCTGAGCTTGGTAGGCTCAGGCAGGGGAGCTAGTCATGGTGCTGGCAAATAGATTTCTTTTGGATCAAAGGAGCTGTCGATGGCATAAATCATAATGTGGCTACAGACAAGGAGGAAGGAAATTTTGCTGCCAACATTTGATTAACATCATCATTTCTGTCTGGGGCCTAAGATCAGC
Organism: Malaclemys terrapin pileata; assembly: GCF_027887155.1. Lineage (NCBI taxonomy): Eukaryota > Metazoa > Chordata > Testudines > Emydidae > Malaclemys > Malaclemys terrapin. The sequence continues at coordinate 50,018,353 of NC_071507.1, read as the reverse complement.
AGAAGTTTCTCTAGGTGATCTGAGTCACCAAGGGCCTGATAAATATACTTCCTGAGATTAGGCCTGCATTCAAGCAAACAGTTTACTGAACATATCCTCTCTATTCTCGCAGGGAGTTGCTGGTCTCCAAAAAGTACTTGTCTTTTAAAGGCTACTCTCAAAATAACTTTGCAGTCAAAGAAGGGGGGATATCTTGTTTGGCTTTCAGTTTTATTTGCTTTTGCCAGCTGCAGCATGAATCATATGATGCTATATAATAGACCATAATATGATTGGATAGCACAGTTTTTGGACATCTTTACTCTGAAGGTTAATTTTGGAGAGGCACCTCTGTATACATTTTAGCCCAGTGTCTGTATCTGAGCCATGACATTTAATCAGAACTTCAACTGACACACTGACAAAAGGTAGCATAGAAAGGGGCCCTGGATGATATAGGAATGGCTAGGTAAGAGGATAAAGAACTTTACTCCTCTAGGTTCTCAGTGTTAATCCTGACTTTTCAACAACGTCTGGAATCTGGGTGGATATTTTTTTCTGACTGTCCATCTGCTCTGTGCTAGTGAAATACTGGAAGACATATTGAGGAAAGGTAACATTTTCAAAAAGGCCTAAGGGCCAGATTTTTAAAGATATTTAGGCATTGCTCCGCTAACACCTAACTGACTTAGGAGCCCAAAAGCCAGATATATAGGAGTATTCGGGCACCTGTTTCCCATTAAAAATCTGGTCCGAAGTCTCATTTTCAAAAGAGACTTGGGCCCTGATTCACAGTGGGGCATAGGCATTGCAACGCTGAGCACAGCAACACCTAAATACCTTTAAAAATCTGGGCCTATGTCACTTGGAAGCCTCTCCAATTTTTCACCATCCTTTTAAAAATGTAGAGCCCAGAACTGTATGGAGTATTCAAGTAACAGTCTTACCAATACTGTGTACAGAGGTAAAATCACCTTCCGGCTTCTACCCATTACTCCCTTGTTTATATCTGTAAGGATCACATTAACCCTTTTTGCCAAGGAATCATGCTGAGAACTCATGTTCAGCTGCTTGTCCACTACAACCCCTAAATGCAGCTGATCAGTTTTAATCAGACAATACCAGTTCATCAAAACAAAAATATTTCACGGAAATGTATTGACTGTGATGGACCTTCTGCCCAAACACAGTTTCCTGACAGATTGCCTGGTGGGCTGCTGGGGAGCCAGGCTTCCAGGGTTGTGGACTGCTTTGGAGTCAAGGACCCCAGGGTTTCCAGAGGCTGAAACTCTGGGGCAGCTTGGAAGTCTTGGGGAGCCTCAGAATTTGGCTTCCCAGGGAAAATTTCATTGTGGAATTTGCTAAACAACACTTTTCAAATTCTTTCAAAATGATTTTTTTTTTCAGATTTGCCTTCTGTGGGAAAACTTTACATTTATACTTTTTCTTCCTAAATGGAACAATTCTTTTTAAATTTCAGAATTTCCAGTGGGATGGAAATTCCAATTTTCTACCATCTCTACCCCTAAATCCATTTCAGAGTCACTGCTTTCCAGTATAGAAGATATGGGCAACATTCTGTAGATATGCCCTGCATTCCTTGCTCCTAAATGTATAACTTTGCATTTGGCTGCATTAAAATGGCCCAGGTTATCAAAAGATCCAGATCACTATGTATGACTGCCCTGTCCTCGCCATTATATAGCACTCCGCCAATCTTTGTGTCAGCCACAAATTCTATCAGCAGTGATTTCATAGTTACTTCTAGATCATAAAAATGTTGAATAGCATTGAGTTTAGCTCTGATCTCTGAGGAACCCCACTAGAAACATTTGCAATTAATGATGAGTCCCCATTGACAACTGAAAATAGTTATAACCAGTGATTTTAACATTCCAGTCACGTGAATCATTCCACCAGGTTTCAATAATGTCAGTTATCAAGTTTCTTCTCCTCAATGAGCATTTCCAATTCCTCTTGCTTCCCACCCAGATTCCTAACATTGCAATATAAGGAACTGAAAATTTTCAGAGAGGAGGCCCTGCAGCTTCTAGAGCACGAGAGGGACTTTAGTGTGAAGGAGAGAAGGGAAGGGGTGTCAGACGAGGTGAAGTATTTTTCAGACACAGTCACCGGGAGGTGCCCCCGTGGAGAGCAGAGTACCCATGATAAGCTCCAATAGCTGGGATTGATCACGAGCATAGCTTTTAGTAATACATCCAGTCATGATTTAAAATTTTCGAGTGATGGAGAATCCATTGCTGCCTTAGCTAAGTTGTTCCAGTGGCTAATTACCCTCACTGTTAAAAAGCCTTATTTCTTGTCTGAATTTATCTAGCTTCAGCTTCCGGCCATGGGATCTTGTCTGCTAAACCGAAGAGCCTTTAATTGTCAAATTTCTGTTCCCCTTCACCTTCTCTTTAACAGACTGAGCTCCTTGAGTCTATCACATGACACATGTCATCGTTCTCATGGCTTTTCTCTGAACCTTCTCTAATTTATCAACATCCTGCTTGAATTGTGGGGATCAGAACTGGACACACTATTACATCAGCAGTTACACTAGTCCCAAATATAGAGGTAAAGTAACATTTCTACTTTTACTCGAGTTTCCCCTCTTTATGCATCCAAGGATTGCATTAGCCCCTTTGACCACTGAGTTGCACTGGGAGTTTGTGTTCAGCTAATTATTCAGGATAGAGTTTCCCATATTGTATGACCTACATTCTTTGATCCTAGATGTATAATTACATTCAGCCATATTAAAACGTATATTGTTTGCTTGCACACAGCTTACCTAATGATCCAGATCGCTCTATATCTGTCACCTGTTCTCTTCACTGTTTATCACTTCCCCAATATATGTGTATCATCCGCAAACTTTATCAGTTACAAAGAGAACAAGAGCATGACAGTCACCTCAGCGCCAGCATCATTTTGTTATTTTTAGTTGGCTTCCATATGTGGACATACTCTGACATTTTCTGTCACAAAGGCACCAAGTTTCAAACCTGCATTGCCTCAGGGTTGAATGACAACAAACTCGTGAACCCGCTGTGGACTGCTCACCAGAGTTCATATAGTGAAGTGTTCACTGCTATGTTAATAAAGCCCACTGCTGAAAACTGAAATTCTGGCCCTTCAACTATTAACTGCAAAACAATAATTTTGTTTAACCCCCTTCCTGCATCTTCATGAAGACATGTCTCTAAAGTAACTGGACAAACAGTGATGAAAAAGTATTTGCAAACAGCTCATGTTTCTGGAATGAGATCCAGTTATCAGCATGTTAATTCCCATTTAATACTTGAATGCTTTGTAAGACCTAGTTTTCTTTTGGGGAGCTGGAAGTGCTGTACAAAGGAAGGGAAGGATCATTATCCCAATTTGACAGATGGCGAAACTGAGGAACAGACGGAGAGGTGGCTTGCCCAAGGTCACCCAGCAGGTTAAATAGAAATAGAATCCATGTCTTCTAACTTTGAGTCCAGTAGCCTAGTCACTGGAAAACACAGCCTCCCATTCAGATCACAGGCCAAAAGGCATCCTTCTAATCTTAATGTACAGTCAAAGGATTAAATGTCTTTCCCCTCTGATTCTGCAAGGAGCTTCCAAAAGCTGCCCTTCTCCAAGGTGGAAGGAGGAAAATGATAGCAAACTGCAGCAACTATTCTGCAGTCACCTGACAAAACTGCTGGCTAACGGAAAAATCAGAGTATGAACCTCTTCCTTGGATCGATGATAAAGTTTCTAAAAGTTATTACATGCTATAATTCTAGACGGGCTCGCAGTTCCAGGTCTCTGGCAGTTTTGTCACAGAGTGGGAAAGAGATTGTGAGTTTAAACTGCTGGATGCAGACATTTTTTTCATTAAGCCAAGCACATTTTTCACATGTAAGATTTTTTTTTTTTTCAGGTATCACTTTTTACATCATTTTGTTAATAGCCAGGACTGCCTGGGTATGTAGCTGACAAATCAAAGCTCCTGAAAGTTCTTCAGAGAAGTATCATCATGGGAAGTAAGAGGGCCTAATGATTATGCCATACACTCTAAATTCCTGCTGGTGTATTTTTAGGCATGCCATTAACACTGTAAGCTTAGCCTGTCATTTCTGCAGCGAGTGTTTAAGCTCTCGTGAAAATTGGTTGTGTGTTGGCTTCAGAAACCGAGTAAAGTAATTGGATTAATGCATTCAGCTCCCAAGCCAGTCTGCCAAATTAGTCTGCAGAATGACTCTTCCCATGTGTTCTGACTGGCTTGTGATGCCAAGGTCTGCTGTTTCTACTTTGATGTAACCTGCTGGCCATAGCCAAAAATGGTGCGTAACTCAAAATACTCAACAAAAATATCATGGCCTATACTAGATGACCTATACCTCTGCCAAACACAGGCTGCAGTCAGGGGTGGGGGTGTAGAACACCCAAGATGGTTGGCCTTGCAAGACACCCCAAAGAAACCCCATTCTGAGAATGGAGAAAGTGGGAGCAGGCAAATGAGTCTCCCCTGTGCTCCTGGGAACTTAGGCCCGGGAACATGATGAGGCAGCAGGATGATGATAGGCAGTGGTCTTATTTAGAAAGAGCTATAAGGGGTTAGGAGGAAAGAGTTGGAGGGAAAGAGCTAGTGAGATATGGGGGGATGGGGGTACCTAGAGGAGACCCTAAGGACTCAGGAAAGGGTTGGGGGGAGACAGATGGAGAGAGGGGGGGGAATCAGATATTCAGGTAAGGTGAAGAGTGAGGGGTTCAGAGGGGAAGCAATGGGGTAGCAGAGGAACAGACAAAAACATGGAGTAACAGATGAAGGGAAGGTATAGAGAAAGAGTTAAAAGGGACCGAGGAAATGATAAAAGGTAAGGAGGGCAGAGAAAGACAATGTTTACAGATAAAAAGAGAGAATGAAGTGGGAGATAAAAGGAGAAAGAGAATGAAATAGGGAAATGGAAATAGAATGAAACAAACATACTGTTATTTCTGCTCAGATGGTCACAATAGCCTCATGGAGAAAGTGAGATTGTGCTGATCAGAACCTCCAATAAACTAGCTGCAGTAATCAGCTGACTATGTGGAATTCTTCTGTCGGCATTAAATTTCAACAATTTCCTGTGGTGACTTGGCCAAAAAGACACGGCCCGTCAATCTCACTTTCAGTGGCTCATCTTGCTGAAGTCTTCTTGATCTTTATTGCTTTGCTGTGATTAGCTGTCATCTTTGGGGGCACATTGCCATCTTCATACTTTTACAATCAAATCAATTTGCTTCATTTAAAGATATGACTCTTTTTTTTTGAATAGCGAGAGATGAGTTCAATCATTCTATGTTACCACAACAAGGTCTGCATGTTCTATATGTTGCCCAGGGTGACTTTTTTAACTCTAAAGGGGCTAGAAAAATGGAAAAGAAATTTTATGGAAGTTTTCTTGGCTTTTTTTTCCCCCCACTGAAACTTCAAAATGTTTGAAATTTTCAAATGAGCTCTGGTCAGCTCCCATATCTGAGGGGTAGCGAAAAGATTTTGTCAGGCTCATGATTTCACTGTCTGTTAGTTTTTGTTTGTTTGTTTGAAGTCAGTGCATCTCCTCGTTCTGGCTCTGATTCAGGAAAGCATGTGGGTTAACTTTAAGCACATGTTTAAATCTGGTTGACTTCAAAGGGACTGAAGCACATGCTTAAATTTCTTTCCTGAAGACGGATGCTTTCCTGAATTGGGGCCTATCTCACAATTGCTTAAAAACACCCAGTGCTAATCAACCAGGTACTGATCTGCTGTGAAAATCTAGTGTCAAATAGCCCTGACCATTTCTCATGCATAACGTTGGGTATGGGGTCTTTTCTAGTTTTGTCTCCTATATGGCCCCTGTCACTGCTGTAGTATATCAGGTACAATTACACTGGTGAGACATCATCTGGAATACTGTGTGCAGTTCTGGTCTCCCATGTTTAAGAAGGATGAATTCAAACTGGAACAGGTACAGAGAAGGGCTACTAGGATGATCTGAGGAATGGAAAACCTATCTTATGAAAAAAGAACAGGAGTCCTTGTGGCACCTTAGAGACTAACAAATTTATTTCAGCCTAAGCTTTCGTGGGCTACAGCTCACTTCTTCAGAGCTGTAGCCCATGAAAGCTTATGCTGAAATAAATTTGTTAGTCTCTAAGGTGCCACAAGGACTCCTGTTCTTTTTGCGGATACCGACTAACATGGCTGCTACTTTGAAACCTGTCTTATGAAAGGAGACTCAAAGAGCTTGGCTTGTTTAGCCTAACCAAAAGAAGGCTGAGGGGAGATATGATTGCCCTCTATAAATATATCAGTGGGATAAATACCAGGGAGGGAGAGGAATTATTCAAGTTCAGTACCAATATGGACACAAGAACAAATGGATATAAACTCGCTATCAGGAAGTTTAGACTTGAAATTAGATGAAGGTTTTTAACCATCAGAGGAGTGAAGTTCTGGAACAGCCTTCCAAGGGGAATAGTGAGGACAAAAAACCTAACTGGCTTGAAGACTGAGCTTGATAAGTTTATGGAGGGGATGATATGATGGGATAGCCTAATTTTGGCAATTAATTGGTCTTTGACTATTAGCAGTAAATATGCCCAATGGCCTGTGATGGGATGTTAGATGGGGTGGGATCTGAGTTACTACAGAGAATTCTTTCCTGGGTGTCTGGCTGGTGAGTCTTGCCCACATGCTCATGGTTTAGCTGATTGCCATATTTGGGGTGGGAAGGAATTTTCCTCCAGGGCAGATTGGCAGAGGCCCAGGGGGGTTTTTCGCCTTCCTCTGCAGCGTGGAGCATGGGTCACTTGCTGGAAGATTCTCTGCACCTTGAAGTCTTTAAACCATGATTTGAGGACTTCAGTGGCTCAGACATAGGTTTGATACAGGAGTAGGTGGGTGAGATTCTGTGGCCTGCTTTGTGCAGAAGGTCAGACTAGATGATGGTCCCTTCTGACCTTAAAGTCTATGATTCAATACAAGGATATACAATATGCACGCCCTTGTGTATTCTGTAGGCACAGAATTTGCTACACAATCAACCCCTACCTGCAGATTTGTGCCTTAGCATCTAAGTTTTTGTACAAGAAAAACAAAATTTTGTTTCCAGTTCTCTTGGAGGATTTGAGGGAGATTCCCAAACCTGAGCCATTATTTTTAGGTGACAAATCTGAGTAACTGTCCCAGATTGAGGTGTCAGTAGAGGAGGTGTTGGAACAAAGTGATATGTTGAACAGTAATAGGCCACCAGGACCAGATGGTATTCACCCAAGAGTTCTGAAGGAACTTAAATATGAAATTTCAGAACTATTAACTGTGGTCTGTAACCTACCACTTAAATGAGCCTCTGTACCAGATGACTGGTAGATAGCTAATGAACACTGATTTTTAAAAAAAGGCTCCAGAGGCAATCCTAGCAATTTCAGGCTGGCTGAAACTGCAACATAGAACAGAGTTATCAGACACCTAGAGGAACACAATATGTTGGGGAAGAGTCTACACATCTCTTATATATCACCAAGCTATTAGAATTCTTTGAGAGGGGTCAACAAGTATGAGGATGAGGGTACTCCATTTGGTCTTCAGAAAGCTTTGACAAGGTCACACACTAAAGGCTGTTAAGCAAAGTAAAGGGTCATGCGATAAGAGGGAAGATCCTCTCATGGATCAGTAACTGGCAAAAAGGTAGGAATAAATGGCTTATTTTCACAACGGAGAGAGGTAAATAGCAAGGCCTTCCGAGGATCTCTACTGGGATCTCTACTGTGTGCGGTTCAACATATTCCTAAATCACCTGGAAAAGGGGGTAAACTGAGGTGGCAATGTTTCCACAACATACACCTCTACCTCGATATAATGCGACCCGATATAACACGAATTCGGATATAACGCGGTAAAGCAGTGCTCTGGGGGGGCGGGGCTGCAAACTCCAGTGGATCAAAGCAAGTTCGATATAATGCGGTTTCACCTATAACACGGTAAGATTTTTTGGCTCCCGAGGACAGCGTTATATTGAGGTAGAGGTGTACAAAATTGCTGAGGTTAGTTAAGTCCATAGGAGACTGTGAAGAGTTACAAAGGGATCCTATCAAATTGGGTGACTAGGGAAGAAAATGGCAGATGAAAGTATCATCAGGCCAGTATATAAATCCATGCTATGTCCACACCTTGAATATTGCATGCAGTTCTGGTCACCCCATTTCAAAAAAATATATACTAGACTTGGAAAAAGTACACAGAAGGGCAACAAAATGATTATGGGTATGGAACAGTTTCCATATGAGGAGAGATTAAAAAGACTGGGACTGTTCAGCTCAGCAAAGGTGGGGGGGAGGGGCAGAGATGATAGAGGTCCATAAAGTCATGAGTGGTGTGGAGAAAGCGTTATTTACCCCTTCACATAACGCAAGAGTCAGGGGTCACCCCAATGACATTAATGGGCAGCTGGTTTAGAACTTACAAAAGGAAGCACTTCTTCACACAACACACTACCACACGCTATAGTTCAGTGAAAACATCGAACCGCTTCATTTTCTGGTCATGTTGCTCTCACAAATACTACATTCCTCAGCTCGGTCCCTGTGTGGATGAATAATGGCAATGCACCATGCAGAGCTATGCACAGTAAATTCATTGGAGATGTTTGACATTGAAACAATATTTTGTCTCTTCTCTGTATATATTCAGCTCTATTTGCCTGCTGCTTAATTAGAAATATTTCTTCACTGGGCTTGTTCCATTAGCCTGCGTGCTTCCCCTATAAACTCTTTGGAGCCAAGCTTCTGCTCACCCTCTTATAGATGCCAAACATTCAGTATCTATCTGCTCAATCACAGATAAGAACTTCATAAATTTCATTAATTCGGAGGCCTGCTCTGCAGCTACAAGTTTGTCCAGTTATGTGGGTCCTGCATCTATTTATACCTCAGCAATCTGTCATTGGGGTCTTTAAGCAGCTCTTTGCTACTTGCCATATGAGTTGTAATTTAATAGCAGGGTATATTATAGGATTTCCTTCACCACTTTTTAGAAACAACAGCAGCTGCAGTGTCAGCGTACAATTTTGATAACAAAATATAGGTAAGATTGCAACTGCTTTGCATAACGCACCCTACTCCTGGATATGTATTGGCTGTGCCAGATGATCTGATACCCAAAGGACAATCTATTTTGTGGTAATTTGTGTTAACTGTGTTTCAGATGTGATTGCCTACAGGAAGTATATTAATATCCATATACATCGTGTTGTTTATACCCCAGTAATATCCCCCAGTAAAGTGTATAGATCTGAGTTATTTCAATATTATCCATGACGATCATTCTCTTATGTTGACCCCAGAATATGCAGTGTGATCGTATGATCTGTAACCAGCACATAGATTGCAGCAAGTTGGTAAAATTCCTTCTCTGAGGTAAGGGAACGGAGGATGCCTCACCTCAGAGAGAGTATCTTCGCTACCAGACACGGAAGCCAGAGCTTTCAAGTGAACCTGATTAAGGTCTCACTGCAGAGGAAAAAATGGCTTGAAGGAAATCATGGACCATATGTTTAAAATAGTTTCCTGTTGCTCATTCAGGTCTTGCTGCCATCCCTCCAGGTACAGACCCCTATATTGAAGCTTGGAAGGATTAGATTTTTATTAGTAAATGTCTATTTCACCGTACACACATAATCCGATGAAAAAATATTTCCATCAATAACAATAGAAACTTACAGATAAGCAAAGTAAAAAAAATGCTGTCTGAAAACAGTGATTTAGACATCTGAATTGGGGTTGTTACAAATGGATTAGCAAATGAATAGTAAAAAAGGGTAGGATTTGTTGATTTAAGAATATTTACTTTGTATATTTTGATGTGTGATGTAGACACTTTGTGTTATAAATGGTTTTAAGGCTTTAACTTTTTGAATCTCAATGTCTACTATCATTAACTAATTGTCTAACCCCCCTCCAATTTCCTACAACTGTGAAAATTTAAATGATAGAAATATTTAAAAATACTTAAAAATAAACCTCATTATTATCCATTAAAATTTTAAACAATAAAATAAAAATAAAGAGCACATTCTGCCAAGTGTACCTATCGTCTATTACCTTGAGCAAATGGGACACTTTGTTTGGCATTTACCCTAAGAAAAGGAGAAAAATTGCTAAGTATCTCTGTATAGATCTAATTATCGTGAAAGGGTAAAGATGTAACCAGTCCTTCTGAGGAAAGTCGGAGCTGGATTTAACCCTTTGATATAAGGTCTGAAATGAAACGCTACTTTTTAATTCTAAACTTCTTTGTGCCATATTGTTCCTTTGGATGCAAAGCTGGCCAAGCACCTGATGTATGTACTTGTACAGTAAAGTCCATCTACTTCCCGGCCACTTCCTCATGTCAGGTATGGTTACTTTTAAAGTTGATTATTTAGGAAGCTAATATCGGACATATTTACCTAGTGGAATATTTAATGTATTTAGATTACAAACATTTCAAATTTTTTCTATATATCATAGAAAGGAACCTTGAGATATAAAACTAATTTTTTTTTTCAAGAATGACTGCATTTTTTAAAAAGTTGTCTAACTAAAGGGAAGCCTTGACTTTAAATCAGCCAAGCTGAGTTTGCCCATATCTACAATGAAATAAGGGTAAGACAAGTAAATTTGCAGTTTAGCCTAAAAATGTTACTCTGAAGTATTAATGCTGTACACCATCTCCTGTCACCATCATGTCACCATGATCAGCATGATGCAGTGCTTCCCATAGAAGAGGGGAGAGACGGAGAGGTGTTAGTTTAGGGCTTGCCTACACTTAAAATGCTACAGTGGCACAGCTGTAACACTTCAGTGTAGACACTACCTATGCTGTTGGGAGGGATTCTTCCATCCGTGTAAGTAATCCACCTCCCTGAAAGGCGGTAGCGAGGTTGACAGAAGAATTCTTCCATTGATCTAGCGCTGTGTACGTGGGGACTTAAGTCGGTTTAACAATGCTGTTCAGGGGTGTGGATTTTTCACACCCCTGACTGATCTAGTTAAACTGACCTAATTTTCTAGTGTAGACCAGGTCTTACACCTGAAATGCCTGACATGGTTAGAGTCCTGCCTACCTGAGAAACCACCTCTATCTAATACTGTAGCTGTTGCAGTCCACTGAGGCACTTGGGCAAATAGCCCACTGATTCATATGGGAGGGATGGGGTGGCATGAGTTTTCACTAAGGAGTCCTCTGCTCTGGTACTTCCTCTTCTTCCTGGTCTGTCAGAGACTGGGTATTTTTACCTTCAGAGAATGCAGAAAGGCGTGTCCATTCTCCCAGGCTTTCCATGACGGGGTGGGTTGAAACATCTGAATGTGGGGGTGGGCTATGAGTGTGTGGAGAGGGGAGGATTTGGTTTGTGATTAATTGGGTGTGTGTGGATATTGCTGAGTTTGAATATGTAGGGGTGGGTGGTTATAAGAATGCTAGATGCTTCCACCAGACACCTGTCACTCACTCGATCTAATTAAATTACTTCATTAAATCAGAGTTACTTAGAAGCTGAACCAAGACAGTGATGTGAGGCTGCTAAGTAAAATGCATATTACTCAATAGTAAGTGGGAAGGTATTTAGGTTTTTCTACATGTGCATAACAGGCATGTACATGCTAAGATTGGACTGAAGTCTGGAATAGAGGAAACAGTATATTATAATCCCCTTCACGGCCCACGCTCCCACCCACAGACCTGACACAAAAAACCCCCTCAGCAATCCAAACAATTGTCACAGATAAACTTGGCCACATTGTTTCCTAAAACTAGAGGAAACACCCTTATTTTTATACAGGATGATTTACACGATGAACGTCACGTAATCCTGCAGCTGTTAAATTCACTACAGATACAGCAGCAACACGTACTAGCTCCCAGGCATGATTGTTTCCATGTCATGTCATCTGGGGGCTATAGTCCACCAATAGGAAACAATGGCAACTGGAAGAGGCGGCTCACACAGCTTCTGCATGATCCAGTGATCCCCGGATAGCAAGCAGCGGAAATGTGCATGCAATAGAATTATTTATATTGCTATCACCAATGCACTCTTAATTCCCATTGCACTAGATATGCCCCTACTAAAGAGTTCTATAGAAATGAATCCAGATTAAACCAATAGGTTTTATGGAAATTACTCTGAAAACGCCTACAGACTTTAATAGAAAATGAGGTTCTTTCTATCTTTTTTAAAACCAACCTAAAAATTCTATAGCAAAGATATAAGATGGTCTGTTTGTAGGAGTCTAAATTCTATAGGATGGATCAAAAAACCTATAGGAGGGTTATCAACTTCTCTTAAATTCCATCTGACTTTTCTGGAAGTGTGTTCATGCCTCTAAAGCAGATGAATAGAAGACATGGACCCTGGCTCAAATAATTCACAGTGTAAAGGCCTGATTCTGCAAATCTTTGTTCCTGTCAGTAGCCCAATTGAAGTCAATGGGGCTCAATCAGGTAACTGTTTGCAGGATCAGAGCCTGAGTACCCAATCTCAGTATTACCAATCCCGAACAGTGAAAATTTGAGTCAGTTCCTGCCCCCAAATCATAAAATTGGCTTAAATACCAAGAGATTTAAAACAAATAATTAATTGGGGTTTCTTTCTATGTGCCTTCTGGGTTCTGAGCCTTTAGGGTGCACTCAGGTTCATGTTTTCAAGCTTTTCTCAGCAACCACGAGGGCTAGAAACTTGCTTCTTTTAAAGATGAAAGCTGAGTTTCTCACCTAATCACATGCCTGGGCTCTAGGAAAAGCACCAAAAACTGTGAGATTTGCGATAAAATCACAAGAATTGGCCAGATTGTAACTCTGCCCCAGTGAAGTCAATGGCAAAACAGGGAGCAGGAACATGCTTAGGCCTCTAATTCAGGAAAGCTCTTTTAGCATCTGTTTAAGTCCATTCCTCATCAGGACAGCACTGAAATACATGCTCAAATGATAAGTCTAAAGTCAAGCTGATCACACGAACTCCGCCATCTGTGCTGAGTGAGTTCCTGTCCTGCACTGAGCTTTGCATGGGTAGACACCTGTGCCTGCATGGAGCTCATTACAGAATTGGGGTTCATCAAACCCTCAAACATTTTAAAAAGCTAACATGGTGTTAGTAACAGAGGAACTGATTTTGAAGTGGTATGATGTTTTTCCTTGAACGGTCTCTTCAAAGGAAGGTATTCACCACATACCTAACTATAACTATTTGTTTGATTTTTGTTAATATTTAGAAATAGTTCTTTCCCCAGGCATTTTTATAGCCTTTGTGAAGCAGCAGTGAAAGAAGTGGCCATGGGCGGCAGTGTGTAAAAGAGCACTTGAATTCGGGAGAGTCCTGTTTTTCTCCTTTTGTCCAGGAAAATCTGGTTGTATCACACCCCGAGTACATATTTAGCTCTTGAGAGGAGCTAAACTAAAAAAGAAATTGAAAAACATTTAAAGGCTAAAGGTAAAAGGAAGGCATCTGAATAAAATGAAGAGCGTTATTAGATGCCAGCTCTTCACAGCAAACTGACACAAACTGTTTCATTTATTTGTAAGTTTGCAGAGCTTCTCTTCACCCCAAAGAGCATAAAATCTATCTTAACTAACATCAGCATCCCAGCGGTAGGATATTGCACTACCTTTCGGTTCTATTGGCCTCGGAACTAAGGAAAAGGTGTGTCAGTGCAGGGGGTCCAGCACAAGGGGATTCAAATCCAAGCATGAAAGGGACTCTGGGCATTAGCCCAACACTTTTTTTTTTTTTTTTTTTTTTTACAAAGGTGCCTATCATTGTGGTGTCTGTGTGACATTGTCTGGGTTGGGGGCAGAAAGGTCTGATGCCAGATCCAGACCTTTTGTCTTATGCATGAAAGAAAAACCAATAGGGGCACCGGTCTTTCTCAAACCAGGAAGGAATTTACTTCCCCGATTGAGGTGTGCGGGGGAGTCTCCTGTTCAATTGTATGAAGTGTCAGCTTGAAACCAGATCTATCTGACACACACAAACAAAAAAGGAAAAGGAGAAAAACTCAAATCCTCTCCAAATTATACAGGCCAAAAATGGTGGGCCAGATTGTGCCCCCCCCCCCCCTTACTTTGTGGAGTAATTATCTCAGGCTGCAAATAATCTTGTTGATTTATTACTCATGAGTAAAGGGAGAAAATATCTGGCCCTATAGTCTTAGACTCGCAGTTAGGATATCACCGTGCTCCCTATGTCTCTTTGTAAATAGTTCTGGAATTGCTGTATTTTCTGTGGAAGCACACGTAGAAATTAGAGATGCTAACTACTTAAAACTAACTAATCCTGCATAATCTTCCCTGTGTTATTTTTAAAGCAATGACTGTACATCAGAACATCTAGTCTGAGGACATCTTGCCATCTTAATATTCCCCGAGCCATACATTACTAATACCAATTCAGAGGCTATTCATGACCACTCCAAGTTTGCTATTAAGACACTGTTTTATTCTGTCTCTTCTGCCAATCTTTGCTGTACCTAAGGAGACTACCAGTTCTGGAGCAGGTTCTGTCTTTCTGATTCTGATAAACCCATTCACTGCTGGCAAGATAAGACAGCATGCTAGTATTTGAATATGAAGCTCTGGAGTTTCATGGGATCAATGTTTAGAGCCTATATCAAGAGGGTGCTTGTCAAAATGTTACAAAAGACATGACCTTCAGTGTAGCATCAAACTTCGGCTGAAAAGCAGGCCCGACCATGTGTCAAAGTACAGTAGCATAAATAAGATATTGGCCATAAATATGCCGATGACAGATGTAAGTGTAAGTATAAAGTGTGCTCTCTATAAATAGAATAAACATAGAAGGTGCTGGAAGTGCAGGCTATTTGTATAGCAGATGACCTATAGAATAAAATAGCAACATCATCACCGTTCACTGAGAGAGTGCAATATTTCAAGACAACCCCTATACGAGGGATCAGTTAGAAATGTAGAGGCATTACATCTAGAGATACATATTCTAGGTCTTTCTGCAAAAACATGATTTAGGGCAGAAAGTGAAATCAGGGCTACCTTTAAAATGCTTGCATTATCTATTTCCTGAAGGTGTGTCTGAAATATATTTTGCCTTAATTCCTTATCAGGGAGGTACAGTTTTCACCCAGGTTTCAGCAGCACTTCTTTTTCATCCTTGGACTCCTTTTAATCATTTTTAATTTGCGAATGAAATACTCTTTCTTGGCTTCAGTGTGGGGTTGAAGGTGGTTGAGTGTGTGTGTGAGAGAGACAGTGAGTCACATAGTGATAGGGCTGATTAGAAATGTGTTGGTATCTTTGCCTCAAACATTTCTGCATCATGTTCAGAGCCAGATTCTGCCACCTTTGGTAATGCTGAGCAGTATTTAGCTCCTTCAGTAGTCCTGTGGATTTCATTGGAACTACTGGCAGAGTAAGGTACTACGCAGCATGAGTCAAACTGACAAGACCTGGATCGTGATGATTATTCCTCTTCTGCTCAGGTATGGCCATCTACCCAGATGGAGTTTTTTGCAGGATGGGAGCGGGCGGGGCTAAGGGCCTGATCCTGCAAACTTTTGCACAAGTAACTTGGACTCAAGTGTGTAAAGTTTCTCCCATGTACTTAAATCTTTGCAGGATCCAGCCCTCAGAGTACCATGCTTCTCACCCCAAAACAACAACCAAAAACCCAGCATAGAGGAGGGCAAGTGGCATAAAACATGGAAGTAAAGTGGCCCGAGTGGTGCTAGACACACCTATGATTAGATCCAGCTTTTTTGATTGGTTGGTTGTTTTTGATTAAGCCTTAAGACAGATCATAGAAGAAGGGTGGTGGTGAGTGATACCTTTAAAATACATACTCCGTTTGTATGTACTGTACACACAAATGTGTATATCTTAAATACTTTAAAATACACCTGACTATATCTGGCTGCCTCCCAATCTCTCCATTATACCTACATGGCCCATCATTACCATAGCATTGGAGTGTCTCACAAGTCTTCAATTACAGCACCTACAATTACCACAGCTGTAAGAGACCAGACCTTTTGTTTTTGTTGTTTCATTTTATTCTGTATATTTAATGACACTTTGTACACAGCTGTCTCCATCCTTGACAATTTCTAATCAAGACTGGATGTTTTTCTAAACGTTGTTCTCTAGGAATTATTTTGGGAAGTTCTATGGCCTGTGTTATACAGGAGGTCAGACTAGATGATCACAGTGGTCCCTTCTGGCCTTGGAATCTGTGATATTCTACACCAGTGATGCTTGTCAAATATACCAAACCCATAATCCAGTCACAGTGACTCGTGCTAGCTCCCGTGAGTCTCACATTCCTGTATCTACTACATGACGCTAACATGACCGAATAGGGAGATGTTGATACAGCTACACTAGAAAATGCAGATACTTTTCTAAATATTGTTGTGACACCTTCAAGATGATATCCAGTGAAACCATAAACCACTTCTCAAACTGAATTTGTAGCATGGCGTGTATTTAGCGATCGCAGTTTTGACAGTAATATGTGAGTAATTTTAAAATGTCCTTTTACACTGAGGAGAAAGGAGTATGTAGTGCATAGGAATTGGGTAGCATCCCTTTGAATAGTTTGGTTGCCCTCTAATGGGCCTCCCTGTTTTCTGCTGCAGAAGTTACCAGATCCTAATAGAGCAATAGCATATACATGGAGCTGAGCCTTCTATGGCTATGTCTACACTTGTGATGGGAAGTAGAGTACAGACTCTGCCAACACAGGTATAAATAGCAGTATAGAAGGTAAGGCACAGTTTGAGCAAGTAGAGTACAGACACACCAGAACCTAAGGGTATATACCCTACACAGCTCTCCGTTCGCCTCCCCTGTCTACACTGTTATTTTTCCCTGCACGGTGAAAGACTGCCAGAAGAGAGGGCTCTGGGGCGGGGGAGGCAGCTTCTTGCTGCCACCGCCTTTTCTCACTGCCCACCCCCCATCCAGAGCCTTTCACTTTCACGTAGCTACGTGCTGCAGTGTTGATGGAGCCCGCTTTTCACTGTGACATGTAACTACCCTCCATGCTGCGGCCAGTGTTGACAAGGCCTATGCTTGTATATGGTTAGCAAATATGGTTATTTGGAACCCATTGTGTCTGGGCGATTACCTCATGTTATTAATGTTGTGTAGTGGGATTCTTTTTTTACCGTCTCTCAACAACTTCTAAGTCAAATATGATTAGTTTGCAATAAACAGAACTTTTTCTTTTATATCTGCCAACCCTGCAAACTCAATCTGGTCTCTGAGTGTCAAGCTGGGTTTTTCCCTTCTCGTGTATCACTGTTGTTAATAAGGATCCTGCAGGATAAATTAGGTCCTCTAGATACCTGCTGGATTTGCATGGCTGTAAATGATTGGAACCTGGTGAATAATTCCCTGGATGATGCACAAGAAGAAGTACAACCCAGCTCGCTCTTTCTTAGCTAGGTTGGCTCTGCAGGGCTCAGAGCAGTAAAAATCAGAATATTATTACTTTTGTCACTAAAGTCAGAGGACAGGACTATAAACAAACAGAGAGAGCAAATCTTTGGTATGACAAGTTTTCTTTCAAATAACCATATTTCAGAATAGAACTACATTGTCAGGGCAACACACTCCAGACTCTGTCAGAAACATCAGGGAAGTGAATTGCAGAGCCATGGCTACCAGTCACAGGCAGGCACCAGCTTCCAGATGTTTCATTCCAGGGACTGTTGGTCTGAGTGTCCCAACTAACCTCACCTGCCATAGCAACTCATGTGGGAAGAGGTTGTCTCTCACGTAGCCAGGACCCAAACCATGTGGGGCCTTTTATGTCACTGTATGACAGCATAATGAGGATTCCAAGCCACAGGCCTTTAACCTTGTATGTATGAGGTTGATGAACTTTGAATTTTTCATTTCGTAATGTATCATTCTGCTTCTCTCTGATGCTTAGAAACAACTCCAGAGAAAACAACCACGCAGTGCATCCAAAAACAAATTTAATACGAGGAGGCCTGAGGCTTGGCTTCTCAACAGTATGACTTTAAAATATCTCCAGCCTGTTATCCACATGAGTCATCTTTCAAGGTCAGTATCCTGTTCATTCCAGCTGGTCTTTAAATAGTCCTTCTACGGGGCACCATCAGTATCGTAAAAGTAGTCACTTGTGTGTAATGAAGAGCAAGCTGACAAACATGTAATCTAGGCATTTGCATTCTTTTTTCATTATTGGGGGTTCATTTGTTTCCGGGCACCATCTAAGTCACAGACATTTCCAGCACAGGACTCTTTTCTTCTCAGGTTGGAAGCACAGGCAAATGACTACCTACATAAATGCCATTGATGCTACTGCTTAGCCATCTGGATGGGTGATGTTTCTATATGTAACATCTGGGTAGCCTTAAGACATATTGTCTTCTTTGCAATGCACTCAGCAGCCCTCTGCGGGCCTGCAAGTGTATTCCAGGACATTGCTTTGCTGGATTGCTCATCGGCAACATACTACCACTGTCAAAAGGTCACCTTACTCACTATGAATATGAAATGTGACCTTCCTTTCTAGGGGCTGCCTTGGAACCATTGCTGTGACATTTCTGGAGAAATTTAAAAAGGAGAGACTGTGCAGCCAAAGCCATGAGTTGCAATAGTTTTGACAAACAGAGATGTAACAAACAGTCCTACAGTTGCTCAGATGATACTAAAGTTGGCCTGTTTATTGCTCTGTGAACAGAAAAGCAGATATAACCTCTCTTCTTTACAGTGTCATTTGCTTTCCAATTTGGATCAGCTGCGCGGTATCCAGTTCTCCCGTAAAGAGACCCTTTGCAATCAGGGCTGGGTCCAGGGTTTTTGCCGCCCCAAGCAGCCCCTCTTGCTCTCCCCCTCCCCTCCCCCCCCCCCCCAAAAAAAAAGCCGTGGTCACGATCTGCGGCACTTCGGCAGCAATTCGGCAGGAAGTCCTTCACTCTGAGCCGGAGTGAGGGACCCTCCGCCAAATTACCACCGAATAGCTGGACGTGCCGCCCACCTCCGGAGTGGCCACCCCAAGCACCTGCTTGCTAAGCTGGTGCCTGGAGCCGGCCCTGTTTGCAATATAGGAAAACACAAGGGAAAGAGGGCTAGGAATGACTATAAGTTATGCTTTTGTGTGGTTGGCGTTGCTGGAAAATTAATTTCCTTCCCATATTTTCGTGTTGAGTACATCTGTCTCTGTGGAAAAGAGAAGACCCTATTGGGGCATCAAGTCAACTAGAGAAAGCAATGTTTAAGCAAATGAAGAACATGACTGAGGGGAAAAAAAGCATAGTAACTTTTTCTTCCAGTGTGCAAAAAGCAACATAACTAGAGAAGACCTTGAAACAATATATTTTTTTAAAGTTTTGCTGTCACTGGCATGATTATAATTGAAGTCAGCCTCTAGAAAACAAAATTTAAAAGGTGCTGAAGTCCTCCACGCACAACATTGGTATAACATGAGCAACATTTCCCTCCAAGCTACCCTACTCCTGATGGTATGACAGTGACTCTTTCAGTCCTTGGAGTATTTGTTGACAAAAACAACAAGGATATTTACTGTGATGCATTTTTTGACAAGGACACCAGTGGTAACTGGACCAATGCTACCAACTTTTAGTCATCACCAGTTGGAGCTAAATTTGAATGAGCACCGGGAAGGTGAAAGACTCTAGCCTAATACCCTGTTCCTCTACTCCTCTGACCAGACAGTCTTTTGAAATAAGGACTTTTTTTTTTTTTATAACACTCTATCTGGGTTTCTTCTGTGAACTTCCCCAGTCTCTGTTGTTTAGTTAACTAAATGGGCAATGATAATGCGTGTTGTATGACTCTCCTGTGGCCAGCCTGCTGACTGATAATAGAAGAGTATGACTATATGTGCTGGAATAATTTCCAGAGCTTGTCCCAGCACCAGAGTACAGCATGCTGTGTAGTCTAGTTCGCAGTGTTTCAAGGAGCTTTTTCATTGCTCTGCTGTGCAGACATTACTGTATGAATACTCTGCCAGTGTTGAACTTTCCTCTTTCTGACATTCAGATTTAATAAAATTACGTAAATTAGAGACTATGTATTTGCAACAGCTCTTTATGCAACATAACGTGGTGAACCTACCAGATTCCCTCTTTGATACAATAATAATCCCAACCACCTCCATCCAATCTTAATACCATCTTCTTGAGAGGGGAGAAAAAAACTCAGACAGGATCAAGGTGTACAGTTCAGAGCTGGATTTTGCTCCCTTTTCCATCCACTTTTTCCCAAAACAAACTTTGGGGGTGCTGAGATGGAGGAGTTTGGTTCAATCCATTGCAGAGTGCAACATTTGGATCTGGCTCTTGGTTTGGGTTCAGAACCCATTTCTCCATCTATTAAAGCCCAAGTGGCATGGTCATGGCTGTATATTTCTGATGAGCCTGACACTGTGGTATTTGGGCATCAAAAGAATGACATAAAGCTAGGATCTGTCCAAAAGCCTGTATTCTCCACTGTTCTCTAATACTGTGCTTTCAAAGGAGGGTTAATTTCTTCCATTCTAAAAATGTTTTTAAATATTATGTGACACACTGGAGTACATCTGGGAAATAATGGTGGGCAAATCCTGGAGGATTTTATTTTGGGACAGTTGTGGCAGAGAAATGGTGTAACCGGCTGGCAATTCTTGCCTGAAACCCTCACCCTGTGAGTAAGCAACGATCTTGATGAGAAGTGTTAAGTGGGTTTTGCTGACTCACTGATGCAGCTGATTCATTACCTCATTCACAAACAAGAGAAGTAGGACGAGCTCTTGGGCAGATGAGTGAGTGTTGGTTTCGGACAGATCGTCTGGGTGGGTTTAACTCATAGGAGCTGCTAGGGTTGAGGTGGATTGGGAGGCTGGAATTACATGTGGTATTATTTTAGAAGCACATTTTAACTAATAAACTAGACTCAGGAGGAGTGATTTCATTATAACTCTATGGGCCCGATCCTTAGCTGTTGCCAATGCCATTAGTAGAGCTATGTCAATGTACATGTTGAACGGGCTCTGTGAGTGTGTAGGATTTTTTGCAAAATCCATCTCACTCCAGTGGATCTTTCATTCCTATCTAAAGGCGATAAGATCCATGACCACCCTGTCTTTGGATGGAAAGAAATTCAATAATTGGGAGGCCGCATCATGGAGAAACCCTTCTTTTGTCCATAAAAGTAAAGCCCTTAACACATCAATGGTCTGTTGATTGTAGCTGAAGTTCTGAATCATGAAGAGAAATGTGATGGTCAGATCCATGATTTTAGTTTGGGGGATGGCTTTAAAAACAGAAAGTGAATATTCATCTTCTTATCTCCTAATGGAATAATAAGAAATTTATGCTCAGCTGGATAGCAAATGTCGCTGTTTTTTCTCTCTTGTTCTTTTCGTATGTATCCTCCAAAACTAGACAGTGGGGATTTTCCTAGAGCTGTTGTTTAATTTGACCTTCTGGTTCAGGAATTTCTACATGATGTTGTGCTTAAAAATGCAGAAATATGACCCAAACCACCACCCACACTCAATCTCCTATGCTCATTTGAGACACTTTAGTAAGATTTGATTAGAAGGGGAGTGAAACGGGAAGGTAGAAAATAATGACTTTTGTATCATTTTTTTAGAGGGTTGGAGAGAAGGAGAAATATTCTTTTTGTTGTAGGTGTGTATGGGGGGGAAACAGCAGTGGAGGTGATATACCATAAAACCTTCACTTTATTGAGAGCCTACAAACTGAGCTGCTGAGCAGATTGTACGGAAAAGGCATCCTGTAATCTCAGTACTCAATCCTCAACTGCTGTAAATCAGCGTAGCTTCGGTGCAACTAAACTGAGTTATACCAGAGGAGGATCTGGCCTGGCCCACACAGTCCACCCAAACTTGAATGGACATGTAACTCACTGCCCTAAAGTCACACCAACCTTGGAGAAGATTGTGAGTTCACTCCACTAGAGCAGCGGTTCTCAAACTTCATTGCACCGCCACCCCTTTCTGCTAACCAAAATTACTACATGACCCCAGGCTGTGGTGGGCCAGAGCTTGAGCCCCTCTGCCCGGGGCTGAAGCCTTTGGGCTTTGGCTTCGGCTTCAGCCCCGGGCAGCAGGGCTCAGGCTTTGGCTTCAGTCGTAGGCCCCAGTGAGTCTAACGCTGGCCCTGACAACCCCATTAAAATGGGGTCACGACCCACTTTGGGATCCTGACCCACAGTTTGAGAACCACTGCACTAGAGTCTCCCCATTATACTTGCACTGCTGATGCAATGGCACAGAGGGACAAAAGTACATGTGCCTGCCCAGGCAGTGGAAAAGGTCTGAGGTAGGTTCAGTCATTTACATCAAAGCTGGCTAATAAGGGAAAGCCTCCCTTGGACTTGTTAACCAATTGCTCCCTTTAGACACATGCATCAGATGCTGTTGGAAGCCTCTGGTTGTGTTAAAATGATGGAATTTAATAATAATACTTAGCACTTACCCAGAGCTTCACATTATTCAAAGCACCAACATTAATTAATTCTCACAAACCCCGCTTGTGTCGCAACTCACGCTGTCACTGTTGAAGCCGGATGCTGGACTAGATGAATCACAGGACTGATCAATTTCAGAAATGTGTATATTCCTTTGAGGATGAAAATGACGTTGTACTAGTTCCCTTTTAACGCTGGGGAAGTTGAGATACTGAGAGGTTGTGCATTGCCCAAGGTCACATAGAGCCATTGGTGGAGCTGGAAGTAGAATTGGGAGTTTCTGGCACCTAGCCCCAAGAGCCATCCACTGGATGCCTCTTGAATATGAATACAGATTGCTGTATGATCGCTTCCCCTCCACCGCCTTGTTTTGTTTTGCAGTCTCTGTTTGAGGTTCAAAAGGCCTTTCCTAAATTAATGCATTAAAAGTATGAAGGCCTGCATATCTACAATGTAATACACAACTTCCAATTGGCGGAAAGAGGTTCTGTTTCCATATGTAATGGCATATTTGTGTGATAAAATATCTCTAGGAGCAGAGCATGGCCCTGGACTTCATCAGAGGGAAAAGAGAGGCAAACAATTGACAGCTTTAATAAAGCTTGCTGTCAGATTCCTTACTTGACCACCACCAAATGTTTATATGGCCTCCACTTAATTACATCCTTGACATCATTTTTCCTTTTCCTTTATTTTATTAAAACATATATGCTCAAAACAATGCCATGAGGGGAAAAGAAGAGAGAATCTAGGCACTGCCCTCTAATTCAGCTACAGGCTGAATGGATTCTTTGTGTGACATAGGGATAGATCGTAGTTTGCCCTGAACAAATGTGGAAGAGGATGGTGGAGACAGGTACAAGAAGCATCCTCTGCCTTGCAACCCTAAGTTAAGTGCGAGTTACAATTCCAGTCCTTGCCCTCAGAGAGGGCATGGACTTCTCCAGGGTAACTGGCAACAGTAGTGCTACTCTCCTTCACAGGGGGTTGAAAGGAGAGGGGTGATGGCTAGGTCATGGCACTACTCCCTTCTTTGCCCTGGCTAGTGAGGAGAAGGTGCACCAGCTGCCACACTGTTATTCCCCCAGTGCTCTTGGAGATAAAGGGTGAAATCCTGACCCAACTGAAGGCAATGGCAAATCACCCATTGATTCAATGGAACCACGATTTCATCCAAAGCCCTTGAGTGAGGGATTGACTAGACAAACAGTTAGTGAGCAGCAGGCTAGGCTGTGAATCTACCTGTTCCTAGCATGCTGCACACTAACTGTCCGTGTGTACCCTAGTGCACTTTGATCTACCCATCCTTGAAACAGGAGTAGACTATGTGCAGGGCAGCAGAGCCCACACAGATAGTGACTGCGAGATAGAAGTATCCCCCAGCCTCCTACACACTAACTTCATCTAGTCAAGCTCTTACAGTCTCATTTCACTTATGGTAGATTACACTAGCATGACTTCATTGACTCCAGTAGAGTTACTCTTGAGTTACACCAGTACTGTGGAAGGTGGCTTAAGACCTTGGACTGTCTCATTTACTATTCAGTAAACATGAAGCTCCACCAATGGGGGTGGAGGGGTGCTCACTTACTAAGCCCATAAATAGAGTGGAACCAGTATGACTGACACAGACTTACCATAGAGCTATACAAGTTGGAGGAAGAGGATCAGTGTGGCTGTGAGTGCTGTGAAGTCCCTAATAGAAATAAGTATTCACCTGAGGAAATTCACAGGCAGTGTTAGTCAGCTCCCAGAAAGTACCCTAATCTGTACTCCTCATCAACCAAAACTTTCCAGACATCCTGGAAACATTAGGAGTCGAGGAGCAGAGAACTTGATCTGCAGACATATGCAGACTCCTCCACTGACAAGATATGCAAAAAACATCCCACCAGATGGATCATTAAAAAACAAAGCTCTACTACTATGACAGTGAGGCTTTAGGAACCAGCTGGTTGCTGTATCAGCAAGAAGACAAGGAGGAAGCAACAGCCGCATTGTTACTCGGGTATTTGGAATGTGGTTGGCTTGGCAGCAGTTTGTTTTGCAGTGTACATTTCAAAAGCAGGTTATATTTTTCTCTCCATTAAGGAGAGGCACCGTTTTTACTCTGTTTAATCAAGTGGCAGAAGGAAAGATTTATGTTCTCATGTGATTAAACAATCATGTTTATGCATTCCATTCACTTAGCTTCAAAACCTGTAAAATCTGATGCATGTTTTTTGAGCCATTTCCCTGTTCTGCAAAGAAAATAACACTTTTCGGCTTGAGGTAGGCCAAACTACCTGGGTGAACTGGAATAGAATGGTATTTAGAGGAGAGGTATTTGCCTACTTCACATCCTCTGACCTCCCTTCAAACCAGCAGTGAGAGTCAATACAGCTCTCCTCCTCTGCCAAACCAATAGACATTGAATTACTGTCATCCTGTCTTGTGCACAATGTCTGAAATGCCTGGAGGAGAAGATTATGCAGCTGAGGAATTAGTGGGTGCACGGTAGTGTTCCTCATGCTAGAGAAGAGATTGGCCTTGGTTGTAATTAATAAAATGGGGATACTTTATTGAGACTGAAGCACACTGGACCTGTCGTTCTTTCTGGCTCTCTAGCTCTCAGACTGACGTATTTTAGCATGGCCTGTCTAATGTTGCCACACAAGGGATGAAATACTGGCCCTACTAAAGTTGATGGCAACATTTCCATTGATCTCGATAGGGTCAGGATCTCATCCAGAGTCTCTATATGTCCTGGCCAGAGCTAAGCAGTCAGAGGAGGGACTCTTGGTTAGATATGGTAGGGAATTTTCCAACAAAATGTTTTTTCACCAGAAAATGTCAGTTTGTCAAAATCACAAACAAAACTTTTTGTGTGAAATGGTTGGTTTTGATGAATCTCCTGATTCAACAATTTTCTGCGGGGGGGAAAAATGTATAGAAATGTCCCATTTTGACATTTGCTAGATGAAAAGAGTTTTTTTGTTTTGTATTTTGACATGACTTTTTGCTTAGAAAGTTTAGCAATTAGAAAATAATTTTAAAAGGTTGAAATCAAAGCAAAACTTTTCAGAATTATCAAAGCAAAATGTTTCAATAGAGCCAATCTGAAAGGCTTTGGGGTTATTGGTTCACAAACATTTTTGAGATTGCAACTTTCCATCATGTTTGCCAATGGGGAAAACAATCAGTCTTGAAACAGGATGGAAAGTCAAAAACTTTCTCAATGTGAAAACTGCTTCCTGCCCTTAAAAACTGCTCTTGATAATACTGCAAGTAATTTTCTGTGATGGGCTTACCAGTATTTCAACAAAGGTGCGCCACCTCTCACAAAAATATTCCCCTCTACCTGTGACTGAGGTGCAGTAGGAAAGGTGAGCAGGGCAGGGGACATCTGTTAGTTGTTTTCATATATTATAAGGCCAGAAGGAACCAGTGTGATCCTCTAGTCAGGCCTCCTGTAAAACACAAGCCATAGGAGTCCCCTGAATTAATTCTTCGTTGACTTATAGCATGTCTTTTAGAAAAATGTAATCTTGATTTAAAAATTGCCAATGATGGTAAATGGTCTGTAGCGGGCAAGGCTGCTC
This sequence comes from Malaclemys terrapin pileata, assembly GCF_027887155.1. Classification (NCBI taxonomy): domain Eukaryota; kingdom Metazoa; phylum Chordata; order Testudines; family Emydidae; genus Malaclemys; species Malaclemys terrapin. The sequence continues at coordinate 49,992,316 of NC_071507.1, read as the reverse complement.
TGCAATGCTTGCACATGGTACTGCAGCTACTCCCCACTTTTCTCTGCCAAGTTTGGCCACCTACTTGGGGGCTGAGTAGCTGCTGCTGAGAGCTTGGCATTAGTCTTTAATCAATCAAATAGCAAATTAGCAACTCAGGCTTCAGCCATCTGCCCCTTTAAACAAACTGCAAGGGGAAAAAACTTTTCAAAATGCAAGCGCTTAGGTGCAGCACTTAGACAAGGTCCTGGCCTGGGTTCTGGTTTGTCCTGAGGAGCTCCTCCTCTGTCCCAGTCTCACCCAGCTCTGTCCCTGAGCAAAATGATCCAAGCATTCTTAAGTGGCTTGTTGGTTTCCGGTTGGTCAGTATTTCCTCCTGGCCCTTCTAGGCCTCTGGAGGACTGTCTTGTTGGTTACCTTGTTTGAATGGATATTCCTTGGATGGGGAGCGTGTGGACCTCCAGCAGGGGACAGATAAGTCCTGATAGACTCTGCCACATGGTGTATGCTAAATTAACCTCACCGTTAAAAATTGCCACCTTATTTCCAGTCTCAATTTGTCTATCTTCTCATTTAAAGAAAAATATTTTCTCATCACCAGTACTAAGGATAAGGCAACACAACTGAGCAAATAAGACCTCTTCAATAGCCACTTCACTGGATTTGCTTATATTTTCTACTTAAAAAATACACTGAAGGTATACCACTGTGCCCAGTGCATAATTCCAATTATGAGTGGTGCAGAAGGCTTTTTAGCATGTAACAGAGCCGTACAGTAACTGAGAATCAGTCCCAAAGTGTTCAGTTCTTGGAATACAAAGAACAAAACCTTTTATTTTTCATAGTTGCCTTTGCTATACCATTTATGAATGTGACCCTGAACAACCCTTTTCACATGGTTTGTTATGACATGGAAATCATCTAACTGAAAGAGATTCATGCCAAGGGTATACATTTTCTACCAGTTTCAAGCCCACTGGCGTGTTGTTTGTTCTCACAACTGCTGGAACCAGACTTTTCACTTAGGTGGCTGACGATATAGTTGTGCAATCATCCCCTGCTGTTAGATGTCTAAAATATTCCTCTGGCCTATAAAGATAAAATATCTTGATAATAATAAAACTTTTGTGGGCAATGAAAAATGCCATAGCCAGAACTCAGTATTTTAGGAGACTTAAGCCAGAAGCAATGCAGGGTCTATGGCCAACTGACATAAGATGTGTAAAGTGCACTGATCTAAAGTGGTGTTCTGTGACCAGGCCCCCAGTTCCCTTCTTTGTTTTCCTCCCAGGAGCTAGTTCAGTTATGAAGACAAAGACAGTGTTTGTCCAAGTTCTGAGGCAAGGTGCCACTGTGTGAGAACCGCATTTGGTTACGAGGACGTGTCACATGAAGAATTATACAGACCAAAATATTCTGCCTGTCAGATCTCTCCTTTCAGTGCTAAATCCATCATGACTGATGGCATACGAAGAGAGGCAAATGTAATGTTTTTTCATATACATTTTTTGGTATGTATTTAAAGATAGAGATTTATAAACAAGACAGCTAAAGAGACACCTAACTTTCAGAGCCCCTTAAAGGTCTGTTGAACCGCATTCTGGGACTTGGACTGTGCCAGTGTTTCTCCAAATGAAAGTTTCTTTTGGAAGCAACCTTTGTGCGATTTGTGATGGGCAATCCCAGCTGCAGAGGTCTGGTAGCTTTTCTGCTGATCTCCTGCCTTAATCTCCTCCAAAAGAAATCAACTTCCTGTGAATGTTAACAGGTTGCATGCTGTTGTAATGAGGGTGATGGATAGGAGAAAAGGATTAAAGTCAATGTCAGTGTAAAGCCCATAGAAAATGTTTAAAGAAGATGACTCTGATGTAGGGCATGTTGTGTTTTTCCATAGACTTGTATTTTAGATGCAGGGGAACAACTAAACAAGAAAGAACCAAAGTGAAATCTCCACTCTTGTCGACTCCTTTGTGCTTTGAATCAAGCCCCATAGGAGAGCAGAGTGTATGTTTCCTCTGTTACATTCTGCATCATCTCTGCTGAAATGGCCGCTGCCTCTGCAGAAGGCTGACACCTGTGAATAATGGCTTCCAGCAGTTTATGGATGGAGCCCTCCTTTCAATGGACTGGTGAATGGCACACCCCTCATGCCATGCTCCAGAACTGTTAGCAGCATTTTTAGGGTCCATTTTCTCCCCTCTGTCCTTTTCTTTATCTGAGCTTTTATTGTTTTATTTTCTCTGAGTGTCTTCTCCTACCTTCTCTCCACTCAGCAAAAGGCTACATGGTGGCTCAACAGGAACAGATGCTCTTGCAGCTTAGCTGAGTGAAATGGCAGCTGAGGAGAAAACCTTCAGCCTCTGGGCTTCTACCTCAGTCTGCACCCCATAAATAAATACGAGCTAGTCTAGTGGCCACTTGCTTGTGGAAACAAGGGAAATAAGATTAGTGGCCCCCAAAGAGACACTTGCTTCTTTACCAACTGCTGTAGAAACAGATTTGCATAGGGTGAGGAGGGAAGGGTAATGCAACTTTCCAGTGTCATGCTGTTTTCTGCTCTACCAATGTTGTTCTTCCCTGTCCTATGGCCCTCCGGATAAGTCTGCTCCAAACGCTCCAGACTGGGAAGCCTTGTCTTAGAAATTTAAAGGTGTGGGTGCACAGAATGAAAAATCATCATAAGTTACATAGTTTTATACATGATGCACAATAATTACTTAAAAGTGTCAGGTTTCTATAAAGACATTCAGCAATTTGAGCAATTTATAGGCCTATATTAGTAATAGAGTCAATTAGGACTGTATTTGTTCACATTCAAGATTGAATAATGTATAAATCTGTCATTTATTAATTACAGTTTAAAGAAGTCCCTTGATTAGTTTTCTTTTTTTCTTTTTTTAACTGTAACATTTTAAAGTGAATTTAGTGCTTGTGAAAGGTAGCACAGCCCTGGAGACTAAAGGCCAACTTTTTTTTTTTTTCTCACAGAAAGGGTATGTGATGGAGAGCATCAGGGTTTACTTCCCCACACTCAAATCTATTCTGGAGGAACTGCCTTTATGGTATGAGAAGCTAACTCAATATACATTCTCTTTAATCCGTCACCTCTCTGCTGTGAGTGCCAAAAGAGTGCCTCCAATTCTGAATGTGACTGTTGTAAAGTGAACATCTGGCTATTAGGAACTGGACTGAAACCACCAACTTATTTCATATAAGCACCTGACAGCTGTCAGATGGGAATAGGGTTTGATCACTAGTATTGCCTTTGACCATATGTGAACCAGTTCATTACCAATCCCCTGAACCATCTGGTCTTCCGTGTCTTTTTGTATCCCCCACCCCCATAATCAATTGTACCTCTCCTAGGTTTGGCAGCATGTTGAAATGTTTTGTTTCGATTTTGACCTTTTTCAATTTTTAACTTCATTAGTATAAATCAACTAGAATTTCTAAACAAAAAGTTGCTTCAAATAAAAAAAACTCTTTAAACTTTTAGTTTGAAAATGTTGAAGTAGGGTGTTTTGACAATTTCTAAACTTTTGATTACACGGTCAGGACGCTGGAGCTCTTGAGTTCTAGTTCCAATCTGACAGTAAGTTTCTGCATGGTCTTGGGCAAGTCACTCAGACTCGGTTGTCTGTGTCAGAAAGTGTTGTGAGGGCTTGTCAATGTTTATTCCGCAGGTTGAATATGTCAATCACTATGGGTGGGATTTTCAAAAGTAACTATGGGTAGGTCTACACTGCAATGTCAGCCCAAGGTTAGTAGAACTCAAGTTAGCACACCCTGGGTTTGTTAACCTAGGGCTTAAGCATCTACACTTGTCTGTAACCCCAGGTTAGGAATTGTTGAACCCTGGATCCAGCCTGGGGCTCCAGCGTCTACACTGTGTTTATGTGGGCCTGAGTCCTGCCACCCGTATCCCAAAGTTCCTAGCGTTCTCCTTAAGTATGGCCTCTCTAGCCATTTGTTCATGGTGCAGTAGGAAAACTTGACAGTCCACCAACTTGACTGTACAGAAGACAAAAAAGTCAGCCGATGGAATTGTGAAATACCTTTTGCAGACTTAGAGTTCAAGTCACGGGGGGGCTGCATCTACACTGCAAAGCAATAAGAACATAGGAACATATGGTCAGACCAAAGGTCCATCTACTACCAGTATCCCGTTCTCCAACAGTGGCCAGTGCCAGGTACCCCAGAGGGAATGAAAAAAACGTAATCATCAAGTGATCCATCCCCTGTTGCTCATTCCCAGCTTCTGGCAAACAGAGGCTAGGGACACCATTCCTGCCCATCCTGGCTAATAGCCATTGATAGACCTATCCTCCATGAATTTATGTAGTTTTTTTTTGAACCCTGTTATGGTCTTGGCCTTCACAACATCCCCTGGCAAGGAGTTCCACAGGTTGACTGTGCATTGTGTGAAGAAATACTTCCTTTTATTTGTTTTAAACATGCAACCTATTAATTTCATTTGGTAACCCCTAGTTCTTGTGTTATGAGAAGTAGTAAACAACACTTCCTTATCTACTTTTTCTACACCAGTCATGATTTTATAGACCTCAATCATATCTCCCCTTAGCCGTCTCTTTTCCAAGCTGAAAAGTCCCAGTCTTATTAAACTCTTCTCATACAGAAGCCATTTCATACCCCCTAATTATTTTTGTTGCCCTTTTCTGAACCTTTTCCAATTCTAATATATCTTTTTTGAGATGGGGTGACCACATCTCAACACAGTATTCAAGATGTTGGGGTACCATGGATTTATATAGAGGCAATATGATATTTTCTGTCCTATTATCTATCCCTTTCTTAATTATTCCCAGCATTCTGTTTGCTTTTTTGACTTCTGCTGCACATTGAGTGGATGTTTTCAGAGAACTATCCACAATGCTTCCAAGATCTCTTTTAGACCCCATCATTTTATATGTATCCCCATATAAACCCTGAGTCCTGGCTTGACTCAGGCTTGGACCCTGTATGGTCCTGAGACCCTGGTTCCAAGCCCTGGGTTAGCACAATTTGTGTGTAGCTGGAAGAGGGATTAGGCTTGAGCCCGCGTTCGAACCCTGGACTTACATTCCAGTATCGATACTCCCTACATGATTTTGAACCACAAGACCCACTGATTTTCAATGAGACTTGAGAGTTTTAGTCCCCTAGGTGCTTTGGAAAATTCCATCAGATATAAATAAAGTAATATATTGTCATGGTCATTAGGGATTTCCAGGATAGGTTTGCGGTTAAGGCATTATTGGATGGAGACACAGAAGATCTGCATTCTGTGCTTAAGATCCCCAATTATAAAACGGAAATAACAACACTTCCCTACCTCACAATGAGGTTTTGAGGATGATCTCATTTGTGTTTTTGATACTGTGGTGATAGAGGCCATATAAGTACTTAGACAGATGGATGGTAAAAAAACATGAAATTCAGATTTTCCACCAATTTTTTTACCATAGAGGCAATCAACACCACCTGAACAATGCTGGAGGCAAAGGCTGCAATGTGTGCTTTTTAACAGGGGACCATAGAACTTGTGTAGCATACCAGCTCCTATAAACCTGCTGGAGGGCATTTGAATGAGAAACTCTACCAATCTAAATGACGTTTCTCTAACTGTAAGGGGAGTCATTTAAACATTCCTTGTAGGATTAAGGCAAATTGTCAACATTGCCTCACTGGATCATGCTCTATAGCTGCCTGAAGAAAGAAGAACAGGAGTACTTGTGGCACCTTAGAGACTAACAAATTTATTAGAGCATAAGCTTTCGTGGACTACAGCCCACTTCTTCGGATGTATATAGCTGCCTGGTGTGGTGTAGAACTGTTTTGTGCTTATTAAGGGCTTTGTAGAGATGAATTGAGCCTCCTGGAAATCCGGACACCTCCTTCTCTATTACTCTGGTGGCTGAGCACATCACTGGTTACTGCTATCCTACTGCCAAACAGGAAACTCCAAGCCACTCTTCCCCTTTCCAAACACACACACAATAGTTCTGGATGCATTTCCTATTCTCCCCACCAAAACACCTGCCCCCAGCTAACAGGGCATAGAAACTTGGGCTAAGTAAGGCAGAGGAGGTGACAGGAAACTGAATTGTATAGCGTTGCAGATTCATTTGAACTAGTGTCATATTTTTTACTTGTGAGGATTTACACACCACTATGTGTTCATTAAAATATGCATGAGATCCAAATGTTTCAGAATTTTTAGGGCAAATGGTATTCAGTCCCAAACCATTGCTTTTGTCATTTGTTATTCATTTATTCTTTTTAATCACACACTGTGAATCTTGCGGCAAACAGTTTACATACAACTCAGAGGCTGAAGAATGTTAAACAAGACTGTTTGGTGAATACTTATGAGTAGCAAATGAATAGTTCAAGCACATCTAATGGAGACAGGAAAAGAAGCTTTTCAAACCAATGGATCTTGTGGGAGTTGTAGCCTTTCAGTTGATTATTGCAATTATAAAATTATTTATTGGTGCAACATGCACTTGTCACAGATAACTTATTTTTCAGGCAGTTACTTAAAATTCATTCAGATAGAATTTTCTATAATCAAAAATATTAGAAAAATCAACATACATAAGGGTTAGAAAAGTACAGTAAATTGGTTTCCTGCATTGTTCATACTTACAATCTTACATTGTGGAGACCATTAGAAACAAAGCTGGAAGGACAAGTAAGTGGAGCACAGCAGAGAGTTGGTCCGGATTCAGTTCTCAGTTCTGATGAAACTTAAAAGTAGAGAACTAGACTGAATCTTTTATATCCCTTCTTTATGGAACTATTTGGATACATGACCATATTTAAATATCTTCTATGACCATAACAAGATTAGTACTTATCCATTATCCATATGTGATATTCAAGTTTTAATTAATCTTTTAATCATTAATATTAATAACATGTATCAATATTTTTTTAATCATTCCTATACATCATTGTGGTCTAACTGCCTAGATACTGTTTAGTTGCCATATTGCAAAAGCCCCCCCAACCACCTCTAACTTGTGCAGCTTGCAGGGTAGTGTACACATACCCTTGCGAGTTTCAGAGTAACAGCCGTGTTAGTCTGTATCCGCAAAAAGAAGAACAGGAGTACTTGTGGCACCTTAGAGACTAACAAATTTATTAGAGCATAAGCTTTCGTGGACTACAGCCCACTTCTTCGGATGCATATAGAATGGAACATATAATGAGGAGATATATATACACACATACAGAGAGCATAAACAGGTGGGAGTTGTCTTACTAACTCTGAGAGGCCAATTAATTAAGAGAAAAAAAAAAAAAAAAAAACTTTTGAAGTGATAATCAAGCTAGCCGAGTACAGACAGTGTGATAAGAAGTGTGAGAGTACTTACAAGGGGAGATAGTCAACGTTTGTAATGGCTCAGCCATTCCCAGTCCTTATTCAAACCGGAGTTAATTGTGTCTAGTTTGCATATCAATTCTAGCTCTGCAGTCTCTCTTTGGAGTCTGTTTTTGAAGTTTTTCTGTTGTAATATAGCCACCCGCAGGTCTGTCACTGAATGACCAGACAGGTTAAAGTGTTCTCCCACTGGTTTTTGAGTATTTTGATTCCTGATGTCAGATTTGTGTCCATTAATTTGTGTCCAAGAATTAATGGACACAAATCTGACATCAGGAATCAAAATACTCAAAAACCAGTGGGAGAACACTTTAACCTGTCTGGTCATTCAGTGACAGACCTGCGGGTGGCTATATTACAACAGAAAAACTTCAAAAACAGACTCCAAAGAGAGACTGCAGAGCTAGAATTGATATGCAAACTAGACACAATTAACTCCGGTTTGAATAAGGACTGGGAATGGCTGAGCCATTACAAACGTTGACTATCTCCCCTTGTAAGTACTCTCACACTTCTTATCACACTGTCTGTACTCGGCTAGCTTGATTATCACTTCAAAAGTTTTTTTTTTTTTTTTTCTCTTAATTAATTGGCCTCTCAGAGTTAGTAAGACAACTCCCACCTGTTTATGCTCTCTGTATGTGTGTATATATATCTCCTCATTATATGTTCCATTCTATATGCATCCGAAGAAGTGGGCTGTAGTCCACGAAAGCTTATGCTCTAATAAATTTGTTAGTCTCTAAGGTGCCACAAGTACTCCTGTTCTTCTTTTTACATACCCTTGCGGTTACTTGCTTGCTTGCACAGAATGAGAAGATATAAATTGTGTCCTCAGGCCTATATCTTTTTAACAAACAATCCCAGCTTTAGAATGACTACCACCAAACCTCTCACGCTAGGTCTCACACCAATAAAACAGGCCTGTAACTATAACAAAGTCTACTGACCCAATTATTTATGTTCTCCTACTTGCAGTTACAGCTTTAGTAACTTCCATTATTATTTCTATGAGCATGCTTAGCAGATAAATTTATATTTTACCCCAAAATATGAAATTTCAGAACTCTAACTGTGGTATGTAACCCATCACTTAAATCATTCTCTGTATCAGATGATGGGTGGATACATAATATAACACTAATTTTTTTTAAAAGGCTACAGAGGCAATCCTGGCAATTATAGGCTGGTAAGCCTAACTTCAGTACCAGGTAAATTGGTTGAAATTATAGTAAACAGACTTATAAAACATATAGATGAACATAATTTGTTGGGGAAGAGTCAACACGGGTTTTGTAAAGGGAAATCATGCCTCACCAATCTATTAGAATTCCTTGAGGGGGTCAACAAACATGTGCACAAGGGTAATTTAGTGTAGTTGGACTTTCAGAGAACCTTTGACAAGATCCTTCAACAAAGGCTTGTAAGCAAAGTGAGGGGTCATGGGATAAGTGGGAAGGTCCTGTCATGGATCAGTAACTGGTTAAAAGCTAGGAAACAAAGAGTAAGAATAAATTGTCAGTTTTCAGAATGGAGGGAGATGAATAGTGGTGTCCCCCAGGAATCTGTCCTGGGACCAGTGCTGTTTAACATATTAATAAATTATGTGTAAAAAGGGGTAAATGGTGAGGTGGCAAAGTTTGCAGACAATACAAAATTACTCAAGATATTTAAGTCCAGAGCTGAAGTGTGAAGTGTTACAAAAGAGATCCCACTAAGGTGTGTGACCGGACAACAAAATGATAGAGGAAATTCAGTCTTGATAAATGCAAAGTAATGCACATTAGAAAACATAATCCCAATTATAAATACAAAATAATGTGGTCTAAATTAGCTGTTGCCACTCAAGAAAGAGATCTTGGAGTCCTCATGGATAATTCTCTGAAAACATCTGTTCAATGTGCAGTGGCAGTCAAAAAACTAACAGAATTTTAGGAACCATTAGGAGAGGGATAGATAATAACACAGAAAGCATCATAAGGCCATTATATAAATCCATGGTACATCCACACCTTGAATACTGCATGCAGTTCTGGTCTCCCTGTCCAAAAAAGATATATTGGAATTGGAAAAAGTACACAGAAGGGCAACAAAAATGATTAGGGGTATGGAACAGCTTCCATATGAGGAGAGATAAAAAAGACTGGGACTGTTCAGTTTAGAAAAGGGATGACTAAGGGGGGATATGATAAAGGTCTATAAAACCATGAATAGTGTGTAGAAAGTAAAGAGGGAAGTGTTATTTACTGTCACATCACACAAGAATCAGGGATCACCCAATGAAATGAATAGGCAGTAGGCTTAAAATAAATTTAAGTACTTCTCCACAGAATGCACAGTCAACCTGTAGAACTCGTTGCCAGGGTATGTTGTGAAAGCCAAAAATATAACTGGGTTAAAAAAAGAATTAAATAAATTTAGGGAGGAATAGGTCCATAAATGGCTATTAGCCAAGATAGTCAGGGATGAACCCCATACTCTGGGTGTCCCTAAACCTCTGATTGCCAGAAGGTGGGAATGGAACACAGGGAATGGATCATTTGATAGGTTGCCCTGTTCTGTTTATTTCTTCTGTAGCATTTGGCACCAGGCACTGTCGCAAGACAGGATACTGAGCCAGATGGACCATTGGTCTGACCCAATACGGCGATTCTTATAATCTTATGTTCACATGTAAGGGACAAGTGTCAGTGAACATATGGATTCCAAACAGAGCTTCAGGACCTAGAAATTAGTGTGATGAGCACATTGCAAATATGATAGCTAAAGTGAAACTCAATATCCATGAGATACACAGATAGAGAGGCGTGAAATCACGTTCTGTTCAGCTCAACTTGAATCCAGAAGTGTCGAAAAAAGGATGTTTTAAAATTGGAGAGATTTCAGAGAACAGCTGAAAAATGATTCAAGGTCTGGAAAATGAAAATGAAAATCTTAGTACTCAATCTATTTAGCTTATTTAATGGAAGGGTAAGAGTAGGGTTACCATATTTCAAGTTCTCAAATAGAGGTCCCTGTGCGGGGGAGGGGGTGGAACTTACGGGGAGAGGGGCACAGTTTCTACTGTACAGTTTATTTCTACTTTGACTATCTAACATTTATAAATAACAAGTGTAATGCCCTCAAAAGTAAATGTAAATCAAATTTAAATGTGCTTTTTTACATGCAGTCAGTCCTTTCCTGCTGCACTTCTTCCTACTGTGCCATTTCCAGGGCTGCCCCTCCATGCAGTTCCGTGTTCCCAGGAGTTCGGTCTCTGTTCCCCCATGGCTATGCTCTCTCTGCCTGCTGACTTTCTTCTCACTTTTCTGCCTCACGCACACACCTCACCCCCAGGAATTCCCCAGTCCCTGCATGAGTAGTCAGTCCCAGGGAACCCCTCTTCTTCTCCCTAAGTTACTTCTTGCTCAGATCGCCCAGCTCTCAAGGCAGCGCAGCCATCAGCAGCAGCACAGAAGTAAGGGTGGCAATCGCAGACATTTGTTCATATTTTGAAATCCACCCAGACAGAGATTGGAGGATCAAAAAAGAGGTCATATCTGGGAAAACCCAGATGTATGATAACCCTAGGTAAGAGGCAATGTGATCATTGTCAGTACATACTTATGTAGGGAGAATATATCTGATATCCAAGGGTTCTTTAACCTAGCAGGCAAAGACATAACAAGATCCAGTGGCTGGAAGTTGAGGTTAGAAGAGTAAAATTGGAAATAAGATTAAACTTTTAACAGTGAGAACATTGGAACAGCTTATCAAGGGACATGATTAATTCATCTTCATTTGGGGTCTTTAAATCAAGACTAGATGTCTTTCTAAAAGGCATGCTCCAGTTCCATCACAAGTTGTTGCACTCGATAATGCTTACTGGTGTAGTAGAGAAGAAAGTTACTGGGTGAAATTCTATGGCATGTGTTATGCAGGAGGTCAGACTAGCTGACCACAGTAGTCCCTTCTGGCCTTAAAATCTATGAATCAATCAAAAAAGCTTTCACTAATTTTAAGCAACTGTTAAATTCCCCATTGACTTTAATTAAACTCTCCACAGTCTTACAGGCTTGTCAATATTTTCTCTGTTGTGTTATGCTACATGCCAGGAAATTATTCCAAAATTCATTTCTGTACTCCAGTTATGACATGCTGGTCAGCCATTCATTGCAGAGCTAAAAGTAGTTAAAAAAGTAAAAAAAAGCTCCCTAGAAACCATCCCTCATAGAACAGCCATAGACATGTGGCTCAGATTCAATTAAACTGATAGGGTGCACAGTTCAGATCCAATTTAATTATTTCTCATTTTATGTAAATGAGATTTCAAATTGTAATGAATCAAGTCATTGCTTTCTTGCAGCAGTTTCTCCTCTGCATGCTTAGTGCTTAGTACTTGTTCTGTCCCTAGTTTAAACTTTTTAAAAAAAAAAAGAAGAAAAGGAAAAAAAATTGAAAGACTGAATTCAAAACTGAAATGTTCTGATCTTACATTAGTGTTGTGGAGATGCCACAGTAAATTGCCATCTGGTTCTGTTTAAATCAATGAAGGTTATGTTGTGGTTACTCTACTACATAACAAAATTCAGGTTCCATCTCAGATAAATAAGTGGGAAAATAATATTATCTCACATTAATAATAGTATCTAGACATGGGGCCAAAGGCCTGGATGTAAACCTCCTGGCTCTTTGGGGTATTCACATCCAGAATTTTGCAGTTCGATGTATTTCTAATTTATTTAGAATCTTACACTTAGACCCCAAAGCACTTTATAATTATACATCTGTGGAAATCAGTTTTTCCATCACCTCTGTGCAACCACTTCTAGGGTGAAATAAAGCAGCTGTTTAGCAGCACACAACAATCCATAACAGTGTTGGCCATGAAATGGTGAATATCCTATCGAGTTGAAACTACAGAAGTTGTTTAGGTCACTCTTTCTAGCTACTTAATGACCCTCAGAAACAATGAATTTGCCTTCACAACACCACTGTGCAGTAGGGATTCAGGGAAGTACTATCCCAGTTTTACAGACGGAGAACTGAGGCACAGAGGATAGGTCTACACTGCAGCTGGGAGTGAGCCTCCTAGCCTTGGTAGAGCTGTTTTTCAGGTCTGGGAAAGGTATTCCAAGCATCACAGCTAAATACAAGGTGGAACAGATTGTTTAGTGTAAGTAGTTAACACATATTTCAAGGGATGATTCAAGGTGAAAAGGCCCATTAAACACCTCTCCAGTCATAGGGGTGAAAGGAGAAAAAAATGGAGGTGGGGGGGCTTAGTGGGTTATTGATTGTTGTAATAAGCCATAAATCCAGTGTGTCTATTCAGTCCATGATTTTTAGTGTCTAGCAAAGTAATGAATTTAAGCTCCCAGGCTTGTCTTTTGAAAGCGTTGTGCAGGTTTCCGTTGAGAATGAGGACTGAGGGGTCAGGTATGGAGTGATCGATTTGTGAAACGTGTTGGTCACGGGTGCTGGGGTGTTATTGTCTTTTATCATTTTTCTGTGTGAATTAATTCAAGAGGGTAGTGATTGTCTAGTTTCACCCTCACTGTTATGGGGGCACTGGATAAGACACGCCATATGTTGTGATAGGCATGTGTAGGACCTTGAAAGATGTGTTGTCTGTGGTAGAACCAGGAACTCTTCTATGCAAGTCTCCTGAGTCACAGTGGAGTGCCTAAACCACAGGGCCATCCTTTCTCCCAGCTAGTCAGAATATAATTACTCCATTTGTACAGGTCACAGAAGCTAACTCCCCGTCATAAATGTGCATTTAGCTAATTTTCAGTGTGGGTCTACTGGACAGAGGGAGAAAATCTTACAAGCGAGCTGCATGCATCCCAATGGAATGAAGGAGGAGAGTATCTAAAAGCAAAGTTGGGTCCAATCTGCATCGCTTTGAGGAAAAACTCATGGATGGACGCAAATTCCATTTAAGAACAGTCTGTGAAAAAATTATGCCTCCCTCACATATACACATCTCAGTAAAACTACTGTTGGGAAGCACAAAAGAACTCATTGGTCTTTTCGACTAGCTCCCCTCTTCTCCCCCCCCAAAAAGAAGAAAATTCAGAAGTTTTTAAATAGCAAACCAACTAATGCACCACATTTATCATCAATAAAATATCACCCTTTATTTGTTCACTGCTGGAAAGCAGAAACTTATGAAGTAATCAACAACCCCCCTCAAATACATTGGCCCACATCACAGCTGCGAAAATTAGAATGCTCTTAAAATATGGAATTCAAGTGTGTGTATTCATCCAGAAAGAATGAATCAACCCTTTCCATGTCAGACTCTCATTCTGCAGTAATTCTTCACACTGAGCCCGTAATGTTAACCTTCAGCTCAGAGTTGTTTAGTAATCAGTGACAATTGTTGATAGAATCATTATCGATCTAAATGCTAATTCCCATTGTTTATATTTGCTGCTGGGGCCCCTTGCTGGTTAGTCAGCACTAAGGTGAATGCTCTTGGGAACTAATGGTGTCAATGCTTTCAATTTGCTGGAGGGCACTGGGAGCAGAATGCTTGCTTTTGTCCAATCAGAAGCAGTCATTTCAGATGCTATAACTGCTCTTACAGTAAATAAAGCAACAAATAATTTATGAAGTAAAAGGGCTGGAATGTTCAAAGCTGGTTTCAAGTCTCAACCCCGTTTAAGGCCAAATTGTGCCATTAAGGCATTGTCCTGTGTTTGGGGCTGCAGAAAGCCTGGGGAAAAGCATGCTTCCAGTTTAAAGGACGAACTGACCATGCAGGATGGACTCACATATCTTATCTTAGGGATCATCACTGTAATATCTGAGCACTTTCTATGTAAAATCAATAACAATAGGCAAGTCTTCAGTGGGCTTCCTGGAGTCTCTAGTGCTTCTTCCTTTATGGGGTCAGAACTCTGCTTGGGGTAGGTTATGTTTTTTTTATTTTTAGTTCTCTTGTTGGGAGGAAGGGATTGGTATGGGTTTAGGGTCAGAAGGGGTGTGTGTCAGTGTTATGAGGGTCATTCTTATGGTGAGTTTCAGAGTAACAGCCGTGTTAGTCTGTATCCGCAAAAAGAAGAACAGGAGTACTTGTGGCACCTTAGAGACTAACACATTTATTAGAGCATAAGCTTTCGTGGACTACAGCCCACTTCTTCGGATGCATATAGAATGGAACATATAATGAGGAGATATATATACACACATACAGAGAGCATAAACAGGTGGGAGTTGTCTTACCAACTCTGAGAGGGCCTCTCAGAGTTGGTAAGACAACTCCCACCTGTTTATGCTCTCTGTATGTGTGTATATATATCTCCTCATTATATGTTCCATTCTATATGCATCCGAAGAAGTGGGCTGTAGTCCACGAAAGCTTATGCTCTAATAAATGTGTTAGTCTCTAAGGTGCCACAAGTACTCCTGTTATTCTTATGGTGGAAAGGCTTTTGTGAAGAGGAAGGTTCTTTTGCAGTGTTTCCTAAAGCAGATCAGATTGAATTGGCCTGATCTCCTCTGGAGGATTCTGCCACAGCCAGATTCCCTAAACAGAAAATGCTTTGTCCCCCACTCTCACATGCTACATTCTAGGCTTTGCGATCTGAATTGTCCAAGTGGAGGGCAGCTGTTTTGGTGATTTCAGTTGTTGATGAGGTAGGGGCCTGATCTGTGAATTGCTTTGAAACCTAGAGCCAAGGCCTTAAACTGGTATCTGAAGCTGATTGGCAGCCAGTGGAGGGACTTGAGCATGGACTTAACATGCTCTCACAGCAGCTTGCGCCACGGAGAAGGTATATGGTCTCATTCTGTAGTAGGTGGATTTTGGCCCGGCAGACAGTGGTAATTCCAGCCCCTTGCACAGGAATGTGTGACTGGTTCCTCTCAGGGCGCCACCTGGAACTGGGGTACCACTGAGCCCCCCGACCCACCAGCCTGGACTCCCATTCACCCTGTAATGCTGTGAAGTTGCAGACATTCTCCCGGTCTCACACTTTCACCAGCACACAGGTAGGGACACACCCAGCTATGGTAACATGCAGACAGGCTTTCTGACCAGCCCCTGCATGGGAAGGCTATTCAGCTAGGGCACTTACCAGCTTCTCAGGCGCACATCCCCCTCTGGAGAGTAAACCCAAAATTATACCGTCTTGTGCTGCACAGAGAACTGCACAGCATAAGCTCATAAAATTCGCCCTCTCCATCAGTCTGGAGGAGGATATGCAACAGCTTTCCACCCCACGTATGATTTCCACATACTGGTTTTAGACAAAACAAAAACAAGTTTCTTAACTACAAAAGATAGATTTTAAGTGATTATAAGGGAGAGCAAACAGCTCAAAGCAAATTACCTAGCAAATAAACAAAAACGCAATCTAAGCTTAATATACTAAAGAGATTGGATATGATTAGCAAATTCTCACCCTTGTTGTTTTAGGCAGTTTGCAGAGATTTTTGAGGGCAAGCTACACTTGGTTGCAGCTTAAAACCCCAGGTATTCCTTACACAGGCTAGAAATCCCCCTAGCCTGGGTTCAGCCCTTCCCCCCCAAGTTCAGTCCTTCTTCCTCAATTGTTTTCAGGAGTCTCTTTGGGTGGGGACTCAGTGAAGAACTTCGATGATGTCACTCCCCTGCCTTAAATAGCTTTTGCATGTGGTGGGAACCTTTTGTCTCCCCTCTTGGTTCCCATGCCCAGTCAGTGGAAAAACAGTAGTATTCCAAGATGGAGTCCAGTACCAGATGACTTGGTCACATGTCCCTGTAGGGTCACAGCAGCCATAACTCGGAAGCTGTTTGTAGCGTCCTCAGGGAGGCTCCCTCGTGGGAGATTAGCATCTTCTAAGACCTATTGTTCTCCCTAGTGGCCCTTCCCAGTCAGCCGTCTAGACGATTGCATTCTGCCTAGTGGGTGTTCCCCAGGTGTAAACACATTTGTAATAGATGCATAGACAGTATTCCTAACTTCAGATACCAAAATGATACATGCATACAAATAGGATAATCATATTCAATGAATCATAACCTTCTCAATGATATCTCACATGGCCTATCTTGCATAAAATACATCATAGTTATGCCATAATCATATAATAACAATATTACTATGAAGAATATGGGGCGTAATGCCACAGAGGGTTATGGGGAAAATATATGCAATTCACCTGCATACGGACTGTGATGAAGTTGAGTATGCATGTACTTATGCATAGAGGAGGAGGAGCTCCCAGGTGTGCTGGTGGAATGCACCTTGTCAGGGCATGCAGTGTTCCGCCTCCTCCACGTTGGCTACCTCTTCTGGCCAGATTTTTCCCTGTTCCCTTTGGGGTGACTAGCAACCAAGCAGCTCTCTAGCAAGAGGAAACAGATCCTGTGCTCAGCAGAGCTCAGATTGCAATTGTGCTCAGTTGCTGCACGGTGGGGCGCAAGAGGATACCCATCTCACCCTGTTGTGTACCTGCACAGGAGCTGGGCACAGTGTGGCTCACAACTGTTACAGGTGCCACATACTGTACTAAAAATAAACACAAAGTTCACATGAATGATGAAAAAGCCGAACAGAGCCACAAGAGTACTGACTGCGTGCAGTGCCTTGAGACTGGATGCAGCCATGTGCAGGGGCCCCGGAATGGGGGGCCCAGGGGACCATGCCCCCCCTTTTTTCACGACTGTAAGGGCGAGTGATGGGTGGTAGGGGGCGGAGAGGAGTGAGCAGGGGACAGGGTCTTGGGGAGAAGGGGCGGTGTGAGGGTGGGGCCTCAGGGAGAAGGGGCAGCACTGGGGGGGGAGGCATGGTTCAGGGGCTGTTGGCCCCAACACTTTTAGGGACCTTCTGCTGCTCCTGGCCATGTGATGCAAACCTGATTCTTGGGGCTGCCACACATCTTTCCCATCTCAGCCACTGAAGATTTGCCAGGTAAACAGTACTATCTAGGTGATTGAATGGAAATGGCTCACTGGTCTCCCTAAGTGTGGATTATAACAGCCTGGGCTGCGTGTGAAAAGATAAATGCCCAGGCTTCAATTGCCTGCTTCTGTTTATGCTTGATGGCATCCATATCGCCCTTTTAAGTGTTTTACCCAATCAGCCAGGCTCTGTGCTGCGCATTTGGTTTGTTAGATTCATGTAGTTAATCTGGTTTGTTGTATAACAATACTTCCAATCACCCCAAAATGGGTCAGATTGGAATCAAACAGTGCACACCTCTCATCCATTATCATATCAACCGTGAACTGTCACTCGTCTGGCGATGAGTCATATTCATTCTCCTGAATGAAAGGATCCTCAAAGGAATTTATTTCCACCTTTAAGGTGATTTATTGAGATAAATGATACTTTTCCACCTCTGTTGTGAGATTACTAACATATGTATAAAACTGTGAGAAGTTTGAAAGGAGTTATGTAAGTGCACAATATTAATATCAGGTTTCAGAGTAGCAGCCGTGTTAGTCTGCTAATATTAATATCATTACCTCCCTGGTTGTTGAAATAAGAATTGTATAAGAAAACCTACCATGACAAAAGTGATACTAACAGTTGAATCTTGTTTACTTTAATTAGTTTGTTTAAATTTACTATCTTTCACTTTTTGGGGAGTGAAATTAAACAGTTTATTTTTGTGTTCACAGCACTGTCTGTTTGCCAAAATGTAGACAACTTGCTATCTAAATGTTGTGCAGATAAACACAATGTAGACCCAACTGTATTTTTTTTAACTCTTCCAAATTGGCTGATATGTTCTAGGAAAAATGTCATAGGCTGCAAATGACAAAATGAAGAAAATGATGACATGTTATTTCTTCAGTTCCATTCCATTGTCATCTTTATTTGTAGAGATTTGCAAGCAAATTGACTTTCAGTCTTATCCTTTCCTGGTATTTTTTCTCCAGCTGAAGAGATTTGCAATCAAATAGACCCATTTCAGGATTTGAAGCAGATTTGCCATTTTAGAATTTGTATCTCTTCAGCATAAACATATTTTTCCCCATAGGATTTATAGGAAACATATCCATTATCTGACATCCCAGTTAGCTGACTTCTTAAAGGTCTTGTTCATTTCTTGCAGATTCTTAAGCATCAATAGTCCCCTCAGAATCTTACTGTGGCTCAGTGTGTACATATGTATGACAATACAACAAGATTTTTAAAAGGGAGTGAAAAGCATTTAAACCAAGCAGTGCTTTCTAATTTCACTATTATAGTGGAGCAGGTTGTGATGCCTATACGTAAGCCTGCCCCACATTTTCCATTATAAGACCCTGTTTTCAGTTGCATATAAATTGCCAATCTTTAATAATTTGGGATTACATTTTTCAAGCCAGCTGTCTGCACAGTAACTATAAACCCCTAACACGACCCACCATGTGCACTGAACAAGGCAGGGTTCTGTGGAATATATAGCATGCAATTGTGTAATTAAAAACTATATCATAATGCACATGCACAAAGAAGCTGAATTAAGATTGCATGGGCACCCTGAATTCTACTGTTCCCTAATGTCACAATATTTGAGGTTGGACCTCAATGTTCTTTTAATGTTGTTTTTTGTTTTTAATTTTATTTATACCATAGTCAATTTTTGCTGTAGGGAAGGTGCTGGATTGCGCACTTGCTTAGGGTTACCATCCGTCCGGGTTTCCCCGGACATGTCCGGCTTTTTCAGCCTTAAATGGCTGTCGGGGGGGGATTTCTAATGAAGTAGAAATGTCCGGGATTTCCCCCTTCCCCTCCTGCGGAGTGTGGCGCGGCTGATTGAACGCCTGGCCTGATTGAAAGCTGCTCGCAACCACTAGGGCCTCTAGCAGCCAGAGTCCCTCCCCCTCCCCCGCTCCCTCCTCTCCCACAGAGCAGCATGGAAGTGTTTGAGTCCACATGGAGCCTGCAGCTCTCCCTCTGCTGGGTGAGCGGGGGGAGCAGGGCAGGTGTGTGTGTAGAGGCTGCAGGGCGAGTGGGGAGCAGGGGGCACAGAGGCTGCAGGGGCGGGGGGGGTAGAGGCTGCAGGGCGAGTGGGGAGCAGGGGGCATAGAGGCTGCAGGGGCAGGGCAGGCAGGGGGCACAGAGGCTGCAGGGCGAGTGGGGAGCAGGGGGCACAGAGGCTGCAAGGGTGGGGGGCTGCAGAGGCTGCAGGGTGAGGAGGAGCAGGGCAGGCAAGGGCATAGAGGCTGCAGGGCGAGTGGGGAGCAGGGAAGCACTTAGCAACCCCCAACCAAGATCAGAGCGGGAGGGAGGAGGGGGAATGCGGGGTGCTCAGAGGAGGGGGCAGAGTTGGGGCAGGGACTTTGGGGAAGGGGTTGGAATGTGGGCGGAGAAGGGGTGGGGTTGGGGCGGGGGCGGGGCGGGGAAGGGGCGGAGTTGGGGCAGGGCCAGGGGCGGGACCGGGGTCCCGTGGAGTGTCCTCTTTTTTAAATGTTTGAATATGGTAACCCTACACTTGCTTAAGTACTTGTTGAAGAGGGATGGTCTTACGTATATGCTTAAAGTTAAGTTAAAGTTAAAGTCAAGCATGTTTATGTTCTTTGCTGAATGCAGGTATGATGCAAGTAGTTCTTTCCTAGCTGACATTAGAAGAATGCACATAATCTATTGAATCTGACCTAGCTATAGGTCTTTCCAGGGGTTCCTGTTTTGTAGTCTTTATTCTGGTAGAACTCCCATTGACTTTGATGGGAGTTCTGCCTGAGTAGGGTGTGCTGGTTTTGCCTTGGAATAATTACAACATGAGCAGCAGCAGCTGTACAAGTCTCTGCACTCTGCCCTGCCAAAGTGTATTAACCTGGAACTGGAAGACCCGCCTGTAAGGATGAGAGGCAGGTCCAGTCTCCTGGACCTCTTTGTGGAGACTGCTAACAATGGTTCTAATTAGCACAGCCCTTGTGGTATTTTTCTATGATGTGATCACCTGTCTGCCAGGAGCTGGACTCAGTCCACCAACTCATTTCACAAATGCCACTGAACAGCTATCTGATGATAACTGTCAGCCACGTCCAGTTTAGTCTGAATTCTCTCCTATGGCGAAAAGCTTCTTATCCTAGTACTCACTCCAGGTGAAATTCACCCCTCTTCAGAGTGCCAGAAGAAAATTTATACTCAAAATAAGGCATAAGTGGTACATAAGCCTTCTGCATGGGGTCAATTTTCCCTCCCCTTAACTCTTCCTCAGCATTTCGCTTACCTTAGTTCTCTGGATATTGCAGCTATCATGGTAGGTTCTCAGAGACCTACAGATAGATCAGATTCAGTACTATGTGCATGCTTCTAATCTCTGCTGGGAGGCAATTACCCGCGTTCCACCCACTAAAGAATTGCAGATTCTGAGTCCCTAAGAACATACTGCGTCTACTTTCCATTATTTTTTTAATCCCTGCTTTTTGGAAAGCTCGCTGTTGGGTTCCCCCTTCAGTGACCCACATCAATCAAAATTATGCAATTTGCAAGACAACAAGCTGAGCTTATGTGATCAAAATGATAGTGTTTGCCTTACAAATATAGTCTGATAAAGCTTACACATGAGAGAGGCATGTGTATATATCCTTTACTGTGTGTTGGAGGGGAATTTCAACCAAGGAAGTGAAGTACACCAGTGAAGGAAGATGTGGTGTGATTTTTAGATCACTTCAGGGACCTGAGAAGAGAACCTAAGATGGAAGTTTTAACAGTAACCACTGCAGTAGATAAGCCATAGTGTATTAAAAAAAATATGATGTAGAAGTTTAGTGCGTCATAAAGTCTCATGAGTAGACATCTTCCAAAATATGTGTATCATTACCTCCTGACCAACAACATGACCCCAATTCAGGAAAGCGGTTAAACACATGCTTACAGTTAAGCAAACACTTAAGTGCTTTAATGAACTGAGGCTAACAAGAATACCAATGGAAAGTAATCACCAAGGCTGGCTGAAACTGGTGAGAAAACGAGTATTACATTTTGCACTAAAAATGATGCCTGTTTTTTGAACCCATTTATCGAGTCCAAAGCTGATTTTCCAGGATTATTGTAGGGATTCAAATATTTCAAATTTTCCTCTTCATTGCCTTGTGAAATTCAGTTCTCCGGCTATGCCTACACTGTAGTTCCCTTGCTCGTGTACACAGACTTGCCCCAGGTCTCGTTGAACTAGCGCAAGTATAAAAGCAAGGTAGCTGCGGTAGCGTGGCTAGCGGCGGCTGAGGCACGGCTGAGCTGTGCCAAGTACACACCCATTGGTTTCAGATAGGTTTGTACTTGTACTTGGCCCGGCTACTACTACCCTTGCAACCATGACCACACTATTATTTATACTTACCAGGGGCACCAAAACGGGGTAGGGGGAGGGATCGGGGGCCATGGCCCTCCAGCTTTTTACCGGCTCTAAGGGCAAGTGATGGGGGTGGGGGGCGGAGCCTCAGGGGAAGGGGTGGCACAGGGGCAGGGCCTTGGGGGAAGGGTGGGGATTGGGGGCAAGGGGCGGTGTAAGGGGGTGGGGCCACACTTCGGGCACCAGTGGCCCCCTCTCACTGTTAGGAAGCTTCCCCTGATACTCACGCTAGCTCAAAGACAGCTGGTGTGAGTACGTGTGTGCAAGCAGGGGAATCCCAACCCTTGCTCATAATGTAGACTTGGCCTAACTCAAATATTGGGGATTTAACAATTTTGCCCATTTGAAATTTCAAGTGAAAACACTATGGCAACTATATTTAGCCTGATTAGTTTAGGGGGATGGGAGGGAGACAGAAAGGGACAGAGCAAAATATAGTATGTTGCACACATGTATATTAAAATTTATAAGCACATATTTTAAGCGCAAGCACATATACATCAGCTCAGGTGGGAAGGAAGTGATCAGGCATATATGTATAACAGATGTTATCTTGGCTGAAGGACTAACTCGCCAAGGTATTTCAGTGGGAGCGAGGCACCTAAAGAACTTGGAACATCAGGGTCTAAATCCTCTCTCTGGGAGCTGTAACAAAGTCCCCACTTCTGTGGATCAGGCCCAGAGCAGAATCTGAACAGCGGGTTACAGATATACGAAAAGGCAGTCAGGTCCTGCGCTTTTCATCTGAGGAGTCTTGTGAATTTGAACAGGAATTTGGGGCCTCTGAAATGAGGGGAGCAAGTCTGAGCAGAGAGCCTCATGATCCTTATTGCTGGTTGTTTTTGTCATGGTGTGGCAGCAGATAGGACAGCCTGCTTCTTGCCAGGACCTGACACTGCGTACAAAATGTTACTGACACTCATAACCTGTATGTTACTTAAAAGAGCAACAGAATAAACAGCATGCAAGCCTCAGTGTTATCCTAGCCAATCCGGTTACAGCAAATTGGCCTCAGAGTAGCCAAAATACAGGTGAAAGCAAAGCATGCTGTAAACCAGCTTCGTTCTAGCCAAACTAGACATGAAACCCCAATATTAACCTGCCTCACAACAACCAACCTATTCAGCACATTATAAACTCGGCTAACTACAACTAAACTACTTGGCAATCTAGTGATGGGAGAGCATTAAGAGGTTCCAAATGTGGATGTTTATCCAAGCCTATGGAACAGCCTGCCTAGGCCATGTTGTCTCTAGCCTCATCCAATCCCCTTCACCCTAATCCACAGATTCTGCCAATCTTATTCATAGTGAGTAGGCAGTCCCCTACTCTTCCAACCGTCCTATTGACTTCAATTTCAGTAGCATTGCTCTGGGATTAAGGGACTACTCAACCTGCGATTGGCAGACTCTGGCCTCATGTTTGTGACCACTTGAAGTAAAAAGACCTGAATGTTGCATTGTGAATTTGCTTCCAATAAAGAGTTAGGGTCAAATTTTCAAAAGCATTTAAGTGATTTAGGACCCTAAATTTCACTGAAAGTAATTAGGATTCAGGCTCCAAAGGCACGTAAATATTTAGGAAATTTTTTTCCTGAGCCTTAAAAAAAAAAAGCCAATCATTTCATTTGAAAGTATATTCCCTACTCAATATTCTACTGGTTAAATGTTGGAAGGCAGAATTTTTAGGTTGGTAGTTATACTTTTGCCCAATAGTTGTTTCTTATTCTTCATACACTTTTGCAAGCACAGTGGAATCCATTTTCTAGTGAAGTCATTTTATTCACTCAACAGCTTCCCCGCCAGCAGATGTTCAGAATGGCACAGTGACTTCACTATAATGTGGTCACTATATCCAATTTCGCCATAAGAAACGTCCGGTGTATAAGCCAAAACTGGCTTGGAGAAAGCTGGTGAAATGCTCCATGGAAGCCTCTGAGCCAAATCCAGCAGTGACATAAATCGGGGAGTAAATTACACATTGGGAAGAAGTTCACATTCAGGTGAGTGTAAGTGGCAAAACAGCATGATTTTTTCTGAATTGGAGTCAGCGAATGTTCAGATGACTGTAACATGGCAATAAAACGAGACGGGTGCAGCAGGAAAAACATCTTGCAGGAGGATGTAAGATAAAGTGTGCACCCTCTTGCATTGACATGCTCACCCTCATCCACAGCATTACATAGCTGCAATGGAAGTGGCACTCACTCATGTCAGGGTTGACTTTGGCCACACACGATGTCAAGTCAGTGTGAGTTATATTGATTTTATGTAGCCAGTTAAATGCTAGATCACTGTGAGCTGCCCTACTTTGGCACGGATAGGCACATCCATTTTGTGGCTAATATGTTACGTACCTTCTACATTATTTCTAGAACCGGGCAAATAGAGAGGAACAATAAAATACAATGGAATACAAATAATTGAGTTCACTTCAGTATTATTCATGACTCATGTATTTGCTTTCTGTGAAGTTCGGTCAGACCTGTCACACAGGTATTCCCACCACATGGTTTGGTAGCCATCTTGACAGCACTTTGATATTTAGGAGTCATCCAGCGTGAAAGCAAAGACAATACCATGTGATATTAATGACCAATCACACAACATAAATTGTGAATTATTTTAATTATTAATATAAAAATCAAAATCTGCAAAAAAGAGGGACATGATCTGAATAAGTTGTTTGCTGAAAATAGTTCAGTCGGTTTGCGTCACTACTGAAACTGGCCTTTTACGAAGTGTCTAGAAGAAACAATTCCTGTATGTTGCACCAGCACGCCTACCATGCTCCAGTTTGAAGGTCATTTAAATGAAGCAATCTTTGACAGTATCTTTTTTAGTGCACTGGGAGCCTTTCAACCAAAGTGGCTCCCTGCTGATGTAGAGCTTGGCTCACTAAAGGAACAGTTACCTGAGGGAAAGGACATTATTATGCTAGTTGCAGAAATCAATCAGTGCACATATCTCTTACAGAGAATATAGGCTATATATGGCAGAACTCGCTTATGCATCAAAAAGAGTTGCTTTATATTTCAGGGACCAGCATGTATGGTTCTGCACAAATGCAATTGGAAGACAAACATGGTCATATAAGAAAATGCTCCGATTTTACCCTTAGAAGGGTTGAGTTGAGCAGATGTTTACATCTGGAGCTTGAGCTGCAAATACAGAAACACCCCAACTGAGAAATATTTGGCATTCTTTGCGTGACCAGGAGAATAGTTTGTAAATCTGATCTTCAAAGAGACTTCACTAATCACTGCAAAGCAGAAATGCAGGGTCTGACATTCAGTGGGCATAAAAATAAATACCACTCTTCTCCGGGTGCTTTTCTGAGTGAAATGCATTAATATGGCCAACTGAGGAGCCACACTAAATAAGACGAATGTTTCACTATTTTGTAAGGAGAAAAAC
The DNA here is from genome assembly GCF_027887155.1 of Malaclemys terrapin pileata. NCBI lineage: Eukaryota > Metazoa > Chordata > Testudines > Emydidae > Malaclemys > Malaclemys terrapin. Next base: position 49,967,269 of record NC_071507.1, on the reverse strand, counting down.
AGGGAGGGAGGGATCAGAACTTAGAAAAACCTGGAAACATTTAACACAAATATTGCAGGGTTTTTATAATTGCAAAGTGAAAATCTCTCTCCCTCTCTGAACAACAGTAGAGTAAATATTTGATGTAGGCATAGTTCTCTCTATCTCTCTGGTCTACATAAAAGGAGACCGGTTCTCAAGAGTAGTCATATTTTAGGCAACTGGCTGAGCAGGATGGCTGGTAACAGAAATATTTATATACAAGGACTAATCATTAGCCTATCTCTTGTTCAGTGTGTAAGGAATGGCAGATGGGACAGACTGCATGTATATAATAAGCTGCTCAAAAATCTTTGTGTTGCTGTAGGACCGCACTGATTTCCAAGGTGTAGCGTGGTGCTGTTTCTTACCTGCACTTTGTGGTTACGGAACATGGCAAACTGGAAGATAGCCAATCAAAAAATCCCAGCGTATTGTGCCCCCAACCACTGGTATGTTTGCAAAAAGCAGTGTGTAAAATAAAAAAGCCTCTGGAGTCTTTAAATTATGCACAAAGTTGTGCGCACTCTCAGTGCAATAGGGGATACAGCAGGAAAAGGCCTGGGGGGAAAGCAGTGAATGACGTGAGTGGCAGAGCCACATGATCAAAGCCAGCAGAGAGGACAAAGGGCAGCGATCTTCATAGAGAATGGGAAAAGAGGGTCAAGAAAAGAAAGTCAGACCCCATGTTCCTTTCAGCATGCAGCCAGACATGTGCCATGGGCCCTCATTGCTGACAGCTTGCACACAGTCACAACGGGCCATGTGCAGACATGTCTGTCTATCTGTCTGTCTGTTTATTGCCCCCATTACCATAGTTCTGAGCTCCTGTCCTGACTGGCATTAGGGGTTGGGATTGTAAGGAATCTGTTTATCCACAGCCAGTAACCATGGACACCCATGTGTGACACTTCTGTTGAGCTCTCTTTGCTATTGCCAGAGCAGAATGTTCACAAGCAGAATGTTCATATAGGCATGATGATGCACGCGAGCTGACCCCACCACATGTCACCTCAAACAGCCTTACAATGCATACACTCCTTCCCAGAGGACATTAGGGACATGTTGTCCTCCACTGCTCCGGAGCAATTCATTGACTTTGTGATGTTTTTAGTTCTTCTTGGAAGGATAAAGCACGTTTGGCTGCAGTGCTGTGGAGATTTACTGAACTTGCTAATATCATACTTCTTTTAATGTTTTTCTAGGCATCCCATAATGAGGTCTTGTTTGCAGCTTGTCATGTGACATTGGTAAAGAATCACATCCGCCCCGGTTTAGCAAAGCATTTGAGCACACACGTAAGTCTATCGCATATGCGTAATTTTAAGTATGTGCTTCCGTTCCCCTGACGTCAGAGGCAGACTCTGACTCAAGGACAGAAATGGTTGCTTTTTTCTAATACTAAACAAGAAACTTTAGGGTATTATGCCTAAAGCTACTCTACATCTCATTTAGCTTAATTGTAGAGAATCTGCCTACTTATTTTCTACAGCCCCAATCTCCTGCCTGGTTTTTGCTACAGATCTAAAGAAGCATGACACATATCTGTGTGTCCCACAAAGCCAGTTTGTATCTATTCACCCTCACTCCTCCATCTTGTCTAGCAGAAACATTACAAGTAACCACCAGGGAGAAAATTAGCCAAGCAAACTTTTTGTCTGTTTCTTTTTCTACTCATCAGGTTATTTGACTCTCGGTCTCTTTCCTTCACTTGTTGGTGTCCTGTTTTTGCAAATAAATCATGAGAACGCTATGGCCCAATCTACACAATTAGGACAATCTGTTTAACAGCCATTCATCATGGAAACTTGGTTGTGGTTTCACTGGGTTATGTCACACAGTTTGCTTTGTCTGTCTGGCAGGCACCAAGCTGTTTTTTAACTGGATGTTAACAAATTAGTTTGGGCTCCTTGAAAATGCTCCTTTCCTGTCAGGGAAATAATAAAAATGTTGGCGTCTTATCTTCACCTAAACAAAGCACATAGGTAGCGAGGTGATGCAAGGGTGGGGCGGGGGGGGGGGAAGATATTTCAGAGGTGTCATAGCAGATCCGCAGCTAAGGTTGTATATAGATTTGCTGAGTGTAGACTACAAATAGGGTAGAGTGGGAAACCAGGACAAAGATGCTCAGTGCAAAACTTCTGTGGGAAGATGCAGAGTTTCAGCTAGAAGCAGAATGAGAGGAGCCCAGGGTGGGAACGTGAGTAGGCACTGGTAACCTCAATATAGCAGCATGCAAAGAAGACAATTTTCTGTTGTGTAGCTTGGAGAGGAGGGAGAGTGGCAACGGGGAGGCCAGAAAGGAGAAGTTACAGTAGTCTATGCAGAGGCTGCTCTAGCTATCGGCAAATTAGGCAGATGCCTAGGTTGGCAGATTTCTTGGTAGCTTTAACCACGTAAAATAAAATAATGCAGATACCTAAATAAGGGAGTTTCAATTTCCTCCAGAGAACTTTACTTTCAAGTGTTGCTAATTCTCTTGATGCTATAGAATAATTTCTCAAGCAGTCAGATTCTAGGGGCAGTGTATAATGGAATTGGTCAATTTGTCCATTGAGAGTAATACTTGTCAATTTAGACCCCCCCCCCCATTTGAGTCATTTGTGACCTGATCTTGATTTGTTCAAATGCATTTGTTATTCATAAATATTCACAGAACAGTTTGGGCAAATACTTTTCAGCCTATGGTAGGTTCATACTGATGACTTACAAATCACTCTCCATTCTTCACATTGTATGGTTGTTCATCTAACTCACATGGTATTGCTTCCGTTTCCTGACTGGGTGACAGATCCTTTTTAAATAGGAGAACGATAAGTAGCAAATAATGGATCATAATAATTTTCCAGCATGAGTTTTTGGCTGAATAATTATTCATGCTAAAATTGATAGGGATTTGGAGATTCATGAACATTTTCATGAATTCTCATGGTTGTTTGAATACTGACATGTAATGAATAATACGGCTCTATGAAGAGTATTGAATCAAATTCTGTTTTAGATTCATAAATCAGGTTCTCTGTTTGATCAGCTTTAGTATACAGCAAGTTAGTACTATGTCAGAACATAAGTCCCTTAGGCCCATTTTAGATCCGTGCATCCATCTTTAAGCTAGTGTTTGCCTACTCCATAAACTGAAATTCTGACAGTGGGCAGAAAGACTGTGGTTTTCCGTGTATGATTTTCTAATTAAGGGCCTGATCCTGCTCCCACTGAAGCTGATGGGGAAAGTCCCAAATCATAAGGCTATTCCTATATTTCATTGTTTTCTTATGCCTGCTTTTACTGACGATGTCTCAAGGACCCTCAATACATCTATAAACTTGGAGGTGTTTAATTTTACGAGATTAGCAAACCAAACTAAATCCACACTTTATTTGGAGACGGTCACTTTCACTTCTTGGCTCTTGGTGATGATGGGTCCAACAGCCACGCAGCTGCAGCGTGTTTAAATCCTCCACTCTTCCCAGCTTCTGAGCTATGTGCTCCAGAAGATATAGGTTATAGAGATTTAACCTACATGGTTGCTGGACCTTGCTACTAAGTTAGCTAGTGCTGCTGCCTCCCACAGAGATGTCTCCTCTGGGTGGGAAATGGGGTGAGGAGAAACCAGGAGGCTTCCAAGGAAGAGAGCTCCTTCTATTGTGATGCCTCTCAACATTTCTGCAAAGTTGAGGAGCCTCCAGAGAGAGGGTGCCCTGACTATGAGTGAGTGGGTGTCAAGGAAGAAGATGAGACAAGAAGGGAGGCAGCCACTACACTAGGTTTCCTTATCCAAGGATCTTACTAGTTCTTCCACTCATGTGCTCCTCCTACTCTTCTGAGTCGATGGCCATTAATTTGATGGTTAACTTGACAGTGGCAGATGGACAAAATAATAAAAGAAAACTATTTGCGGATAACTAGAACTTCATCTGGGCTTCAGCAGGATCAGATCCTGAATGCAACCACAGCTTGGATTAGGAGGCATTCTCCTCTCTGGCTGCATTCATGACATAAACTGTAGCAGTATCAGCACCAAAATCCAAAGTGACACAGGCTGCTCCCAGATCCTTTGCTACCCAAATAAGACTCTTTTAGAGATAGTGCAGCTGGGTGGATAGTGCACTAGATGGAAAGTTGGTTTCTATTCCTGGCTCTGCCACTACCTGCTGGGTGATGCTGGGCAAATCACTTCACTGCTCTGTGCCTCAGTTTCCTCATCTGGAAAATGGGGATAATGATAATGGTCTTCATAGAGCACTTGGGGACTGATGGATGGGAATTGCTACATAAGAGCGAGGTATTTTTTTATTTAAACACATAGGGCCTGATTTTGATCTCACTTATACCAGATTTACATTGACTCCCACTCCTGATTTACACAGACATAAATGAGATCTGAATCAGGCCCATTTCTTCCTCTCTCTAGTGCTGTCTTTGAGTGAAGGGGTATTCTTTGGATAAAGGGTCACTACTTACACTGCAATGTCTGTCAGCTGGGAGTTTTACCAGAGTAAGGATTTCTGAATTTAACCCAAAGTTAAGAGGTTTTTTAAAATACAAAGAAGCCACAGCAGGTTTTTCTCTTAACGGATAGACGTATAAATTGTAATTACTTTCATCAAGAGCTTCAAGAATAGCTGTTTTTTTACTGCCAGCACATCTGTAATTCATTTACAGGTCTGTCGCATCTTACGCGCATTTAACATGCGCGATTTCAACTTTACGCGGTCGGCAAAAACAAAAAACAAAACAAAAAAAAGAGAAAAACAACAGTTTTAATACTATACCTGTAGTGCAGGCAATTTTGCCCGCCATTGAACTCAATGGGGTTTTGGCTATATGCGGTTTTCGCTTTACGCGCTAACCGTGGAACGGAACCCCCGCGTGAGATGAGACAGTGTGTATTTTAATTAAAATAATTCCATTTTTGTATTTCCAACCATTTTAAAATGAAGGGACTAGCTGTAAGATAAAATACAGGAGCTTCATTGCCTATATTCCATAGAAAAAGTAAATTAAAATTAATAATAGACACAAGAGTACTGGAATATTACACTATTTAGATTCACAAAGTGTTCCCATGTATTTTGAAATGATCCATTCCCCATCATGATTCATGAACCATCTGTCTAAGAATCTAATTGGATAGTTATTGAAATTAATGGCAGGTGTTTCAGTGGGTAATGTGTGCTTTCCCCTTACAGTTTGCTCATTGTTTGGCTATTGTTTCCCTCTACAATATCATCATTGCATGAGACTATGATGCTAAGAGACAGAAAAGAGGAGCATGCAACTTGGAAGGGATAAAATGGTTTGGTTAAAATAAGAGACCATTTCATCATCATGGAACCTTCATTCCAGATCCAAACTCAGCTTTTTCTGAGGCTTAGAAAAGTTCATTTAACTTGTATTATATATAGTTGTCTATTTATGGGCTTTTCTACACTCTTGGGTTCCAGATAGGAACAGAAAAAGAGACGTACCAAAAATTCTTCTCATGGCAAGGGTGAAATTGTTCCTTTGCCACCCTTAAAATTGGAAACTAAACAAAAAGCTTGTTCACATGAGATAGCTGGCTCGTTGGTTTTTTTTTTTTTTTTTTTTTTTTGTAGATCTAAAACATTTTGGTATCTCATATAAGGTTTCCAATAAGAATACAAATGTGTGGGTGCTTATCTGAAGCAAATTCAATCTAAACTACCATTTTACATATCACTTATCACTGTTTTCCACACTCATTATATCTTGTCTTAGATTGCAAACCCTTTGGTCTGGTCTACACTAGAGAAATTAGTTAAAGCCCCTAGAATCATTGTAGAACACTTCTTGTCCATGTAAAGAGATTCCCAAATGGTTTACAAGTAGTCTAGTGACTGGTTAGAGCAGACTACCTTTCAGTAGGCTTAATAACCAGTTAAAGCTTAACTGGCTCAGTCTGATATAGTGTAGTACCAGTGTGATCACAGATAGGCTGAAACAGTTCCGCTAGTCCCTGCATTACTATCCCACAATATCCCAGAATTCATGGCTTCCAGGAGCTGAATCAGGAAGCATTACAACTGAAAAAGTTTAGGTGAGCAATAATATGGACACAGGGCAAAACTTCAGCAGATTCAGCGTGGCTAACGTGGATGCATTGAAATGATTGTACTTAATCTGGTTCAATACAAACCATCAGTTACCAATGCTTCAGTTCTCTTGTGCAGATAAAGCCTGTGGGACAGGAACTACCTCTTGCTATGGGTTTGTACAGCATCTGGCACAACTGGGTCCTAATCCTGCAACCTTTGAATGCTATTGCAATGCAAATAAATCATCGCTCCCCTTTTGTTTGTCTGGGGTAAGGATTATTTTAGATGATCCAAAATGCAAAGATTGGATCCAGCTTTTTCAAAATTCAGGGGTGCACAGTTGGTGGTTATGGTTCAGGTTCTTCTCCAGAGCCCTCTGAAATAGAATAGGTTCAGTTCTCCGGTTGTCATAATCTGTGGGGTTATTTAAACCCCAAACTCAATGCAAAACAACTGAAACTTCTGCGTTTTACCTGGTTTTGCATTAGTGTAAAAGCACAACATGATCAGAGATGGTATCTTGAAGTCAAATACTTCTGAACTTGGGGAAAGTTCAGATCTTCATCTGACCTTCCCCGGTCAAGGGCATTTCAATTTTTTGCTGTGAAATCATAATTTGCCCCTGTTTTGTTTGAGAGTGGACCCTAATTTGCTCAGAAATGTTGTGAAACTTTCAAAGAAGCTGACCCAAGATTAGAGTCTGTAAGAAATCCCCAAAGCAGAGGAATTCTGTATCATTTTGGCTTTATAAAGATATTTTGCACAGCTGTAATAAGTGGCATGTTGTGTTGTACGACTGGAAAATGTCAGTATTCCCCTAGAAGTACTTATCTCCCCTCTCTGAATGAGGCCAGAGGGAGAGGCACTGCCTGGGGGAGCTCAGGCATTCCCTCAGTACAAAGGAAAGGGATGCCAGTCAGTGAATTCTCTTCACCAAGTCCAGGAAAGAGGGCTTCCAGGAGCTTCTTGTCTCTCTTTCCCTCTATGAGGTCAGAAGGAGTGCCTGACAGATTGCAGCACTGATGCTCCCTTATCTGAGGGACTGCTGCTGCTACTCAACAACAGACAATGAGTCAAACAGCCTATTTGTCTGAAAACACTAGTTAGCAAGCTGAGTTTTCCCAGCCCTGGTGATAACTATATGTTAACCACATTGACGACACCACAAGGAGTGGTGGTGACTGCAGGATAACTCAGCAATGCTGCTGTCACCTGATGCTGGATAATTCAAGTCCCTCACTACTACTGGTGAAAGCAATTGATTTAGTAAACGAAGAGCAATTAAGATTTGCAGCAAAGATTAAAAAAAAAAGTTCATTTCTTTGCAATTTAGAATCTGTATTTCTAAAAGCAGAATTCCACTCTTCCACCGACAATGAGGAACAACCACCGGGAATGGTTTCCTCCTCCATCAGGAAATTCTGTCTATAGGGAAATAAGTATCAGACACCACTAGATAATAGTGAGTAAATGTTTACTTTTTAAAGTGACAGCATAGGGAGCTCAACATCTCCATGGTCAGATGTATACCCAAGTTTCAGATTGTTCATTTCTACTCTATTATGCATGGCAAAATATTGTCACCCCATGCTCATATGAGCTTTCCTGGGGAATCTGCTTGCTGGCAGCAAACCTCTGAGAACCCTTGAAAATAGGTCACTTGTACTCTGAGTTGTCATTGTGCATCGGGACAAAAATTTACTAGGCTCCTGGCCAGGCGGTGGAAATGTGCATTTTGTACTGATGCACGCATTAGTCTTTTCTTGGAATAGGGCTCAAAGATGCATTATAATGTACAGCATTCATTATCAATGTACTGCAGCAGAGTGGTCTGGGGATATGTAACCACCAGCCACCAGTATCTTTCTCCATCTTTTTCTGGCCTACATATCCCCACAGAAGAAATATTGCAGAATTTATGATCATTCACTTGTAAAGGTATCTGGCCACACTGTGTGGAACCCCCTTCTGCACAGCTAGATTTCCAGTCAAATTAGGTTATATACAAATTTTATTCCATTTTTAACATCATCCAATTCCGATAGACCAGACTTACAGCTGTTAAACTGATCTAATGAACAAATCAGCAGCAGCTCTATGGCGAGTTATTGAGCTATGACCAACATATGATACAACTAATCTACAATGTTTTTATTGCCGTAGATTGAGGAGCCTTAACCTTAAAATCCTGGGCAGGATCAACCCTCTAATATTTTTCAAAGTACTGATGACTCAACCATCCCCTTCTGAGTTACTGCAACTAGTGTTGTGTGAATAACAGAGTGTTTGGTTCACTGGCATTTCCAAAAGATCAAAACCAAACTTGATTCTGGCTCAACCCAAAAAATGAAATTTTTAAATGAACCAAAAAGTTGAGAAAAAATCATTTTGGATCAAGGGAAATATTTCATTCAACCCAAAATGAAATGTTTCCTTTCAATGCTGAGCATTTTTTTTTTTAGGGTTTTTTTTTATTTTTCCAAAAAATTAAATGGAAGGAAATTTCAAAATCAGAAGTCATTTTGACTCAAAGAAACATTTAGACATTTTTCAGAATTGTTATTTTCACAAACAGTGTGGCAAAGCTGATCTGAATTGATTAAATGTTTCAGTGTCACCAAATCCATATTTTTCACCGAAAAAAGTTTCAGCTGAAAAAATTCACCCTGCTCTAACTGAACCCATCATGTCTCACACCTTTTGGCTAAGAAGTTGAGTATAAAGCCTGATCTAATGTCACCCCTAATGTCTTTCTTTAGTCTTCTTGAATGAGAAGGTATGGACCAGTGTAGTGGTGATAATCTCTTTGTAAGGAACTCAGACACTATGGTGATGGGCATAGAATTAAAAACAATTTAGAGAGATTAGATAGGCTGGTAAGAGCTTTATTATACCAACCCAAAGACTAAAATGTTATATGCTTCCAGAAAGAGATTCCACTGGTCCAGGGAAAAGGAAACCTGAGGTTCTTCTGGGAACCTGGACATAAAAGGACAGCATAACACATTAAACATCAGGTGAGACTAGGGTGACCAGATGTCCTGATTTTATAGGGACAGTCCCAATTTTGGGGTCTTTTTCTTATATAGGCTCTAATTACCCCCCACCCCCATCCTGATTTTTCATATTTGCTGTCTGATCACCCCAGGTGAGACAGACAACCAGTGACAAGTCTGTGTAAAACAAACTAGATATAAATGCAGATCTCCAGTTTAGAATGTAGATTCTTTCCAACAATCTACTGGAAATACTACCTGAACAAGTTACAGTACATTTACAATCTCATTCTAGGACATGCCAGCAATTGCAGTGGTTAGAACTGGATGAAATCATGAATAATTTCCTTTTCTGTTGTGCCAACAAAACAATTTTCTGATGTCAAATACACTTAGGTTTATCTTGCCAAGTAAATCTCCTTAAATAACTGTGTTCTTGCCAGGCCTGGAATATCCACTGGGCTTTGGCACTAGTCTCGCGGTTTAATAGCTCAGACATGTAGGACAGTAGGAATGTGTTACCGACCTTACATCAGATGTGGACCAGAGCTTTGGCTACTTCACCCTTCCAAGTTCCTCTTCTGGGATCCACCCATATGCCCTACCAGCCCCTTTCCAAATCTCCTTCGGGCAGCCCTACATGTGGTTTCCTCAGCCCCTACACACACTGCTGTTGCCTTCTGCCCTCTTTCTCTCAGCTCTTCCCAGGTTACAGTGGGGGTCAAAATTCTTCTGAAGCCTCAGAAGGGATTTTTGGCCTGGGCTCTCAACTTCCAAAGATGGTGGTGGGACATTTACAAGAAGCCAAAGACATCCTTTTGGCTTGTGTATTTCTGGGTACACCCACACTCAAAACCGCATGCAAGTGACAGGAATTCACTAAATCTAGTCTTTGTTTTGGGATACTTTTATCACTAATGTGGGTCAGATAAAATGAAACAGAAGTAGCCGATTATTTGGATACAATATTAACAAAAACAAAAGAGAGCCCTTATCTTGGGCCTAAATATTGGTATCTGAGCGATTGGCCTCTGATTTTGATAATGGTTTATTTGTGAACAGTGTCTCTGATGAAACTACAGTGGCCACTTCCTATAATTCTAAAATAAATATTCTCTGGAGCTAGAGTTTTTAATTCAATTTGTTACTGCCCTTATCTGCCCCTACTCGTGTGCGGGTGGTTCTGAGTTAGCAGAGAGAGAGACTGATTACTCTGAAAGTTGTAGTATAACTCCACCATGAACAATCCATTTTATTTTCCCGGATAAAGTTATAACAGTGGATGAGAGGTGAAATTATTGCACATTGTCATGGAATAAATATGTCTCTCCATTTGTTTAACAAATACCAGGAACTATGCCAGAGTACTTCAGTATGAACTCCTTTGCTCTGTCCATTTCCCATGTTTGGAAAAGGCTATGACTTTGATAAACATCAGTGATGTGTCTGGGGTTGATGGCTTTGTGACACTGGTATAGATTCATTGGTCCACTACCCATGAAAGTTTAATGATCACATAAATAGCAGGTGCTATCTCCCCTCTGCTGCAGAAAGCTATCAAGTAAATTTATCTCAATGCTCTACTGCCTCCTTGGGCATATTGCAGACTTTTCCATGGTCTTTTTGTTTTTAAATGCTTCATTTAAATCTCTGCTCACATCCACAACTGGGAAAGAGGGGTCACATGCCCCAGCTCAAACAATAAATGAGCTTACTATTAAGGGACAATTTGCTTTTTTCTCATAAAGGGAGCATGTCACAGCATTAAACTGCCTGGGCCAGCTTCAATGAAACCAGCCAATTCCAAGACCCTGAAAGACATAGAATAGTAGAAACTCTGAAGTGCTTAATTCACTTGTATAGCCTGAGCTATTATAGTTTCAGTGATCTGTATTTAATGGTATCAGCAATTGGGGTAGGCACACACTTGGAAACAAGTGTGAATGAAACAGAAAACTAACAGACAACATAACCTGCATTTAAGTCAGTGTGTGTGACATCGAGCCTGAGCTAAGCAAAGCTGAATACTCTGCTATTCAGGGACCAAACCTCAAACCCAACTACTGAAATATGTTTGTTTCACGTAGGCCTAGTTGTGAATCTGCCAAGTGTGATGTCCATGGTTTATTTCCTGGCCTGATACAACTGATATTGCATGTTATTCTTCTGGCTGGATCCTCAATCACATCCGAGCAGAGGTCGGGAACGTGGAAAAGGGTGTGATGTTGGGGACTACATCTTGAAGGGCTGAGTTTCCCAGACATGGAAGGGCAGGACATCGTGATGATCCTGTTGTTATGCATAACCAGTTGGAATTGGATATGGAATAAAGGAAATCTCTTGTTAGCACCTTAAATTCAGAGTGATCATTGAACACCACATGGTGACAGGAGTACAATGGAGCTAAGAAATACCCTGAGTTGGAGAATGGAGCAGATAAAAGCCCCACCAGTGCTTAAACTCTCTGGAAATGTGGAAGACAACCAGAGAAAGTATAAACAGCACCTCATTCTGTATCTGCATGCAATGCCTGCCAGCAAAAAGGAAGATGGTCAGAAGGTAGCCTAATTTTTTTACAATAGCTGGTTTGGAAGTACTTCATGTGTTTAGCCGTTTTCAGTTAACTCAGGCAGAGTGAGCCAACTATGAAACTGTAGTACATAAATTTGAGAAATACTGCACTTCATGTAAAAAGCTGATATATGAATAATATGCTTTTAATCACTGGATAAAAAAGGAAGGTGAAACCATAGATATAAGGTTGAAGAATAACAGGAGTACTTGTGGCACCTTAGAGACTAACAAATTTATTAGAGCATAAGCTTTCGTGGACTACAGCCCACTTCTTCGGATGCATATAGAACAACAAACCTTGTAACAAACCCCGATGCCAACTCTGTCCACATATCTATTCAAGTGACATCATCATAGGACCTAATCACATCAGCCATACCATCAGGGGCTCGTTCACCTGCACATCTACCAATGTGATATATGCCATCATGTGCCAGCAATGCCCCTCTGCCATGTACATTGGCCAAACCGGACAGTCTCTACGCAAAAGAATTAATGGACACAAATCTGACATCAGGAATCAAAATACTCAAAAACCAGTGGGAGAACACTTTAACCTGTCTGGTCATTCAGTGACAGACCTGTGGGTGGCTATATTACAACAGAAAAACTTCAAAAACAGACTCCAAAGAGAGACTGCTGAGCTAGAATTGATATGCAAACTAGACACAATCAACTCCGGTTTGAATAAGGACTGGGAATGGCTGAGCCATTACAAACGTTGACTCTATCTCCCCTTGTAAGTACTCTCACACTTCTTATCACACTGTCTGTACTCGGCTAGCTTGATTATCACTTCAAAAGTTTTTTTTTTCTCTTAATTAATTGGCCTCTCAGAGTTGGTAAGACAACTCCCACCTGTTTATGCTCTCTGTATGTGTGTATATATATCTCCTCATTATATGTTCCATTCTATATGCATCCGAAGAAGTGGGCTGTAGTCCACGAAAGCTTATGCTCTAATAAATTTGTTAGTCTCTAAGGTGCCACAAGTACTCCTGTTCTTCTTTTTGTGGATACAGACTAACACGGCTGTTACTCTGAAGGTTGAAGAATGAATCTTGCAATTTTGAGGGGGCGGGGGTGAGGGTGCTATCAGATAAGAGACTGTACCTAGTTGGGATCTGGAAGAAAAAACTCACAGAGACTACAAGGAGACCCAGAACTAACCATTAACAAAGCAATTAGAATTTGCCAAGCAAAGGATGTCATTCAGTCCAGAATTAAGCTTATGGAGGAAAGAAAGTCCTCTGACACTGCAGACGCGATAGTAAATCCAAAATATAACCAGTGTAACCCTTCTGCCAGGTGGAGTCGGCAGCAACAAGAGCCGGGTTCAATATCTAGCGGTTCCTTTTTAACAATACAACACAGAACCAGTTTGAGTCCACACCCAGTAATCTGGGATAACCAAACACCAACTTTGGGCACCTCTAAGAGGCAATACTCCCCCACTCGAAAACATTGAGTCTGTGTATAACAAAAGAAGGGAAAGGAAACTGAGCATTAATTTGGGAAAACACCAGAGCCACGATTCAAAAGCAGGTAACCACAAGCAAACACCCACTGGTAAATAGTTTGGGGACTTCTTCCAGGGTTAGGGAGGCTCTTAACAGAGCATAGAGTAGTGCTGAAAGAGCCCCACCTCCCCACAATTCACACCCTTAGGAAAGTTCCCCTGCCCCCAAAGCAGATGTTAAAAGAGAAACTGCATAGGGTCATTGCTCTGGGAATCACAGAGTGAGTAGAAGAGCCAACAGGCTTATACTCTCTAACTCTTGGCTTCTATATAGACCCCAAAGATTTAAACAAATAGGTAAATCAGGAACATTTTCCACTACTTCCTAGGGGAGACTTTTTTAGGAAGATGGCTGATGCCAAACATTTTTTATCCTTGATGGTTCTGGCAGGGGCCCTTAGAAAAACAAAACACACGCTTGTGCACATTCAACATCCTCTTTGGGAGACATAGTTTCCACAGATTGCCATTTGGGTTGTGTTTCACCAGATTTTTGAAGGTATAGAGGGTACTAAGTTTTACACAGATGATGTTTTGATCTGAGGAGAAACAGTAGAGGATCATGACCAGAGGCTATGCCAGGCAGCTTTGGAAAGAGCCAGAGCTGCTGGACTAAAGCTAAACAAACAAAAATTTCAATTCCGTGTAACTGAATTAACATACCTGGGAGATATGTTAATACAGTGAGGTCAAGGCTATCACCAACGGGCTTGCCTCAACAGACAAAGAAGAGGGGTACAAAGATAGCCTGGATCGTTGAACTATGTAGGGAAATTGGTGCCCAATCTAGCTGCCCAGACCTGCAACCTGAGAGAGCTACTGTTCAAAGATGTCCAATGGACATGGGGATTCTAATCTTAACAAAAAGTTTGAGAAACTGAAGAAGTTAATTAAAGAGGCCTTAGTCCTGAGGTACGATGACAGTATGAGCAAGACTAGTTGTCCAAGAAGGGTGTTGGCACAGTCCTCTTACAATAGTCTGGTCAAAACTGGAGGCCAGTAATTTATATGTCATGAGTGTCATCATGCTCAACTAGAGAAGGAGGCCTTGGCCTTAGTCCACGGGAGTAAACGGTTTCATGTCTTTATTTATGGGAGGCCTGAAGCTGACCATAACCCAGCCAGTGCCATTGCCAAACGGGGCCTCGGCAAACGCCCTCCCACCCAAGAGAATACAGAGATTATTTTTTCAGCTACAAATATATGGTTTGCAAATTGGATATAGTTCTAGGAGAGATCCGGTGGTTGCAGATACACTCAAGAGCATTTGACACAAGTGCAAAGTCCAGAGCTAGATTTTTATCAGATAAAAAAAACCTTGACTGTTCTCAGACAAAATGTGGACTATGATTCTGAGAGCTACTGCTCACAGATAAGACCCTGCAGAAAGTAATTAAACCTATTAGGACAGTGTGGCAGGGAGAGTCTATTCCAAACCCCTATTATCAGTTTAATTGAGATTTCTCAGTCCTAGATGGGATTTTGTATAAATGCATCAGGATGGTGATTCCTGAGGTGTTACAGAAAAATATGTTAAAAAGTGTACATGAAGGGCATTTAGGGATTGAAAAAATGTAAGAGACAGGCTAGAGATGTTATATACAGGCCTCAAATCATCAGCAATATTTTGTGAAAGCTGTTAAAGCATGTGCCAAAAATGTAGGTTAAGTCAACCAAAAGTGCCCATGTTGGTGACACAGGAAAAATTGGACCCTGGAGCAAAGTAGGTATAGGTTTGTTTATGCTGCCTAGAAAAAACTGTCTACTTGTCCAAGACTCTTATTCTCACTTCCCTAAGATAACTTTACTAGAAGATATTACAGCTAACCATGTGACTGTTCATGTCAAATCTGTTTTTGTTAGACCTGACATAGTAACATCTCACAATAGGCCAGAGTTTAGTGGGCATGAGCTTAAACAGTTTGCAGTGAAGTATCATGTGTTTAGACACCTGAGCCCCATTATCCCCAATGCAGTGGGCTCATGGAAAACTGCGTCAGAACAATAAAGCACCTATTGAAAAAGGATGCAGAGTCAGACTCTGAGCCATATTTAGCACTGTGAAATTACAGCATGGCACCAGAGAAACAGGGAAACTTGCTGACATTTTGTTCAACAGAAAATTTATAACAAGGATGCCTGACCTGTTAGACAGTGATGGCAGAATCACTGGGGACTTAAAGCTGTATAAAGAGAAAGAAAAGGCAAAAGAAAACAAAATTGATATGATTTGGGTTCACAAGAACTGCCACCACTTCATGAAAACAGTGCTGTTCACCTCTCTGATGGGAAATAACGCTCACCGATATACCTCAGTGCAGCTTCCACCATGTGAGCCGGAGGGCTGCAATAAGCAGTCAGTGTTATTGCAGCAGAGTGGAAGGACCAATACCACTGAGGAGCAGAGAAGCTGGAACAATTTGTATAGTGGGGTTGCTGAGAGCCATTGAACCAAACTGTAAACCCTGTATATAATGGAAACCACTTCAAGCCTGGGGGTGCAGCAGCACCCCTAATTCCAGCACCTCTGGGAATATATAATTGTGTGTCTGGAATAAGAGCAAACAGGGGCTGCCACATGTATGAAGTGTGTGCAGAACTGGCGTGGTTGCAGCAGGGCCGGCCCACAACATTTTGGCACCTGAGGCGGGGAGCTCAAATGACGCCCCCATGCCGCCTCGCTTAGGCAAAACTTTGAAAGGTCTCAATTCTGCCTTTTTCCTGTTCTACTCCTCTCATAGTACTGCTCTACTACCTACCCCAATAAAGAAGAACTAACAACTTAAAATGCCTTTTAAGTAACCCTTAACTTTCAAACGCCTGAACAGCAAATGTAACTTTTCTTGTCTGCATAGTAAACACTGGCATTTTTATCTGTTTGAATAATCAAAGTGGTGCTTTCTGTGCCTTCTTGGTTGCAAAGATTTGAACTGCTTCCTGAAAGTCCACAGTCTTGGCCAGCTCATGCTCTATTGAGATGGTTGCAAGGCTGACCAGCCTCTCCTGTGTCATTTTGGACTGTAGATGCGTTTTTATTAACTTCAGCTTGGAGAAGCTGCATTGTCCACTGGCAACTGTTACAGGGTGTGTTAGAAGTATGCACAGAGCAACAAAAGCATTTGGAAAGAACGTGGTCATCTTATTTGTGCACATATATTCCAGAACAGCCTTTGGAGTTGATCCTGCTGAAATGTATCTTCTTAAAAGGGCTTTCAGTTCATCACCTAAATCACTCGCATCAATATTGCGCATGTCATCATGTGTCAACACTGTCTCTAGTGCCCTGCATTGCTGGTATAAGTCTTCTTCAGGTATAGTGAGGAGTTTTGGAATATCATGCAACATCCCAAATATACTGCTGTGTTCCTTGAGCTGCATGAAATGTTCTTCAATTGACTGTATTGCACAATCTAGTACCTGGTTAAAGAATTCAACTTTGAATTGTTGTTTGGGGTCTCTTATGGGATTATTCCGTGCCTTGTAATCAAAATGTCATCTTCTTCGGTGACTCTTGTATTCTTGAATGGGTGGGAAAATAGCTTCAGTGTGAAGTTCCTCTGCCAACTTCTGTGCACTCTTCAGAACATTTTGAAATCCCTCATCTGACTGGTAAGACTGTAGGTATGACTTTGCTTTGTCCAGTTGTTCCATTGCTCCAGATAGATCAAGATCAACACCTTTGAGTATCTTGCTTACAGCATTTATTTCCAACAGTATGTCATGCCACAACACTAAGCCACACAGAAATTTGAAGTTATGTATGTTTCTGGTGATTCCATTTCTCTCTGCCACTGTTCTCCCACGAACAGTTCCTGTCATAGCATTATCCTCCATAATGGCAACTATGGCATCATCTATCTTCCCAATTTGGTGTTTGATAGGCTTTGATAGTCGCCTCCACTCGACTTTCCCATCGTGTGGCACAAAGTGGTTTCAGTGTCAGAGAGGATGTTCCCAGATGTTGCTTCAAAATTTGCCATCGATGAGTTGATGCAGAGAAAAATACATAGATGCTTTGAATTACATTAAAAAATTCAGCAGCCTCACTAGAAGCTGATGCTGTATCACTGACCGCCAAGTTCAATGAATGAGAACTGCATGGGACAAGAAAAGCTCGAGGGTTTAACTCTCGGATCCGTGTCTGCACTCCTCTGTTCTTTCCTCTCATGTTGGCACCCTTATCGTAGCCCTGACCTCTCATGTCAGCTATCGCAAATTCTCGTATCTCCCAGCTTTTTAAGAAGCACATTTGTCATACCAGCTCATGTAGTATTATCAATGTCAATAAATTCTAGAAAATGCTCTCTGACAGTCACCATTGCAGGGACATTTTCACTAGGTTCTGTTGTTGTTACAAAACGCACCATTAAAGTCATTTGTTCCGTATGGCTGATGTCAGGTGTGCAGTCCAGAATAACAGAATAATATCTTGCTGACTTCAGATCTGCCACAATCTTCTGTTTGACTTTTGTTGCCAGTAACGGTGTTATCTCATTTTGAATTGTTTTTCCAAGGTAGTGGTGTGTGTACATTTCTTGGGTGGTGACTCTTCTTAGATGCACATGGAGTACAGCATCAAACTCAGCCATCAGCTCCACAATTTTAAGGAAGTTTCCATTGTTTGGCACATACAGCTGATCTGAAGTGCCACGAAGTGCTAGGTTTTGGGTAGCAAGCGTTCTCACAGTGGCAATGAGCCTTTTCAGAACATTTTGCCAGTAAAGAGACTCTGATGCAATCTTCTCTAGATGCTGATAATCTATGGTGGCCTTTAACCAAGCTCTTTCCACCTATGGAATGCTCTCTGGTGATTTGCTGCCTTCTCATGGCATGCCAGATTTCTAGCCAGATTTTTTCAATCCTTTGTTCCTGTAGAACCCAATGTGGCTGGAACATTAGACTGGAAGAATTTGCAACAAAATCAGTATGCAGCATTCTGGGTTTTTGAGACCATAAGCCATGGCCTCTCCACTTTGTCTCCATTGGGGATTTCATGCCAGTAATGTGTTGGATGGAAACTTCTATTTTCATTGTCTTTGGGGAACATGAAGTTTTTCACTTGCTGTGGCCCATGCAGTACAAGGAAGTCCTTCAGGCTACTGCTCAAGTGGCTCCACAGTCCTGGATCATCTAGACTTAAGGAACTAAACTCAGCAGCAGCTGTTTCTTGCGCTTCCACCACACTCTTCTCTGATCTACACTTTTCTTCAGGAATGTGCATGGTTACATCCATTTGAGATGGAGATATGGATGCTGAAGTAGCTGCCAGGTCACCTGCACTCTGACTAACTGGAAGATCAGACATCTCCTCACGACTCACATCCTCACTGGGGCTGGGAGGCTCACCGTGAACATTTGTGTCCATGTATCTCAGGAGAGCTTAGATAGAAAAGCTTCCTTTGCTTTCTTTCTTTTTCTGAATGCTTCCCCAGAGGGGAGTTCTCGTCTTTCACTCATGACTGCTGTTCTGTACTACCTATAGTGGCTCTCAACACTCAACGGAAGGGGACAAATAAGCAGGCTGGTAGCAGGGCCTGAGTGAGGAAAGATATCAGTGTCTTAAGTGCCTAACTGGCTCCTTCAGTTGTCTGCCTGTTCTCCTCAAGTGGGTTCAGGGAAGCAGCAGGAAACAGGAAGCTCCCTGAGAAGCTGGTGTTAATCAGTCCAGGCTCCTGGGGGTGCTAGAGAGGTACATAAGAGGCTTTTCCTCCTCTCTCTCCCTGCAGCTCCTGCAGCTTTCTGTTATTCCCTCTCACCTTTTCTCCTGCCTGCCTGTTATGTCTCTTGTGCCCTCCTTCCTCCAGCGCAGCACTCCACCATCTCTGTGCATCTAGAGCAGAGAGAATACATATGCACCAGCAGCAGACAGACACCATTTTCTACACTCTGGGTCCTAGTGGTGCCACCCCCACCCCCCCCACAGTCTAGCACCTGAGGCGGCCGCCTCAGTTCACCTCATGGTAAGGCCAGCCCTGGGTTGCAGGCACACTCTGAAGTATTTGACAAAAGAGCACAGGGCCGAGCTACTGGTGGCTGTGCTATGGGTAAGGGTTCAGCTGAACTCATCTTTTAAGGATAGTCAGAAGTTGAGTCTACTGTAAAAAGAAACTGTGTATAGTAAGTATGGCAATACTGGTAGAGAAGCATTCCACTTCCTCATTGTGAGGCTCCATCAGGCCACCTGAGAAGACAAAGCTATTTGGGAAGAGACAAAAGTACAGACAGCCAACGGAAAAGCTCAAAGACACTGGGGGATGGGTTTATATAATGTTTCTAGGAAGAACAGTTCCTATTTTACTGAGATCCTGGCACCATGGGGCGCCCTACATGATGACACCGAGCACATCGAGTCAGGCCCAAGAGTCAAAGGATCTGATCTACTGCACTGCAGTGGCTGCCGTATAAAAAAAAAAACATTTGCCAACAGTTACCAGACTCTGATATCTGAGATCCTGTTCTACAGTGGGGACACTTCTTGGTACAATGGAGGCCTTCCAGGGAAGCCGGCAGATGCTATCTCTGAATCAAATGGGATCAGACAGGGCAGGAAGATGGGGGCAGATGCCACAGCCCTGTTTTAAGAGGGTGTGACTTATAGGAAAAGGAAGAAGAATGACAACAAGGTAGAACCGTGTTTGCACTGGGGAGGAATTTTAGGAAACAGATAGGGAAATAAGTGGGAGAGAGCACATGAGCATCTGATAGACAAATCCAATTGCTAAGACTTGCAAACGCCTCTGAAAAATTACCATCTGTGCAGCAGTTTCAGATGTTTTCTCTGCTCTCAGGGGAAGGTAAAGTGGTTGGCACCTTAAAAAGCCATTTCCCCTCTTACCCCCCCCCCCCCCACACACACATAGCCTTTCTTTTGTGGCATTTCCATCCCCTTCAGGTTTGGCCCACTTGGGCAGCTCTGTTTTCAGTGTGGTAGGCAGCCA
Organism: Malaclemys terrapin pileata; assembly: GCF_027887155.1. Lineage (NCBI taxonomy): Eukaryota > Metazoa > Chordata > Testudines > Emydidae > Malaclemys > Malaclemys terrapin. The sequence goes on along the minus strand of NC_071507.1, from coordinate 49,947,168 downwards.
GGCATGAGTACTGCTCACCAAATTGATGAACTGTGTAAAAGCTCATGAGACATTTTGTCTCCTGATGGATTGCAATGAGCTCCAGCGTCGTGTGTCATGATCTGCCTTGAGGGCTGGCTGACATGTGGGGGATGGTGTGGGAAGCTGCACAGCCCCTTGGAAAATCATTTCACTCTGCAAAGCACAAAACCCCTAACCTGCTAAGGATTGCTGATAGACTGTTCCCCTCCCCCACTCCCCTTTTCCCCTCTAAAGCAATCCATAAAACAGGGTTTGAAGAATAGATTACAATCTAAAATGTAGCTCACACATGGAGAATTTACTGAATTTTTTTCACAATAACACAGAGCTAAGAATAAATACCTCAGGAATTTCACCCAGTTCTACACTTACAAGCTGCAATAAATGGTTATAAAGAGAGAGAGAATCTGCTCTCAGTTACGCTGGTATAAATTCAGAGTAACTCCACTGATTTCAACAAAGCTAGTGCAGCTTTAAAATGAGATCAGAAAGTGACCATCCATGACTCTATATTTGGTATTCTGGCATTTGCCTCAGTAACTGCCCTTTGTAAAATCAAGTGTCAGCTTTTCCAACAAAAAGAACAGGAGTACTTGTGGCACCTTAGAGACTAACAAATTTATTAGAGCATAAGCTTTCGTGGACTACAGCCCACTTCTTCGGATGCATATAGAGTGCTGTATAGAAGTGGGCTGTAGTCCACGAAAGCTTATGCTCTAATAAATTTGTTAGTCTCTAAGGTGCCACAAGTACTCCTGTTCTTTTTGCGGATACAGACTAACACGGCTGCTACTCTGAAGCTTTTCCAACGTGCATTTTAGTGCTGTGGTTGGGAAACTCTACATTGTTTCCCCCTATGTGCCTATAAAGGGATACTCAGTGTGGCCACCCTGTTCATTTTACAGTGATTATGTAGACAAGAGTCATATTTCTTTTATATGTATATGTTCTAGAATGAGATGAGCATTAATTAGGTGACATAATTAAAGGCAATCTTGAAGCTCAGCCTGCATACTGTTGGTTTGTAAGTGCATTATTCTCACTAAACTTTATAGTAGATTATGCCACTTCCTCTGCCCAAACCAATACAGACTTCAAAACATTTTCTGATGAACAAAATATCACAGTAGTGAATTAGCCAGGGTTTCCTGTAGAAACAGGAGAGTTGGAAATGTGACATCATTCCTGACAGATTCTATCACAATGTTCATTTATCCACTGACTCTGGCTTTCTTAAGCATTATAGCCATTGGAGAGTAGCAGTCTCCCATCAGCATGATGATTTTGTCTCCTCTCCTGCTCTGTGCTGCTATTACAGCACATCACTACCAGCTTGGGCTCCCAACATCATCAGACACAAACACACCCGCAAACCTAGATTTGCCATGACAAAGCAATAACAGAGGAGCTGGACACAACTACAGCAGGGAGAGAAGACGGGAGGTGAATGCTGAAAGCTTTTATTGGTTCTGATCAGCTGCGGGCATCAAGAGGTGTCTGTTTTCCTTTTTTGAGTACTAAGATCAATCTTAAGAAAGATAAGAGCAGAAACCAAGAAAAAAAAATGGAACTCCTTCTCAGTCTCCCAACGGCTTCTGTGAGAGAAAAGCAAACAGAAGGACTGATCCTTCCTCCTGTTTTTTAGTTCTCTTTAGTTCTTTTGTGTGTGTTTGCTTTTATCCTGCATATGAAAGAGCTGTTTGGCTTCCTTGCCTGCAGAAGAATTCAAGTGCTTGTTGTTTTCAGAGAGACTCAGTGTAGTTTATGAGAAGGTAAAAATGTCAAGATGTATTGTGATAAAAACTACCCTGCTCAAGGAGAGGGAAAGTGGCTACTGTCTAGCTCAGGTCCCCATTACCATACCATCTGAGTGCCTCACTACCTTTAATGTATTTATTCTCACAACACTCCTGTGAGGTAGGGAAGTGCTGTTATCCCCTGTATACAGAGGGGGAGCTAGGGTACACAGACACTCAGTGACTTACTTGAGGTCACACAGAATGTTTGTGGTGGGGAAGGGAGTTAAACCTCAGGTTTCCCAAGTCTCAGGCCAATGCCCAAACCTCTGACTATCCTTCCAACTAGCCTGTCTACTAGCTCTTTGGAGAGATGTTCAAGAGATTTAAAAGACTGGTATTGTTTTACTGGAGGGTGGAGAGAGAGGGAGAGGAATTACAAAAGAGGAGTAATAATGACTGAATGCCAGTCAAACACTTGTATTTGTTGAGTGAAGTTCATGTCACCCGAGCTTTGTATGTGGGCGAAATATATAATCCTGACCCTAATCACCAGTTGCAGCACAGCCACTCCGAATTGCTACTCTGTGTTACTGGCATGGAGTAGTAAGGCTACTGGATTCAAGAGAGTACACTTCCCACACCAAGGAGGGAGAGGAGTTGTTTAAGTGAAGAGCCAATATTGGCACAAGAACAAATGAATATAAACTGGCCATCAACAAGTTTAGGCTTGAAATTAGATGATGGTTTCTAACCCTCAGACGAGTGAAATTCTGGAACAGCTTTCCATAGGGAATAGTGAGGGCAAAAACCCTAACTTGTTCAAGATTGAGCTTGACATTTATGTAGGAGATGGTATGATGAGGTTGCCTACAATGGCATATGGGCCACCTGCGAATGCTACCCTGTTTCCCCGAAAATAAGACATCCTCCGAAAATAAGGCCTACTTACAGTTTTGCCTCTCGTTGTAATATAAGGCATCCCCCCGATAATAAGACCTCCCCGATAATAAGGCATCCACCGATAATAAGGCATTTTTCATTTCTGAAAAATAAGACATCCCCTGAAAATAAGACCTAGCGCATCTTTGGGAGCAAAAATTAATATAAGACACTGTCTTATTTTCGGGGAAACAGGGTATTAGCAAATATCTTCAGTGGCTGGAGATGGGACACTGGATGGGGAGGGCTCTGAGTTACTACAGAGAATTCTTTCCCAGGTATCTGGCTAGTGGGACTCTCCCACATGGTCAGGATCTAACTGATCACCATGTTTGGGGTCAGGAATGAACTTTCTCCCAGGCCAGATTTGCAGAGACCCTGGGTGATTTTTCACCTTTCTCTGCAGCATGGAGCATGAGTCATATGCTAGTTTGAACTAGAGTAAATGATGAATTCTTTGTAACCTGGCATTTTTCAATCATGATTTGAGGCCTTCAGTAACTTGGCCAGAGATTACAGCTTTATTACAGGAGTGGGTGGGTGAGGTTCTGTGGCCTGTGATGTGCAGGAGGTCAGATTGGATGAGTAAGATGGTCCCTCCTGGCCTTAAAGTCTGAGTCTGTAAGGTGAGGGATGGTCCAGAGAGGAGGGATGGTCTTGTGGTTAGAGCCCCAGACTGGATCTGGGTTTAGTTTCTAATTCTTTCAAAGATGTCATGTGCGAACTTGGGCAACACCTTCATGTGTGACCTCAGTTCCCTTCTGCAAAATGGGGATCTTCCTTACTTGCATCCTTTGTCCCTCTTTTCTATTTAGCTTGCAGACTCTTTGGAGCAGCGACTGTCTCTTGCTGTTTGTTTATACAGTGGCTAAGCACAACGGGGCCTCTGGGTGCTACTGCAATACAAAGCAATAACAATAATATATGTTGTTATGTTAGAGTAGCTCTCACAGCTGTAAATATCTCTCTGAAGTACACAGCAGCTGAGGAGAACAGGAAACATCTCTCATTTTGTGTCCTACATTCAGTTCAGAGCCAGTAACTCTTCTTTTCCTGAAGCTAAGGATGAGCATAAGCAGACAGACAGACATGGGGTGCGAGAGAAGCAAGGGAGAGGGCTGCTGTCCCCTCGTAGACACTGTATAGTGCTTGGATCTACTGCCCAATCTTACTTATCATATCACAAACATAGCGCCAAGTCCAGACCTGGTGTAAGTGGGTTGAAGTGGTTACTTTGTGATTCCACACCAAGGAATCCTCACCTTTAAAAGTTGTTATTCACAGCTTACCACAGTGATGCATCTTACTTTTCAAAGTTGGAGATGGCTGCTTTGCCTCTCCCCCACCTATTCTCTCTTGTTCTCCATGGAGTGACCTCTCTGTCCTATACAGTCCCCTCCCCTGGTCCCTCCTGGCTGCATCTCTCTTTCCAGCTCCAGCTCCCTGCAGTGAACTTCAAAGAAACAGCTGTCAGGGAAGGGTGCTTAGTGCCTGAGGCTGGGGTGGAGGCAGAGAGAAGCAGCAACCAGGAGAAAAGGAGAGAGGTATTAAGCTGCTGCTGGGAGAGGAACAGCTCAATTAAAAAGAAACTGCCATCTGCTGTGACAGCACAGTCCCAGAACATAGGCAATCATCTGGGAAGCTGTTGTAAGCATACAGAGTGGTATGAAAGAAGGCATGACGTTGGGAGTGGACAGAGAAGACCAAGGAGCATAGCACCAAATCGAGGTGAAGTTTGCTTTCATATTGTTGTCACAAATACAAGGGCTGGCCAAATTTCATAAACAAGTCTGTGAAGTTTGGTGGAAAACACATAACAGTAGAATATCAGGAAATGTGTCTGGTGGCATTTTTTCCCTGCAGAATATTTAGACTTTTTTTTTATTATTCTCAAAAATCCGGTAAATCTTCAGACAAAAACGTTTTTGTTTTTTGACTAAAACTATACATTTTCCCTGGAAAGCAGATCCTTTTCATACAAAAAAAATGTTTACTTGAAAACCCAATTTCCCATTGAAAAAGTTTTGATGCAAAATTTCTGACTAGCCCTACATGTCAGTCCGTCTAAAGCCGAGACAAGACATTTGTATTAAGAGGACCATCTGAAAGAATGATCATCCCATAAGAAATTTATCGCGGGATGTGCGGTAACCAATGTAGGTCTTTAGAAGCAAGTCCTGTGGTGAACTTCCCATTGGCTGATTATGCTTTTTGGTGGTCTCTACTGTGATTCCTTCATTCCTTTATAAATGGCAATGGTTATTAGTCTTATATAGAATGGAATGCACTGCAAAGTCTTTTTTCCCTTAGTTACTTCCCAGAATCAAGTAACCAAGAACTAACTAAACACTCAGCATCTGAGGATGTTTCCTTGAACTCAAGTCTGTGTTGGTGTTACTAAAATATAGAGTTACTCTGACCTGGCCTTTTTGTAAGCATTACAGTTGACACTCCCATGGGGATTCAAATAATTATTACATTGCTACAGCTAGAAGCTTATAAAGCTTGTAAGTAAGTACTAGTGACAAGTCTAAACAAACAAAATAGAATTTGGCTTCCAACACTGAATGTTTCCTTCCAACAAGATGGCTAAATAAGTCCTTTGCAGCGTTCTTAGTCCGGGCAGTGGAAAATGTTCCCTGTGCAAGCTGGTTATTCTATTGGAGAGCTAACTTTATCCAGTATTTAGCTGCTGTTCCACTCCGGAGATGGGTTATATAGAAAAAGTCATTAGCGTTTGAGATGAGAGAGTACCAAGTGCCCCTGGAAAGGAAAATGATGTGATCTGCTGATGGATGGATGGAGGAGTAAGTGGATGAACAGCACAAAGGAATTAATCATACAGACATTCTACATTGTGCAGGACTGTTCATTTCTAAGGCAATTATAGTATAACTGAATGTCTGTATTAGAGCTGGGCAGGTACTACACACAGTGAGGCACTGGAGCATTATTTGGGGATTGCAAATGAATCCTATCCACTTTTGAAGGGTTTTGATCCGTGATGTGCTGGAAATATTTTAACAAGAGGCTTCCATAAACCCAGATACCCAGGGGTTTTGCAAAGGGGTGAAGGAGAGGGAGCCATGAAAAATCTATTCATCTGTTTGCCAAGAAGCGACGTCTCTTGGCAAACTGGCTTCTGTATAGTGCATTTTGTTGCTAGTGTTTACGCATTGATTCTGAAAATATACTGAAAATATTGATAACAAAATTAAGTGTTCCACTTGTGCCATTTGAAGGGTGCTCATGTGCGTGCAAATGTGTGACCGTGCAGGCTTCTGGGAGGAAGCAGCTGGAGGTATCTTTCCTTGGAAAGTATTTTTGACAGGACCAGTCGTTTGGTGTTAGCTGGTGCATTCTAAAGAAAACCAAATTTATCTTCAGAAGCGCCTGACATATTGTTATGAATGGTTAGGGAGAAGCGATCTCAGGTAGGAATGAGTTAGCAGTATCCAGAGATGAGGTGAACTCCCTCCAATTTTGTTTTAACATTTTTAACAAGGGGTTCCAGGAGGCCCCCTCCAGCCCATCTCTACTCTTAGTTAAACCAGAGTCAGCCTTTGCTTACATTAGCCCTTTTCCAGTGTGTAATAGGGCACCCTGGGCTGGAACATCCACCTGGCAGATAAAGGCAGTGCTGCAAGTCAGTTCCACCCCGCTCTTTTTTGGAGGGCCTGCCTTTAGTGAATGGAGCAGATGGGGTTGGCCAGGGAGTTAGAACTAACTGCACAATCCTCAGGTGTCCGATTCCACTATTCATCGCTTCCTATGTCAACTTGGGAGAGGGGCTTTCTCTGCTTAGGAACGGTGACCTGATCAGTAACAGAGAAGGTATTTTCCTTGAATGTTACCTTTACAATGGCATGCAAAATCTCACACTTCAGTCATCATGGGTAGCTAGAGAGACAACATGTCTGTGTTAACACTGGCAGCTCGGTAAGGTAAGCAGCATTTATTGCCTTTGACATGCTTTTTCACGGGACTACACAGAGATTACAACACGACATAAAGCATTTCAGTGACTGAACGGGGCCAGAGAAAATGGGTTTTAGTTGGGAGAATTAGTGAATAGAGAAAAAATGGCAATTCATTACATAACTCTGGAGGAACAGGTTTTTCTACACGCTGGTTTTATAATGCATAGCAGAGTTCCTGGGGACAAATATGAAGTATGTGGGAGTTCCTAATATATCCATTGTCCATTTTCTAAAACCCATCACAATTAGAATTATTATGCCAAATCCTGAAGTCTGTGCTCAGTTTTTATTCACATCTTACTGAGACAAAACTCCAATTGGCTTTACTGAAAGTTAGGAAAGTGTAAGGACTTCAGCATTTGACCTGTTATTATGTTTCACTTTATATATAGTGAAACTGACATTTACATGGAGCCCTGTTTTATGCTGACAGTGAAGTCAAATGTGTACAGTCTCTTCAATTCCTACCCTGTCTTACCTTTCTCATCATCCCAGGACGGATTCACCTCTGATTTAACTCCACTGAAGTCTACACATGTCTATTCAAACAGAGAGTTATAGGAATAAACCAAATACAAAGCTGTCAAATTCAAAAACAATGTTCTTTCCTTTCAGACCACTAACAGTATGATCAATGTAGTTACACCTGGGATAAATCTGACCCCAAAATATAAAATAGGGTAGGAATTGAAGAGATTGTGCGTACTCCGCTTTACTGCAGCAGCATAGCGTTTCTGAGGGATGAATTTGCTTAGAAGCATGCAACATCATTATGGATAAATACATTATCTGCAGAAGGAGGCCCATACAAATAGAAGTCAGTGGCCTGAATTTTCAAGTGACCAGTGATTTGGGGTGCTTCCATTTTTGGGTGCCCAACTTGAGGCACCTCGAAGAAGTTCGGTTTTCAAAAAGTGCTGAGTACCTTCTCTCTGCAGCTCAGGCCCCTTTAATGTGTTTCACCTTGGACACCCCAAAACGGAGGCACCCAAAATCACTAGTCACCTTTGAAAATGTAGGTCATTAATATCACCCTTTTTCCCTACACACTTTGCTGCTACAGCCTAAGAGGAATGTAGGATTTGTAACTTGGATGCTCTATGTTTAGTTTCTCCCTATCATTGTGTTTTGCAATGGACACTTGTAAATATCCACATTCTGTGAGTAAAAAATTAAAGTTAAAAGAAAGAATCCCAGCAAGAGACATAATTCAGGCCATGCATGGCCATTTAATAATGGGTTCTATGCAGTTATAGGGGGAGGGATAGCTCAGTGGTTTGAGCATTGGCCTGCTAAACCCAGGTTGTGAATTCAATCCTTGAGGGGGCCACTTAGGGATCTGGGGCAAAAATCAGTACTTGGTCCTGCTAGTGAAGGCAGGGGGCTAGACTCAGTGACCTTTCAGGGTCCCTTCCAGCTCTATGAGATAGGTATATCTCCATATATTATTATTATATTATGCTTCCCATGATATTGTCAACCTTCCACTTTCTCCTATTGTTAATTATAACATTCAGTAATGCACCCAATAGTGGGGTAGAGACACAGTGCAGCCCTATTTCTATCAGATTTCTTCTCCTCCTCTCCCTGGAGGTACAGAAAAAAAATCCAATTTAATCATCAAGGTCTGAGTCATCCAGTAAATAATTCAATTCCTCATCTTCACATACTGAGCTGGTTGTATAAACAAACTCAGCTTTTTATGTCAAGTGTGCAAATATGTTTCCCAATGTTTTGTAGGCAGAGAACATAATACAACAGCTGAAGAGCCAGGAGACATAAGGAGAGAGAGTGAGAGATTATGAATGCAGGAAGGCATTTTTTGAGAAGTGATGGTTTAGAAATATTGTGAGCTCTGCAACAGAGTCCTGGAATTGGGGGAATGTGAGACATTAAACTGCCAAATCAGCCAGATCACAGTGGGAGAGGTACAGATATGTGACTGCAGTGAGGCACATAGTATACATCCCTGGTAAAAATGGGCACATTTCGCTATTATTTCTCCCTGATGCCCCTATTTGTAGAAATAGAGCCCTCTGCTTTGTAAGATACAGCCATCCCAAATGAGCGCTGAATTAATGAGATCTTGTGGCCTACGAATACTGGTGAACCTCATGATGTGGCACCTTACAAGATTCTGAAGTTTCTGACAGGCAACTAAGGGTTTTGATGTGTATGTGAACCTTATCTGACCCCTTGAGTCTGCAGACCTCAGCTGGAAACAATGATCACAATAATCATTATTTTCATTAATGAATATCAGCCTTAATATGCAGGGCCGGCTCTGGCTTTTTTGCCGCCCCCGCCCCTCCCGCCCCCAGCAGAGAGCATGGGGAGGGCGGCGAGCCCGGCCGGGGCCCCGCTCTCTCTGGCCGGCCGGGGGAGGGCAGCGAGCCCTCCGCGGCGCCGCTCTCCCCGGCCGGCCGGAGTGCCGGGGGAGGGTGGCCCCGCTCTTCCCAGCCGGCCGGAGCACCGCGGGAGGGCGGCGAGCCTGCCGTGGCCCCGCTCTCCCCGGGTGAGCGCCGCCCCCCGCCAGGTGCCGCCCCAAGCACATGCTTGGAGGGCTGGTGTCTGGAGCCAGCCCTGTTAATATGGAAAGAATGGCCAGTCGCCAAGTACAATCATCTTCAATTTCAGCTCCTTAATGTATCTGCCTTGTGAATGGGGCTCCATAATTTCCTTTGGGATTAAACCTGTGTTGATGACAGATGGGTCCAAGCAGAACTGTTTGGAGCCAGTTCCAAATTTCACCAGAGAGGAGAGTTTTGGTTCATGCCTATCCTTAGTGCGTGTGTGTGTGTGTACACCCCACACACAGACACACACACACACACACACACCATAGCTTTTGTTGAATGTGATGGACAAATATCAAAAAGATTCATGGCAGTTTGCAGTCTTGGCTTTCATCTCTTACATACTCGTACATGCACTCTAACGCAGGCTACATTTACCAAATATTAAAGGTCACAAATCATCTGCTCAGTTAGGAAAGGAGAAGTCTTCACCTACCACAAAGGAAACTGCAATATTAATCGAGAGCACCCTCTTGTGTGAAATTATAAATGGAACCTTAAAGGAGAAGGAATGACTGCCCTGTGAATGTTGGACAGCATAATCAAAGGTTTGCCTGGACCATAGACATCCCAAGACTCTGCTGGAGCTAACTCAACATCCCTTGCATTTTTTAAAATTTGGTCCTTTTTTTTTTTTTTTTTTTTTTTTTTTTGAAGGCTCTGTTAGTCTTTCTTAGTACAGAAGTACAGATAACTGAAAATACGGTAATTGGGAAGTAAAGATAAGCTGAAGTGTGTAGTGCAAAGCACAAAATGATTTTGTCGTCATTTATTTCTCATTAAGCAATATCACTGGATTGTGAGCATCAACACGGCCAGTGAGAAGATCCTGAAAAGATCCACGCATTGAAATGCATATTGAAAATATTGCCATGCCTCTGATTTTCAGGTTAAATGCGTTGCCTCTGCTGATTTTTCTATGTCCTGTGTGTCTCTAAATATATTATCCGTCAACGACTAAATGTTAAGTTGTATGTCAACAACGTTAGCATGAAATATTAAGAAGTTTAGAATTTAAACTTGTTTTAGTTGAACAAAGATACAAGGTAAGCTATTGAAGTCTCCTAAATAGAAGTGAAGTAAATGGACAATAAGTCACACACATGTAGATCACATGAACTGGTGCAGCTGTGATTGAGATGTACAGTTTGATGACAGGTGTGTGTCCATAATAGAGCTGTGCATCATGTCCGCATATTCAGGAAGTCTTTTGAATTCATCATTCCATGAAAACGAATTGAGAGAGAACATTGTCTGATTCTCAGAGCATAGAGTTCATATCTCAGTTTCCTCATCTTTAAAATGGAAACACTACGTCCCTACTCACCAGGCTGCTGTGAAATTTAACGCATTAAAATTTGAAAAGTGCATTGAGAACAAGCATTACAGAAGTGCAAAATATTAATTATAATTATTTGGGGGCAAAATCTTACTTGGTTGACATTCAAGAATTTGGAGGTTTGGTTTGAATAAGCACTCAAAATCTCCTGTGCTCTTTTAAATTATTCTAAATTCTTGGCCCTGAAAAAGGAACTGGCTATTTCATGAAAACAGTTTCTGATTTGTGTCATGTAACAGCTATGGCAATAAAAGGAGGTGTTTTCATTAGACTTTCTGTGTATTGCACCTTCAAACATAGAGGAATTTGTCCAGCTGGGAGACAATTGTCATTTTGTGTTTTAGATGCAAAAATTTTAAGGTGAGTTCCTCTCTGAAGGAGAATTTGTGTGTGTTCTTCCTTTGTTGCTTTCCTTAATCCAGAGGAATATCTGTTTTGCTCTTCGTGCGTGTGGGAAAACATGAGTTTGGTTGAGAAGTCACGTGATAGGGATTATTTATAGCCTAGCATTTAAAACAAGGTACTGGGATTCATGATGTTACTGTCTTGCTCTTGAACCAATCTAATTCTCCCTGGGCTAAACTCCCGTCCCGTCCCCACTGCCTCTGTTTCCCCATTGGCAAATGTCGTCAGTAAAAGTTACCTCCTTTTGTTTGTAAAGTGTTTTGTGTGGTTTGGATGAATGGTGCGAAGTTTTATTTTTACTGCAAGTTATTTTACAGTACAAATATCAGCCATCCGTGGGCCTGATATAGTCTCCTGTATGGATGACAATGCTAGAAGAAAATTCCCTATACTAATAACTTTACTTTAGGAGTGCTGGGCACAGGAAAAGATCTTTTAAAACACACCTTCACAGCAGAATTAAGAAATGACATGGTTGTTTCTTCATACTTATCCCCACTCACCTCCTTTCTTCATTATCTGTTTTCCCCCCTCCCCTCGCTTTGTTCTAGCAGTGGTTCTGCTGAATATTGATGAGACTACTGTTGGTCCAACCACAAACACTTGTTTCCAGGTAATTACTTAGCACCATATCAGCACTTAGCAGCCCTGACTTTCCTGACTGGAAGATGACGAATTAAAAAGCCAGGCATGGCATTGATTTATTGCCAAACGGGTAAAACCCAATAAACAACAATGACAAATTGATTCATTGAGTGTATCCCCCCTATTTTGTTACTTTTTAAACAAGAATCATTTTAATGACTGAGCTAGGAGGAAAGATGCAAAGCAGCATCAAACTCGCGGGGTAGGATTTGGACAGCTAAATTAGTGGTGGGGACAGGGGATGAATATTCAAACTGAATACAGAATACCTGGTGGTTGGAGGCCATTATATTATACTGAATACTTACACAGATTCCACAGTGGCAATGCCTTCTGCAGCAGCTCAGGCTCCATTCCAGCAGGTGGCAACATTGTTTGTAGGGTGGCCAGATCTTCAAGGTGGAGAAATGAGACACTTGTCCTAGGGGAAGGGAGGGCTCAGTTTTGGGTGGATCAGATGGGTGTACACAGCAGGGTTTGGACAATGACTACCTCCACTCTCCTCTCTTTCCCTCCCTCCCTCAGTCCTTTGTCTCCTTCCCTCAGAAACAGGCTGCCTTTTGTTCCCCCATGACCACCCACCACATCGTACAGAAGGATGGAAGTTGTTCTAAATCTGCATTGCGGGGCAGTATGGTTGATTGGCCAAGACTCTCCCCACTCATAGCACTGCCTGGAGCCACTTTGCACACAGCTGGCAGACGCTCCTGCAAAGGATGCAATCCTGAGTTTCCTTCCCATTCCCCAAAAATGCCTTAGGCACCTTCCTCTTCAAAATTCTAACACTAAGTGAGCATCTTGTCCACAACTTTCCTCCCCCTGCCCCATAACACCTTGGATTGTAGGATCTTCTCCTGGGGTCTCAGTACTGCAGCTTCCATCCTGAAAGATCCCCTTCCAAGAGCTGAGGGTCCCTCTCTTTTCATGGGGTTGAAGATTCCCTCCTGTCAGATCCACATCCGAGGGCAGGGATTGTTCTTCAGGAAGCTCTGGGAGAACATCATTTTTTTTTCCCCAACTGCCTCTAGCAATTTACAATCTTCTGTTCGGTGAACAATCAGTATGAGTGCAGTGAGAAGATCTGCTGGTGAGCCCTCCAAAACCGCCTGCCACTGGAGCAACTAATCTTCAAAAGCAAGGGTGGAGGAGGAAGGAGCAGGGTGAAAGAGGAAGGAGCGCCATGCGAGTTCAGAAAGCTATAGATCAGTGGTTCTCAAAGCCGGTCCGCCGCTTGTTCAGGGAAAGCCCCTGGCGGGTCAGGCCAGTTTGTTTACCTGCCGCATCCACAGGTTCAGCTGCTCGCAGCTCCCACTGGCCGTGGTTCGCCGCACCAGGCCAATAGGGGCTGTGGGAAGCAGCGTGGGACGAGGGATGTGCTGGCTGCCCTTTCTGCAGACCCCATAGGCCTGGAGCGGCGAACTGCAGCCAGTGGGAGCCGTGATCCGCCGAATCTGCAGATGTGGCAGGTAAACAAACCAGCCCAGCCTGCCAGGGACTTTCCCTGAACAAGCGGCAGACTAGCTTTGAGAACCACTGCTATATCGTATCCACATGTAATGGAGTGTGACTGCAGACAGACAGACAGTCATAGATTCCAAGGAAGGCCAGAAATGACTATTGTGGTTATTTAGACTGACCTCCTATGTAACACAGGTCATAGGACTTCCCCAAAATAATTCCACTGACAGATCTCAAAATACCACTGCGATTGGGGAATCATCATCAAGTGGGTATGTTTCTACTGGGGGGTGTGGGAGGAGATTGGTTCTTGACTCTGTGCTATTTAACATTTTTATCAGTGACCTGAAAGAAAATATAAAATCATCAGTGATAAAGTTTGGGGACAACACAAAAAGCCACAGTCAACATCCCTGGGATTTTCAGCACCAAAAGCATGAGTCCCCACCACTTGAGCTAAAGGACTGAGGGTCAGATTTTCAAATGTACTTAGGTGCCTAAAGATGCACACAGGTACCTAGTGGGATTTTGAAAATCACCTCAACCCCCACTGAATCAATAGGAGTTTGGTGTCTAACATGTTTAGAAGCTTTTGAAAATCCCCCCAGGTGTCCATTGACATCTTTAGATACCTAAATACCTTTGAAAATCTTGCTCTGACTGATTCTTTGATCTGGGAGTAAGTAGTAGAGTCCATTAGGCCTACTCACTAGATGGAGACCCAGTCATGTCCGCAAAGCCAATGCATTAAATACACATGACCCTATTAAATAAGCACCTGAAACCTATCGGAGTCAAATGTGTCATTTGGGGTGCAGTTGTGCAATGAGCCACAGCTGAATACGCAGAGAAACCACAATTGTCAAAAGGGATAGAACCAACTTAGGCCTTTCAACATCAAAACCCCCACCAATTGAACTAAAGGAGTAACTTCTCCACATGTGATTAACTAGAAGGCTCCACCTCAGTGGGATTAGAGGCTACAGGGAGACTGGAGTCATGGGCACTAAGCTCTTACAAACACACATTTTTGAGTGGATCAACTGCTTTCTATAGAGATACAGGGTGGCTTGTGATGTCATTGAGTTCTTTGGGAAAGTTAACAAATACCTGAGCCTGTGTAGTTGATATGCCTATAGATAAGTATCCTGTCCCCCTTTAGTTATATCTTAAGGCATACACAGGGTTAGAGAATCAGAGGAAAAGTCTGGGAGAAGAGTGCCTCTGCTTAATTGATCTGGCTGGCTGCAAGGAAGGCCAGCTGAACCTTATTATAAACAGGGCTGGTGGAGGAAGCTTAGGTGCTCAGCAAAATGCAGACACCTGGGAGAAAAGAGCAGCTTGGTCCTGTATATATACACAGCCAGTTTCCCACTTTTGGGGAGAGTGGGTGATGTTTGGGTTTAAGGAGTGGGAAATGCTACAGAGATTTGTTTCTCTTATTAGAGAAAAAAAGCAAAAATTGTTAGGGTTAAAACCATTTGGCCATGTGTGTTATGGATTTTGTTTCAGGATTTTTTTTAATTGACTTGCCTTTTACTGATGGTTTAGCACAAACCCGGAGTTAAGGATTAGAATAGCATTTTATATTTCAGAAGAGACAGACTGAGTTACTCTATAAACTGTTACTTCAATGGGGCCAGGAATTTGCCCTATTTCTTTAGTATTGTAAAAAAACACTCTCAAGTAGCTTTAAGCCAAAAGTGTAGCCTGAGCTCATGGTGAATATCCCCCACTTCTAAAAGTAATTTGGTGGGTGGGGAATCTACTAACAGAAGACATACACACAGCCAGTATAGTGTTCTCATGGCTTCTCCTCAGCAATAAGCAACTAACCAAATCTTCATCTGAAGTTGATGAAGAAATTATTGGGTGAGGTTCCCTGGTCTGTATTATGCAGGAGGTCAGATTAGTGGATCATAATAATCCTGTCTGGCCTTGAAATCTGTTCCCAGAGTTGTTCCTTAATCAGTGGATGATATTTGTTCACAACTCAGTCATGTTATCATTTCAAATGTAGTTGGAAAGAAGGTGAAGAAAATGACAGTATTTGCAAGATAGGAATCAAATCAATAGCAATTGTATTTTAAAGATGTTTGTACTTCTACAATATTTATCAGAGGGCACTCTTAGAATGGCTTACCTCACTAAATGATAATGATCTAGATAATGGGTGGAAGGGAAGTCTATACAAACACTTTTCTTGCCATCCTTTAACTGACTAGCTTGTGAGCATTCACAGTCTTCCAGGAAACAACCTCAGAGGAGGAAATCATTTTAGGCTATTAGAAC
Organism: Malaclemys terrapin pileata; assembly: GCF_027887155.1. Taxonomy (NCBI): domain Eukaryota; kingdom Metazoa; phylum Chordata; order Testudines; family Emydidae; genus Malaclemys; species Malaclemys terrapin. The sequence goes on along the minus strand of NC_071507.1, from coordinate 49,931,774 downwards.
CTTTAAAAACATACTAGACAGATGTAATAGTTGAGATATGAGAGGTTCAATATTGAGACACTGAGCAGTCAGCCTGAGGATTTTTGGTGTGGCCTTACTGAATCAATTTTTGCCCTTCCCCACTAAAAAAACAATACCAAGCCCAAATTGTTTATACACTGTGCACCGGGCTAAGAAGTGTGGGAAGAGCTAGTGAGATGATTCTTTAAGACATGCCTCAGTTTAACTCCAGTTATGTAAAAAGGAGAGGCAGGATCTTTGGGTCCTTTTACTTCCTCATCCTCCCTCTAGTCTCTTGCTACAAGAGAAGTAGAGCCAAATACTTGTGCTGGGGTCCTGATGATTTGCCAATACTACTTTTACAGCTCAGCAGGGCACAGATAAGCTGGGAGCCTCAGCTGCAGGGGCGGGTTGGGGCATGTGCTGATGAACTTAGCACTCACATAAAGCCTTATTCACTGTTGCCCTGCACCTTGTATGGGCATTTCCATCAGTGCCAAATGCTACCAAATCACAACCATAGTATGCTGCATGGAAGGAGAAATGTACACATGGAAGAGTTAGGAGCTTGCTTTGTGTATGGCTTAAGTGTACATGGAACCTTGTTGCATGTGTTCAGACAACCTTACTCTCCATGGAACTTGGTGGCTGTTTGGAGGGAAACCTCTGTTCCAGCAACTGGGGCTTTCACAACAACTTTTCAGTTTCAAGCAAGCATAAGTATAAATACCAAAATGTTAATGAAAATCAGAGAAAAATGTCAAGGAAGTTAAAGCCAAATGGAGGACCTCTCCTCCCCCAAAGAAAAAAAAGGAGCCAACAGCTTCTTGCTGAGAGAGCCCTCATCTACTCTTTACAGCAGTCTCGGGGATTCTCACAGTTTCTAAACATTCTACAGAAATCCCAGTTTACACTGAGGAAATTACCTTTTAATATCTTTCATGGTCTTATTGTATTGTTAAGACACACTAGAGAAAACGACTTTTGCCTCAATGTGCAGTAGTTACAGTGCACGATCCAGCAATCGATTATTCCAAAGGGTGAGCTGAGATTTGAACAAACTAGAACAAATATTTCCCTGTACTCTTGTTTTTTTTTTAAAAAAAGAATTGTTTAGTAACAGGTGCAATTTATCACTGTTCAGGGATGCTGTCTGTTAAAAGTTTAACAAATATTACCACCTGCTGGGCATGCTGTATTAGTGCAACTCATAATAATGTTTACTACAACATAGAAAAGTACTTTTTTCCTATTTATGAGCCTGAACCAACACATGAAAACCAACCATTTCCCAGCCCCTTTTCCTGGGGAAATTTGGGGAAACTGAGATCTGGATCCTGATCTGAACTTTATGATCTAGATTTTTCTCTGTAACTGGGGTGAATGGGAAACTTGACTCCAAACAGCTCCAAGCTTTGGAGAAGAACAAACCTGGATCCAGTTCAGAATTCAACATTTGCAACTTGAGCCCATCTCTAAGTTTTTACCAAAGGTGTTTCTTATGGACCAGTTCAGTTAAAATTGCATGTTAAGACAGAAAGAGAAAATATTTACTTTTCATGGGGGAAATTAGTATGAAAATGAATCATTGGTTTGTTTATTGCTTCTTCAAAATCACCCTGTGCAGAAGTTACACAGCAGTTCTGTATGTATCACCATTTCTAGGTATACTTTTAATTTTGTTTTTTTTTTTAATGGGATTTTAGTTTTCATTAAAAATGCCAGACCAACAGCCTTGGAGGCTAAAGCTCTCTCTAAGAGCATAATACAGGCCAGGCATAGTGGGGATCTCTATACTGCCCCACCTGACCTAGAGGAACTGAGAGGTTGGGGCCAACCAACGTATCAGTCCTTTTGTGATGTAACCTCTCTAGCTAGAAGCTGAGCCAGATCACCATAATCATTTCAGATAGGCTATTGAGTTAGTCCCTTGTGGTCACTGGTCTGAGCTAGTAAAAAAAAATTCTGATGCAATCTTTTATTGAAATCTCCCCCCCCCCCCCAATGAAATTTTTGCAAACAACATTTTTTATCAGCAGATTCTAGTGACTGCTGACCCAAGGATGATTTCTACCAGTGATCTAGAGCTTACAGGCTTTATTTTTCATTACTAATCCTGCAACCAGATCTCCCAATTGCAGTGTAGACATACCCCCAATTCTCCTGTATCTGTTTTACTTGGACGTTTATGGTTGGTGAACAGCCAATTGTTTTACATTTCACAATGTTCACTGCACAAAGCAAATTTGGTTGGTGCAAAATTTGGCAACCATTATGATGATGAATTCCCTGTATTGTGGGTAGTTTCCACAGTCCCCAGTGAGGACTGTGGTGGACCCATAGTGCTAGGGCTATAGGAAGATATGGCCTCTGCACTGTGGATCTTGCAGTCTGTATCGCTGAGCTATTCATCTTAGTCCCCATCACTTCCATGACATTCATCTTCCTGTTGTGACTTTTTGCAAGTGCTACCATGTACAAACTTGTCTAAGCCATTTTCATTTGCAAAGACAGCTGATTTGTCACACTGGTGCCAACAGAGGGATGGCTCTCACTGAGACGTGAGGCAGAGTTTGTCTTCTAAGAAACACTGCCTTTCCCTATAACACACAACATAAAAAATAAGGTGTCCTAGGTAATCCTGGCTATATAGGTATCATAATGAAAGTGAATTGGAAGTGATTAAAGGCTTGCTCTTACAAATGCTTAAGGACCCATGTGATCCTACTGAAGTCAATATAGCTCCTCTTAAATGTGTATTTGCAGGATGGGTCTGATGATGTTTATGAATAGAGCTGAGCAGTTTTTTTCAGCAGAATAATTTATTTGATGCAAATGTCACAGTTGACCTGAAACTAATCACAGATTTTACATGACTAGTTTTGGCCATTCATAAAACAGCCCGAGGAGGAGGTGGCACCACCCCTCCACAACCCCCCTGCACCCCAGCCTTATCACCTTTAGCTGAGTTGTTTGGGCACTCACTTGAAATGCGGGACACCCAGGTTCAAAAGCCCTGCTCTGGACCAACCCTGAAATGGGCTTTTCTGATTTACCAAAAATTCTGATTCGGTTCGACCTGAACCAAAATTATTTTTTTCAGACCTGCCAGAGAACCAAAAAATCAATAATTTTCCCAGTTCTGTTTATGTAGCATGTTTGGTTTCCTAGACCCAAGTCCTCTTTAGCCACAAAACAGGCACATCACAGACAGCAGCAGCTGAAGTTTCCCACTGTGACCTGCCTATGTGCTTCCTACCTTCCCTGAAGAGGCCACCTCATACATTCAGGCTCTCTTGGTGCTCTGTGACAATCCTTTATCAACAAAGCCTCATAGAAAAGCTCATTTGAAATGGGAAGCATGTGACAGATGGTGTCGCCTGACTGCCAGATCTGGGCCTACTACTGAGCTCATCTCATATGGCGACTTGTAGTGAACACAATGCATTTTCACATTGAAATGAATGGAGCCCCAAGAAGCTTGTTTTATCTTAATTTCAAATATATCTACTGTGTCAGGTCGCAGAGGCATGATCTGGACCCTGGTGAAGAAGAGATAAAAACTCCATCTTGGCTTCTCCTTCCTCTTGCGCTGGTGCTTGGGACACAGGAAGCCTTTGAGAAGAAAGGGCTCAATTCCAGACTGGGGAGTTTTTCCTGCCTGACTTTCTGGCTGTGTTAATTTATTCTGCTTTCGTGCTTCCCTTGAGGAAGAAGACATTGCTGACTGCAGCCATTCTTTCCTCTGCTGACTCATTTCTCTAGCTTACATATGGTAGGCAAATACATAATAATTATATTGCTGTTTGCCAGATGACAGTATGTTACTGTGATGACACTTGTTTTGATTAAGGCCAGATCTTTCTCTTGGCAATTAATGGAACCACAGAGTACATGAGTACAGTGATTAACAAAAAATCCGATTACTTTTTCTGTAAGGATTTTCATGCAAGTGGATGGGTAGATGGGGCTGAGTATTAAACAGCAATGCTGGCATGAGGTTTTGAGGGAATCTAAATAGCATATGAGGGAGTTCAGCTCTGACGGTATCACCAGGTCTTCTGGTTTTCATGTAACCATGTTGCTCCTGTCTTCCTGCAACTCCCTCAGACTGGTTATCTGACCCCTCCCCACCCCTCACCTCTCACACATGAAGAAGTACATCTGTTTGCAAGGCTCTGCAGCCTCTGATTCCTCTAAATGCACTTGGAAGCCAGGAGGTGGAGCCAAAGTGCAACTTTCTACGTAGGGAATAAATGAGGGCAATTATAGAACTCATACTGTGCTGCGGATAAAGGGGGCCAATAGTTCCAAGGATGGGGATGCCAACCAGGGCATCATCCCAATCCATATGTGCCCATGTAATACCAGGTCCCTGGTAGTTTGAGGCCCAATGCAGATGTCTAAGGCTGCCGGTGATGATAAGATGAACAAATGTCCTGGGACTGAGGGCTGTCAGTAGCAAAGTTAACAGTAAAGTTATGGGAATTTCTTTAAAAAACCAACAAAATCTGAAACTAGGCAAATCTTTAAGTTGATTAGTTTTAAACCAAAAACTTGGCCAAGGTTGGTGATTTTTGGGGGGTTAACCTGGGCTATGTTCCTTTATGAGCCTCCTTTTCCCCCAGAAGAGATTTATGGTTTTACTCAAAATCCTAATGGCCAACTAATTGGGTTTTCTCCGAGTTTCACATTGAGGTTACAAGTCCATCTGAAACCTGTCATCAAAAGCAAAATTTATGCGAGCCAAAACCAAAAAAAAAAAAAAAAAAAAGAGTTAATCAGAATGGAACCTATTGTGAACCATAAACAACAAGCTTCGCATATCTCCAGTGATAGTCTCTGAGCCACATGGGAGAAAACTGAGAGGAAAAAAAAATTATAAAAGGAAAAATTGAGACTGACATTTGACTAGCAATAATGGAAATCAGTGTTTTAGTTTGGTTGATTTTTTGTGAAAAATAACTATTTTGTGAAAATAGGCATTTCCCCAGGAAATGTCCATTTTTGACTAAATTGTTTGGGCTTTTGACCCCCCTCACCCCCCCCCCCCCAAAAAAAAAACAAACAAACCCCAGAATCTATTAACTGAGCAATGTCAACTGCTTGGGGGAAAAATTTCCCCCAAAAAAGGCCAAAGACTGAAACATTTTCAGTTTTCAGTGTTTTGCCTCATGCCACCCCCAATATCTCCTCCACTGTACTTCCTGGCTCCAAAGTGCACCTGTAGATGATGTCTGTAGGGTGGGGAGCAGGCAGGGTTAAGTCAGTGGTCTCTGTCTGGCATTGTCCCACCCCATTCCTACAAGGATATTGCAATATAACAATGTCTGTCTAGTCACTAGTCTGATGCTGTTCTTCCTTCACTATATTGACCGTTATTAGAGGAGAGTTTCAAGGCTAGCCATGGTGGGGGCATGGCTCAGGGCAGACCAGAGGACATAATGCAGACACTGGGCTTTCACACAAATGCCATCCTCTGCAGATCTCGGGACATCTGCAGGCTTTGAAGCATCTCAAACCCATGTGAGTTTCCTGGCTTTTATGTAGCTGTTCTTCCTGTAGGAAAAGAGATGGCTAAGCATTTCTTCTCTGTTTTGTAGTTGCTTTGTCCCAGTTAATATATGTATGTGATGTCTGTGATGGACTATGCAAAGTGTTTTGAATATCCTCTAGTGGCAGTCCTAATCATAGCATTAATTATCACAGGAAGTGATTGCATGAGCAACATTTTGAAAAGATGGACGTTTGGGGGAAGATGAATAGGGACAGGCCATTTCATTCCACAGAAATACACTGCAATGGGAGGGATTTGGGGACAGACAGAGGCACAGCATGGTCAATATTAACAGGAAGTTGAGCGTATCTCTTTGGGGGTAGAAGCATGGAGGGTTGTTGGCAGTGAACCTCAAAGTCTTTCTTTTATTACCCCTCTCCCCCATTTGTACAATATTGCACCGAGAAATATTCATAGAGTTTAAGACCAGAAGGGACCTTCAGATCATCGAGCCTGACCTCCTGTATATCATAGGTCATTAAATTTCAACCAGATACCCCTGTATTGAGCCCAATTATATGTGTTTGACTATAGCATCTCTCTCAGAAAGGCATCCAGTATTGATTAGAAGACATCAAGAGATGGAGAATTCCCTACTTCCCTCGGTAGTTTGTTCCAGTGGTTAATCACCTTCACTGTGAAAACTGTGTGCCTAATTTCTAATATGAATTTGTCTGGCTTTGGCATCCAGCCATGGGTTCTTTGTGCCTTTTGCCAAGCCCTTTAGTAACTGTTATTTTCTCCCCATAAAACTACTTATATACTAATCAAGGCACCGCTCAATCCATTTTTTGATCATCTAAACAAATTGAATGCTTTAATTCTCTCTCTGTAAGGCATTTTGTCCAGCCCTCTAATCACGTCTGAGGATTGTTTCTGCACTTTTTTCACTTTTAAAATATGGACACTAGAACTGTATGCCAGTGTTGGTCTCGCCAATGCCATATACAGAGGTAAAACCACCTCAAAAAATGTTTAGTTGTTAAAAGAAAAAAAACACTAGGAGTGGTAAAAATTACAACTCTTATAATCACTTCTATTATCTTCTCCCTAAGCTACTAAGGGTTGATTTATAGCTGTCAAGAATGTGTGTGAAAATATTTCTGGGAAGCCATTATTCATGGAAGCTGGGAATTTATCACTGTTTACATGTTTTTTAATTACACCGAAAGGTTTGACTTTCACTATAAAGAATTTAGTTTTCTTGAGGAACCAGCTGAGGCAAGCTGAAACTTGGGGCATGGAGAATTTTAAGTTTCTGAAAATTCCAGTAAAGAATGTTTTAATTGGTATTAAATATACAACAGCATGTGTTCTCTCCAAGTTATTATGATATGTTTGTTGGTACACACAGAGATGACGGCTAATGCCCTAGAATGCCATTCCTCCTTGCATGTTTGAACGAGGATGTGTTACATTGTATAGCATTGGTGTTTGGCTAGGGAGAAGTAGAATTTAATACTCACCTCTCTAGTTTGGGGACCAAGAGTATATCTAAGCTCTTTCAGTTGGTAACATTATCCGTGACCCTCTTTGAAATCCCCAAAGCAACTGTTAATAGCTTGGTCCCAGGAAAAGCGATACTGTATTCCTAGCTCTTGTGTGGGGCCGGTTGCCTAGCGTCGCAGAATATTTTGTGAAACAGTTGGCAGACTGATCAGATTTGCTCAGCTAAATGAATTAAGCAATCATACAATACTGCGGAGAATATGAGTGAGGAATTTCCATATTACAGCTCTTGATACTCCCACCTCGCAGCCCTGCTACCACAAATATAAGGCTTTGGCTGAGCAGGCAGTAATTTGATATTAAACAAGGTTCTTATTAAGCAGATGCATTGAAATGGTGCAGAGTTTTATGTTGCATTAGTCAACTAAATGCTTTTTATTAGTGCTCATTAGGATGAGGGATAACTCAGTGCTGAGGATTCATTAGCCAAAGATTGACCCTTTGAGGTATGGTAATTAAACAGCTACAAACTTGAGAATAGGAGCTGGGCCACACACAGCAAATTCTGAGAGTCAGCTGCTTGTCTGCCGGGTGGGATCGTTGTAAAATAGGTCAGTGAAGAAATTTGGGGCTGAACTGCAGAATGGAATGAAGTGAAATTTGTTTCTCTCTTTCTCTAGGAGTTAATTTAACAAAACACAGTGGCCTGTAAAAGAAAAACAAAACACATTTCAACATTCAGTTGAACTAAATACATATATAAATAAATGAAAATAATATCCTTTTGCTTTTAGAGCAACTTCTGTGCTATAGTTAAATTCAAAGACTAGATAAAAGCCCAAAATATTAATAATTCTAACCAGTTGCAAGTTTGATTTTTTTTTCACAACCTCATTTATGCACATAACTCAGAGAACAGGTAGATAAGATCCTGTGGGAAACAAGTTTAAGGGAAAAAAGAGTTCAGGAGAGTTGGCAGTTTTTAAAGAGACATTATTAAGGGCATAAGAGTAAACAATCTCAGTGGGGAGGAAAGTGTGGTAGGAGACCAAACTGGCTTAACCAGGAGAACTTCAATGACCTGAAACTCAAAGCTATACAAAAAGTGGAAATTAGGTCAAATGATGAAGGATGAATATAAAAAACAAAAACAAAGAAAAGAAAAGCACATAGGGACAAAATTAGAAAGGCCAAGGCACAAAACTACATTAATCTTGTTAGGGATCACAAGAAAACATTTTATAAATACATTAGAAGCAAGAAGACGACCAAGGACAGAATAGGCCCATTACTCAACGAGGAGGGAAAGACAAGACAAAAAAAAAAAAAAAGCATCAGCAATGACCGAAGTATTTAAATGTCTTTTTTTTTGTTTGTTTGTTTGTTTCACCAAAAGGTTAGCAGTGATCATCATTGTAAATGGAGTAGGAGATGAGGCTAAAATAGGGGAAGAGTAAGTTCAAAATTACTTAGAAAAGTTAGATGTCTTCAAGTCAGCAGGGCCCGACAAAATACATCCTAGAATACTTAAGGAACAGGCTGAAGAGATCTCTGAACCATTAGTGATTATCTTTGGGCATGGCTACACTTGCAGATGTAGAGCGCTTTGAGTTAAACCAGCCTTCGGGGAGCGCAATAGGGAAAGCGCTGCAATCTGTCCACACTAACACCTTCAAGCGCCCTGGCGTGGCCACATTTGTGGCACTTGCAGCAGCATTGGGAGCAGTGCATTATGGGCAGCTATCCCAGCATGCAAGTGGCTGCAACGTGCTTTTCAAATGGGGAGGGTTGGGGTGGAGTGTGATGAAGTGTGTTGTGTGTATGTAGGGGGAGAGAGAGTGGGTTTTTGGGGGCCTGAGAGCATGTGAGCATGCTGTCTTGTAAGTTCAGACAGCAGCAGACCCTCCCCTCCCTCTCCCGCATCTCTCTCTCTCTCTCACACACAGCATTCCACTGTAATGGTTGCTTTGTCTCCGAGCAGATAAGCATGCTGGCTATCAGAAACGGAGCTTTGAAAGGGCATATCTGCATTCCTGCAGCGATTCAAAAACAATGACAAGAGTGGCCACTTGACTTAAGGGGATTATGGGACATTTCCAGAGGCCAATCAGAGCATAGTAATGCAACACCTTGTTCACACTGATGCCCAGGCATTGTAGCCAAGGTGCAGCAAATGTTATTCCACTCACCAAGGTGGAGTACCAGGAGCACTCTAGCTGTGGAGTCAGAGCACTCTACGTGCCTTGCCAGTGTAGACAGGTAATGAGCTAGGGCACCTGGGGCTGCTTTAATGCACTCTAACTCACAAGTGTAGCCAAGCCCTTTGAGCCCTCATGGAGGATGGGATGGATCCCAGAAGACTGGGAAAGGGCAAATATTGTACCTATCCATAAAAAGGGGAATAAGGACAACCCAGAGAATAGTCAGCTTAACTTGGATACCAGGAAAGATAATGGAGCAAATAAACAATAAGTTTGTAAGCACTTAGAAGATAATAAGATAAGTAGAGAGAAAGGTGGGTGTGGTAATATCCTCCTGAATAGCTCTGCGTAAGCTTAAAAGCGTCTCTTTTTCACCAACAGCAATTGGTCCAATACAAGATATTACCTCACCTACCTTGTCTCTCTGATATCTTGGGACTAGTATGGCTACAACAACACTGCATAAGGCGATAAATAACAGTCAATAATGATTTGCCAAGAATAAATCCTGTCAAACCAACCTAATATCCTTTTTTTGATAAGGTAACAAGCCTGATAGAGTCGGGGGAAGCAATATATGTGATATAGCTTTACTTTAGTGAATTAGACTTTTAATACTATCTCATGTGACCTTCTCATAAGCAAAGTAGAAAAATATAGCCTAGATGAATCTACTATAAGGTGGATGCACAAATTATTAGAACACTGTGCTCAGAGTAGTTATCAATGGTTCACAGTCAAGGTGGAAGGGTGTATTAAGTGGGGTCAGCCTGGATCTGTCCTGGGTCTGATTCTATTTAATATTTTCATAAATTATTTGAATAGTGGCACAGAGAATACACTTATAAAATGTGTGGACGATACCAAGCAGGGAGGGATTGCAAGTGCTTTGGAAGACAGGATTATCATTCAAAATGATTTGGACAAACTGAGAAATGGTCTGAAATAAATAGGATGAGTCATGCAAGTGGACTCCTCCCATCAGCTGAGTGTGCAGTGCAGAGCACATGGCAGGAAGGGGATAAAAACCCCAAACAAATGGAACTAAGGATCTCATCTGCTGCTTAGACTGAGGGGTGGGGGCAGAGAGGGGGGGAGATGTTTCTAGGCATAATCAAGAGATCCCCAGCTGCTTAGCCTGGGTTAGCCCTGAAAGGACAAATTGAACTTGCTGATTATAGAAGCCTATGTCACCTTTTGAACCTAAGACTGTAACTCATTTGTGTATCCGTTTGCTTGCTTTAACCTTGTAAATAACTCCTTAATTTCCTTTTCCTATTTAGTAAATCTTCATATAGTTTACTATAGGACTGGCTACAAACAGCGTCTTTGGTGTGAGACCCAAAGCACAATTGATTTTGGGGTAAGTGATTGGTCTTTGGGGATTAAGAGTAACCTGAATATTGTTGTGACTCGTGGTATAAGGAGCCATCTATCAGAGAGATGCTGGGTGGTAAAACAGACTGGAGTCCCCAAGGAGGACTGTCTGTGACTGTGTTAACGTGCCTGAGAAGTTTGCATTTGATGCAGTTGGTTGGTAAAATCTAAGTTTAGAACTCTCAATCTGCTTGGGGTTTGTGTGCTGTTTTTTAACAGTCTGCCCTCAGATTGGTACTCATGCTCTTGCGTCACTGTTGGGAGCATCGCAGTTGTTATAAAAGGGAGGGTGAAAAATTGTTCTCTTTATACACTGAGGACAGGACAAGAAGCAATGGGCTTAAATTGCAGCAAGGGAGATTTAGGTTAGACCTTAGGAAAAACCTCCGAACTGTCCAGGTAGTTAAGCATTGGAACAAATTGCCTAGGGAGATTGTGGAATTTCTGTCATTGGAGGTTTTTAAGAACAGATTAAATAAACACTTGTCAGAGATGGTCTAGATAATATTTAGTCCTGCTCAGTGCAGGGATTGGACTAGATCAAGGTCCCTTCTAGTCCTACATTTCTACGTTCCTATTGAACTCAGTAGTAAATCTCCAACTACTTCAATGGGAGTAGAGTTAGGCCAATGTTGAGCTTTTGAAAATCCCATCCTATAGGTGGTGCTTCCTGGTAGGTATAACAAGAATTTCCCACAGTCAAATGTTATGAATTCTTGTCAGTAGTTTAGTCTCAGGGTTTGCCTGGAAATGTGGTTGTTCTCCTCAGTTGTGCCTAGTTAACTGCCTAGCAGCCTATGAGCCAGTCCTGAGACAGACAGAAAAATCTTCTACTTCTTCAAAATTAGAGAGGGGTCTGACCCCCAAAGTGTGGCTCTGGGTCAAGATCAAGGGTTTTGGTTCATCCCCCTCTAAGTTAAGAACCAGCTGCAAAATCCAGATCCAGATTTCAAATCCATACTCAAATCTAGGATTAGATTTGCATTTATATGGATTTGACTGAGACAATACAAAAAATTACTATATCATCACAATGCAGCCACAATTACAACCGAAACCAGCAAGCTGTCAGGTCAACCTTGTACCATCAGTTCCTCATGCTTCTAGTTCTGTACAGAGCCAGATTAAGACCCTAGTGCCCTAGAAACACAACAGCATACACACACAGACACACACACACACACACACACGCCGCCACTGGCCCCCACTCACCACTTGGAGAAGCATAGGAAGCATCATGGGTGCACCTTTCCTCCACTTAGGAGAGGATGCAGGGGATCCCCCAGTACTGCTTGTTTCCTGAGGCTCCTCTGGCTGAAGGAGTGGATGAGGAATGTGGTTTTGGAACTGTTGGCTTGAGAATTCATTGTCATTGAGACAACTTGTAAAAGTTGGGACCTGCTGCTTGTATTTTGCCCTGTATTATTGACTGCATGTGGTCAAGTGCGTTGCTGGTGTAGCTCAACTGACTTTATCGGAGTTACACCAACAAGAAATCTGGACCATTGTCTACAGAGAGATGTCTATCCTGAGAGACCGTAGGGCAATGGATTTCTCAGTAATATATGTACATATTTTACTATTGCCAACGTAAACCCTTCCTGCCAGTGATCAGCATCAAAAGCCCATGACTCTTTCCTCCTCTACATCTCTTGGACTTGTCAAAAGGCCAATCTGTGGTTACAGTGATGAGAACACAGGAATTGCAGCAAGGTGTGTATCTGGGAAGAAAGCACTAGGCATTATCCCTAAGCTTCCATTGGTGCCATTCTCATTTGCGTGGAAGAAACTTACTCAGTCTCAGTTCTGGAAAAGGGAATGTCCGATTCAGAGACTGAATGCAGTTTTAGGTACTTGAGCACCTGCAAAAGAGGGCAGTAAGTCTGTTGGGTAAAACTGGAGGAAAATGTAAACGTTGCCCAAGGTTTACTTACAGGGAGTCATGAAGCCAACAGTCCCATGCAATTGCTTTGGAAATGCAGAGCTAGATAGGTGTACAACTATAACTTCCCAACTATAGATAGGTCTTTTAGGATCTTAACATTTATCATTGCCATAGTGCAAGTGGTGCACAAATCTGTGAAAAGAAATGATGTATGGATATAATCACTATATAAACAGAAAAATATAAAATTTGGCAGATGCACATTTTACTTTTGTAATGTATTTTCTTGAGAAAAATTCTACTGTTCTTGACTAGCAATAAAAACCAATTGAAATACGGGTTTGCAGCTACACGCACATGCACAACTCTGTGGCCGCGTCCAAGCTGATCTATCTTCAGTGATGCTACGTGTCTGTGGCTTGAATTAGCATGGAATAGAAGGGAATGAGCGAAATCCAGACAACATAGTAATAGCCAAGTGAATGGAACTCCATGGAACTAGTTTCTCTGGTTGCAGAATGTCTACAAATGGATCCTGATTTATATCATTATTCAAAATTATTTGAGACATTTTTGCCATCAATTTCAAGTTTCTAGATTTAATCAGATTTTTACTATGAATTCATTACTCGATGCTCCTATTTGAGCTGCATTAGTTGGCTGTCATTGGTCATGTCATATTGATTCTGCTTCCATAATGGATGACTAACTCTCTTGCACAATCAGGTGAAAGGCTTGAAGCCATTAGAGCTTTGGATCTCAAAGGAAGAGAGAGAAGTTTAGGGTGACATGCAGTAGCAAACAAACGGGAAAAGGGAATTTTGGAAAATGAACTACAGCCATTATCTTTTGGGGTCATGCAGACTGCCTGAGATTTTTTTTTTGTTCCTATTAAACCTATTAATAGGTGCAGAGTTGCAATGTCATTTTCTCTAATTGAATTTATATAATGTAAATTGCATTAAATTTATATAATGTAAATTCATAGTCCTAGCTATGAACTGTGCAGTCAGATATCTGCCTGGCTCACATCCTCTGTTCCAGGATTCTGGCACTGGGGTCTGGGAACCATGTCTCCCTGCTGTCTTATGCGTTGGCATCCCATCCCATCTGAAATATACTCAGAGCATTTCATTTACTGGTGTCTACTAGTCTATCATCACCCCAGTTATTGACACAAAATAATTACATGTGTGCACCCTGGTTGTAACAAAAGTGGTCAGACTTGTGTGGCATATTAAATTTGTTCTCAGCTGAGCAGTTTCAAGAATCCTATCCTTTGCTTTAAGCAATGTTCCATCCCATATAAAATATGCCACTTCTGGTGTGAGGTTAACATTTGTTAACCCAAAATATCCATGGTAGTAAAAATCAGTCATTGGAATGTTCATGGAAAGCAAACACAAAGGGGGCTTGAGCACATTTAAGGTAAATTCAGTTTTAAAGTTGAGTGAATATGTTTGGTCGCATGAATTTGCCCAACTCTAGTAATAACCTCTTCTTAATTCATTGCTAATCTGCTTTTTAATGTTTCCCTTTCTGCATCTGTTTTCTCACTCCCTTTCTTCTTGGTACTGGTATTAGAAGTTGATCCTGGTGCATAGCTGGTACTTAAATATTGACGTGATAAAACTGGATAGCACTAGTCATTCCACTTCCAAGTACTTTTCTGGGGGTACCAGTACAACCCCAGCAAAGCTGTGTGATAGCTGGTGCATCACATTACCTGATTATAATGACAGTGGATAGTAGCAGTAGCCTAACTGGTCAGCTATTTCAGTGCTGTTTCCCTTTGCTACCTGGTACCCTGCATACAACACTTTTTATATACTCAATTATTTATGGACTCATAATTATTTAGCATCAGTACGTCAATGTTACAATGCCCTGGTTGGCCATAAAGGAGCAAAAATCTTTCTTTAATTAAAATGACATGGTCTGTGTCAACTTTCTTTGGACCTAACCTTTTAAAACTGAGTTGGGAGTTTGAATTCCAAACCAAATATCTGTGTTTTAAGCAAAGACTAAATACAGAGCTCTCTTTCACTGAGACTGGTCTTGGAAGCCAATAATTTTATATGTTTTAGGGAGGTTTATATTATACAGGGGAGTTTACAATGGACTTCATTGAACAGTGGACCACAGTGGCAATATTATTATTTTTTTAATGTAAGCAGGACCTAATAAAGAGGAAGCAATGTATAATTCAGACTGTAAGTGTTCCTGGCTAAAGACAAAAGCCTAAGATGCATCCCTGATGTTTCAGAACATGCTGACTCTTGTGATCAAGCTGGTAATGAAGGTGCATGGGTTTGTTTTTAGAAACACAGCTGTCCTTTCTGAAAAATTACTGTATCACTTGGCATTGTAGCAATATACTGAACTGGCATGTAATTTAATTACTTGACCGCCCTGGGAGTGCCATGAACCAAATTCAGTTCTGGCATAAGCAGATGCAACTACCGCTGGGAATTGTACCCACTTATGCCAGGGCTCAATTTGGCCCAGTGTTTTTCCCTTCTCCCCAAGAGCTTGGAGCTTGTTGTGATCCACTTCTCGAGCCATTCAGTGCTTGGAACTGTTGGCTTTTCCACACACAGAGCATCCCAATACTTTGTGCAAAAATGACTTCCATTTTACATTAAGGAAAACAACATCAAGGAACAGCAAAAGTAAAGTCTCCATGTGAGAGTGCCTCTGGGAACAGAATGACTTCTGATCATTGCACACAAGGGCAAAAATTTTAAGGTGCAGTGACCAGAAAACAAAAGGTATCAATTTCACAAACGACATACAGCACAGGGACAAATGGTGTCCATTAGAGAGAGATAATGGACCTTCACAAAAGTGGCTAGCCTCCAACAGCTGTGTTATGTTTGTAAGTACACGAATGTTGTTTTTTATTATGCATGTGATTTTTGTGGCCCTTTGAGTTAGGGAACTGTTATCTCCATTTTATAGACGGGGACACAGAGGAGCAGAGAAGCTAAGCCAAAAGTTTTCACCCCCGAGTGCCTAAAGTGAGGAATACTTTGACCAAATTTACTAGCTCTGGGTGCCACAGCAAATTTGTGGCAGAGATGAAGATGTAACTCTGGCTTGCCTTCCAGCCTTCCAAACTTGTGCTTTAGTTACTGGAGCATGGTGTGAGGCCAGCAGGACCGTATACAACATCCCCTTATAAAAGTGAGCATGAGCACCATGGGCAATTCAGTTCTCAACAAACTTTTTATTTTAAAATTAATCACTGCTAAATATAGGGGCAACAAGGTTTAGAAACTCTCATACGTTACTAAATAGTTACGCAGTGAAATTCTGCTGCCAACTACACACAGAGCTCCCACTGACTTCAATGGGAATTGCCCGCATGTTTCTAAGGACAGAATGTGGCCCTAAACTGATTAAGGGCTGAGGGAAATTAGGGCTCAGCTGCATGTTCCAGTCCGGTTCAGTGTGGAAAATCCTGAACTTGAAGCCAGACCTTCCAGGCAGGCTTTAAAGCAAGCAAACCAATAAACAAAAGCAGTGCTCCTCCCATGCCAGAACTCTCTAGCCTCATGCTGGGATTTAGGAGATCCCTCCTAACTGAAACAAAATTATTTTAAAAGTAATCTTTATCCCACCCAGGAGAATACTATACACATAGCTGTCGAGTGACCAGGCCTTGGAACTCAGCCACCTGGGCCAAGTGTGGGATTGCACACTAAGGGGAAAAGAGCAACAAGTGACACATGGACAGTTTGCTGCAAGAGCTTAAAGAGAATCACCCAGCAGACCCACAGTGGTATAAATCTCTACTGCTAAAGGAGCCTTGTAAAAACCTGCTTTCCCTGTACAAGTCATTTCTTAAAAGAGAGTAAAATATCATTAATTTTTTCCATTATCATCCATGTTATAGGATGGACAGTAGATTTTGTGGTTATATCTGTCACCTCCTCAATGTGTGTTGCTAGCTGCTGGTGCAATGTGTAAAGAGTGCTTATAATGTGGCATTCTACTGTTACGGAGAAGGTTACCCATTTAAAACACATATCGCACCATAGAAAACCGTCTAAGCAGCCTAGGTATTTGACAACCAAATTAAGTACAAATATGCTGTAAAACAGCCAACTTGTATATTGCTGCCACCCTGCGCTGCTCAAAGTTCAGAATTGTGAACCAAAAATGCCTTGGCTTTTCACATGCTGTTCTTTTGCATTTGGAACAGTGGGTAACAGACTGCTTTAGCAACACAGCACTTGCATAAACCAACCTGAGGGTGACTGTGAACACAATAATAAATATATAATTTGTGTATCCCTTTGAAAGGGAAAATAGTCTAGCTGACTCCTAGACTTTTAAAGGTGCTGAGCACCAATAGCTCCCATGACACCAGTATTTGTAAAAGATGTCTGCCCCTCTGTGCTGCTTAGACTTGCCCTAAAAACATTTGGGAGAAAAGAAGTTTTTGGTTAAAGATTCCATGCCCCATATCTTCCATTAAGGGTTGAGAGGGGCTCCCACTCTGTCTCTGAAACATATGAGCAGTGTGATTCCATCCCGCTCCCTGGTTTTGAATGTTCCCACACAAGACTCTTTACAAATGTTTTGGTTTCCCATTTTTACCCTCCTTAGACAATTCCCTTTTGAGTGCCATCAACACACAGCACTGCATCCAAAGCTAGTCAAAATAGCTGCCCTTTCAGACCTTACACTCCTATCAGCTAGCTTTACGGTGTTGCATTTGAGGGTAAGGTGAAGCCTTTTAAAATAATTTTAAGTGTGTTTATTTTTTCTCCTGATTCTTCCACTAAATTTCCCCTCACACGGTGCCCATTCTACACGCTGCAAGTAGCCAGTGAGGACACTTGCCTCATTAACAGGGGCACACTGAACCCACTCCCCCTGGTAACTGCTCAGATCACATTGAACTCAGCCCTTGGACCCTGGAATGATAAAAAAGCAACTGATATTGAGAGAGAGAAAAGCACATCAGCTTAGATACTATGGGCTAGATTTTAACTTTACAGTGTGCCCTTAGTACAGGGGGTCCATAGTAGCACTTCCCCAGCAGCCAACAAAAGAACAAATTCTCCCTCAGAGTCAACATTCCCTCTCATGCTCCCTCTTACTCTGGGGAAGAAATTACTTCACCGCTTCCTGTGAAGAAGCTTCCTCCCTGTTGTGCACCTGGCCAGGGGTCTGATGCCCTATCCACTTGACCGCACTACTTGAGGTGTATGAGCTTAGCATGTTTGACAAGTATTAATTAACTTGACTATCCCATAGCAGCGTTCAGAAGATAAGTACTATTCACCCTTATTTAACAGATGAGGCAAAAATGAGGCATGACGAATTTGTGATTTGTCCCCCAGGAAGTCTGGGGGAAGACTAGAACCCAGGTCCTATGCTTTAATTAATCCCAAGGTCATCCTTTTTAGAGCTTTGGCCTGATGACTTGCTGGCCCCATGGGGTGTGGTAATTCACTCTTCCTTGTGAGTTGCCTGCAGTACACCTCCCTGTTTTTTAAAAATCTATTAAAGATATTTGTTCAGAAGTGTCTGTTTCAGTCAATATTGGGCGCTGGTTCCACTTGGGCTTTTAAAATATTTTAATTGATCTTTGCACTGCATATTCAATGCTGCTTTAGTAGTTCTATTAGAGCTGTACAGTGGCCTGAGTGCCATGAGGTGGGGATAGTTTTAGAACTTAGATTGAGAATTTCAAAGGCACCAGACTCCAATTAAAATTGAATGGGAGTATGGTACCTTCTAGTTAAGCCTTTGAAAATCTCCCAATAAATTAATAATTTAACAAAGATGCCAGGGGAGTTTTGAACGGGGAAGTCTGCCTTCCATCCAGTACTAAAGTGCATTCACTGACAAGCCGCACACAGGTTTCAGCACGTGGTGTCTGACACGGCATCAGCTGCGAGCAAAGTTTAATGGTGTGGTTTTTATCATTTTGGTTTTGAAGGTCTCACGAGGCTCCAAATAAATAGGTATTTTGGGGAGGGTGTTTCTATCTGGGACTTTACACACCCAGAGCCTACTATGCCTCCAGAGCACCCCTAAAATGTACTGCCTGCTTGTACTGTTAATTGCTGAGGCTGGAGAGAATTATATTAATGGTCATGACAATGTGTGGATATTAATTAGGAAATGATTACATGAACGATGATTGATTCCTAACCTGTGGGTTATTGCTCACTGTTTTCTCATGGGCTAGGATAAACAGAGGTATGCTAAAGCAAGAGTCACTCTATGATTGGGTGAAAAGAAGAGAACTCAGTGAGTATATATGGGGCAGAGCACATCTTATTAATGATGCACTGAATGAAAATTGAATGGTAAACAACACAGGAATGCAGGGGCAAGATTAGAAAGGCAAAGGCACAAAATGAGCTCAAACTAGCAACAGGAATAAAAGGAAACAAGAAGACTTTTTATCAATACATTAGAAGCCAGAGGAAGACCAAAGACAGGGTAGGCCCTCTGCTTAGTGAAGAGGGAGAAACAGTAACAGGAAACTTGGAAATGGCAGAGATGCTTAATGACTTCTTTGTTTCGGTCTTCACCGAGAAGTCTGAAGGAATGCCTAACATAGTGAATGCTAATGGGAAGGGGGTAGGTTTAGCAGATAAAATTAAAAAAAGAACAAGTTAAAAATCACTTAGAAAAGTTAGATGCCTGCAAGTCACCCGGGCCTGATGAAATGCATCCTAGAATACTCAAGGAGCTAATAGAGGAGGTATCTGAGCCTCTAGCTATTATCTTTGGAAAATCATGGGAGACGGGAGAGATTCCAGAAGACTGGAAAAGGGCAAATATAGTGCCCATCTATAAAAAGGGAAATAAAAACAACCCAGGAAACTACAGACCAGTTAGTTTAACTTCTGTGCCAGGGAAGATAATGGAGCAAGTAATTAAGGAAATCATCTGCAAACACTTGGAAGGTGGTAAGGTGATAGGGAACAGCCAGCATGGATTTGTGAAGAACAAATCATGTCAAACCAATCTGATAGCTTTCTTTGATAGGATAACGAGTCTTGTGGATAAGGGAGAAGCTGTGGATGTGGTATATCTAGACTTTAGTAAGGCATTTGATACAGTCTCGCATGATATTCTTATCGATTAAATTGCGCAAATACAATTTAGATGGGGCTACTATAAGGTGGGTGCATAACTGGCTGGATAACCGTACTCAGAGAGTTGTAGTTAATGGTTCCCAATCCTGCTGGAAAGGCGTAACGAGTGAGGTACCGCAGGGGTCTGTTTTGGGACCGGCTCTGTTCAATATCTTCATCAACGACTTAGATATTGGCATAGAAAGTACGCTTATTAAGTTTGCGGATGATACCAAACTGGGAGGGATTGCAACTGCTTTGGAGGACAGGGTC
Organism: Malaclemys terrapin pileata; assembly: GCF_027887155.1. Taxonomy (NCBI): domain Eukaryota; kingdom Metazoa; phylum Chordata; order Testudines; family Emydidae; genus Malaclemys; species Malaclemys terrapin. The sequence continues at coordinate 49,911,926 of NC_071507.1, read as the reverse complement.
ATAATTCAAAATGATCTGGACAAATTGGAGAAATGGTCTGAATTAAACAGGATGAAGTTTAACAAAGACAAATGCAAAGTGCTCCACTTAGGAAGGAAAAATCAGTTTCACACATACAGAATGGGAAGAGACTGTCTAGGAAGGAGTACGGCAGAAAGGGGTTATAGTGGACCACAAGCTAAATATGAGTCAACAGTGTGATGCTGTTGCAAAAAAAGCAAACATGATCCTGGGATGTATTAACGGGTGTGTGGTGAGCAAGACATGAGAAGTCATTCTTCCGCTCTACTCTGCTCTGGTTAGGCCTCAGCTGGAGTATTGTGTCCAGTTCTGGGCGCCGCATTTTAAAAAAGATGTGAAGAAATTGGAAAGGGTCCAGAGAAGAGCAACAAGAATGATTAAAGGTCTAGAGAACATGACCTATGAAGGAAGGCTGAAAGAATTGGGTTTGTTTAGTTTGGAAAAGAGAAGACTGAGAGGGGACATGATAGCAGTTTTCAGATATCCAAAAGGGTGTCATAAGGAGGAGGGAGAAAACTTGTTCACCTTAGCCTCTAAGGATAGAACCAGAAGCAATGGGTTTAAACTGCAGCAAGGGAGGTCTAGGTTGGAAATTAGGAAAAAGTTCCTAACTGTCAGGGTGGTTAAACACTGGAATAAATTGCCTAGGGGGGTTGTGGAATCTCCATCTCTGGATATATTTAAGAGTAGGTTAGATAAATGTCTATCAGGGATGGTCTAGACAGTATTTGGTCCTGCCATGCGGGCAGGGGACTGGACTCGATGACCTCTCGAGGTCCCTTCCAGTCCTAGAATCTATGAATCTATGAAAGCTAGTTTTTTCATCAGACACACAGGCTGTATGTGAAGATGTTGTTGTCTCCCATGCTACACAGTTTAAATCCCAGTGTCTGAAATGCAGCTTGTGGTATAGGTACAGTAGTAGTACACAGCGAATGAAGAGGAGACACTATTTTCCCATATGTGGTGAATCCTGAACTAAAGATTATAATGGGAGTATATCCCCTGGATCCCGAGTGGACTTGTACAGCCTGCACTGAGGCCTGTGCTGCCACGAGTTCACTACTATGCTAACTACGTTATGCCTTCCCAAACTACAATCACACCTTCGATTGCAGTATAGATATACCCTACCTCCTGTAGCCTATGCCCTGCCTTAAAGTATTCCCAGGTGACTTCCAGAATAATTTTTGTTTAGCTTTTAGTTAGACTAGCTCTTGTAGGTGACCAGGTCACTTCAAGCAGGGTTAATTGTATTTTTCCAATTCTGAAGACAGCTAAGGGAATAGTGTGAAAGATACAGAGAAGTACTGTGTTCTGTTGTGGGTTGTATAAGGCACCTATCATTGTAGTGCCGAGAGAACATGAAAGGTTTCAAGTTAAAATAACAGTTGGAAAGTGAAGAACTTGCCTTCTGCATTTTGTCATAGCTGCCTTTTTAGCCCATGAACTCCATACTCTGTCCATCCAACTGCATTTTAATGTCCACAGTCTTTTCACAGTAGAATCTCATGAATGTACACTTCATTAATCCACACACTTCATAATTGGCATGTAACAATGGCTTTTTCAGCAAAGATTAATCAGCGAAGCGCTGAAGTGAATTTTGGTATCACTTAGACTTCATGCACTGCATTTACTAGTAAATGATGAAGTATAAATTAAAGCTAAACTACAGTTGTCAGAAAGGAATAAAGGACCTTTGGTGATCCTGCTTATCTTTGATTTTTAATTGTGTTCACTATGAGTTGTTAGTTTCCAAATTCAGCCATTCCCAATAGTCTTCACTGTCAACTAATGAGGTTCCATTGCATATTTTAAAATAGAAAATTGACTGAGAAATGTTTGTTGAAAGAACATTAAGGTACTCACTCACATAGTCTCTCTCGCCTGCCTCAGAAACAAGGATGCAAACCAATAAGGCCTATGGTTGTGTGATGTCTTCTAAAAACCCACGCACAACAGTCTTTATCCCCTTGAGCATATGCTGGATGCTCTAAATATTGTGGTCACCTGTCCTGTTTCACCTTTTTTTTTCTGTGAATTTGTCCCAGCTCATTATTTTATGTAGAGATGGACTCATGCCACAAAACTCAGGCTGTGAGCACCCCGAAGAACTTTGCTTCAAGACTATCTTTGATTTTTGATACAAACTGAGTGGGTCTTTTCTTTTCCTAAAATGTGGTGACCAATGGGAGAAACAGATGGCCATTGAAAATAAGTTCATAAAGAGCTAGTCAGGCAAGTGAATGCATAAAAATGTCCCTTTCCACCTCATCATTTGTGTGCCTTCCAATCATTTCTGAATAGGGAAAACAAACTTAACCACATTTAGCTTTCTAGGACCATTGCAGCTTATCTACCAGGCCTTATGCATCATCCACAAAATTGTCAGCTAAATTCTGCTTGCAAATAGATTACTAGTGGTGATATAAGAAGCAGACAGCACAGCCTGATTTTTGGTCCTAGAGTTGACTTGGCAGTGTGGGCAATTAGAAAAACAAGTGTGAACTGAACAAACTGGATAGGCAAGCCCCTTTTTCAACTGTGATTGCACTTCTGTGGGTTTTTTTGTCTTTTTGGTGTGTAGGATACAATATGGGCTGAAAGAGAATATTCTTGTATAGAGGCAGCCTGGTTTAATGGATAGAGCGCTGGCCTGGGACTCAAGAGAGGTGCATTCTGTTTCCAACTTTACCATAACCTTGGACCATTCTCAGTTGGGGGGCTACTGTAATACAAATAATGATACTTTGAAATCCAAATTCTTTCTCCATATAGAAACACAGGAAACACAATTTAATTTAGGACCTCTCTGCATTCTAGTTTAAAACACAAATTGCTGGGTTTCCCAGGTGGGGGAATGTTAAGTCTCCTGTTTTGTTTCCTCGTTAAGCACTTTAAATAGCATTTAAGCATTGTTAGGATGTTGCTTTGGTCTGTTTTCTAAATAATTTACTGAACTCATGACCTTGGGCTTTCAAGGAATTGATGTAGCTGTGCTGGAACTCTCATGACTTGAACTTGAGACTAATTTGCACACAGCTGCAGTATGTCCACCATCAACAGCAAACCATACCAAAAGCTATAACTAAATAAATAAACACCCTAGCCCCAAACATATAACCATAATAAAATGAATATGGCACAGTTCTGAGCTGTGGCCACCAGGTGTCCATCTTCTCACAAGCAGCTTTTACTGATCACATGGAGCTATATATACAGCACTTACTACTTTTTTTTTTTTTTTTTTTTTAAACAGAAGTGAATTGTCTTCAAGTTTGCTCTAACGGGCTTAACTCTGCGGATACAGGCTGAGAGCTAAAAGCATGTAACTACCTATGTGGGCAATTGTTAACTTTGGTTTTGTGCTCACTCCCTCAAAAAAGTGCTGGGAATTTACAGGAGTTGTGTTGGGACACAAGAGAATTTTGTAAATTCAGATCCAGCCCTCTCCTCCCCCTTCTTTGGAGGGGAAAGACTGAACTGTGTTATGTTAGTCTAGTTTTTACTCCCTTTTAACATTCGCATGTAAACAGAAGTCTGCAGTGCAAAACAAATCTAATTTTGGAATGGTGCGGACCTTATCATTTCATTTGGGTTAGTGATGTTATGAAGCTTAACGTGAATACATAGCACTTGTCTCCCTTCTCCCCATCAATTGATCAGACTTCAATATCTTAACATGGGACTATACATTCAGCATCATTTCCCCCCCTTTTTTGTCCCGGGATAATCCCTACATACCAACATGGTTAGTAGAGAAGGAGATGGGATTAGGTTCCGTCCTCTAAATATTCCTTCCACTCCACAACACATACTCTGGTCAACCAGGTTCATGCAGCTGAACAGCAACTTAAACGCTGAAGTAAAATTTCAGTTAAACTCAGACAGCTTGAACTAATTCCAGTCAAGCAGCCCACTTCATCTCACCCCAACAAATATAAACTGAAAGACACTCTCTGTTATGTGTATTAGAGAAGGTTTCCCTCCTCATTCCATCTAGCCATCTCTATTTATCTCCCTTCCCTCTGTCCCTGAGGAATAGCTGTCTAACTGCTGGAATGTTCAAATTCATATAAATCTGAGACTGTATTTAATATCTTTTTTCTTCATTTATTTCCTTTTTGTTCTTTCATTTTCATGTTCAATGCTGTCTTGTTTCTTTTCCCCTTTTTCCCTTTGCTGCTTTACTATTCTCTGTAGAAGTCTTTGTTGAAGTGGCTGGATTAGTATTTTAAAACTGAGGTTTTTGAAGTGCCTAGATTCTCCAGTAGCAGGTATTAATCCTGACAGTAGTGATTCAGTCCTTCTTAGGTAAGCTCCAGGCTGTTTACTATAGATGGTTTTTTTTCTGGATGACTGATCATTCCAGTTGCTCTGCATAGACATTAACAATCCCATGGATCTTTACATAGGGAATAGGAATTTATTAAGCTGTGTGCTGGTTACCTACCTAGTTGATGCCCTGCAACCTGGAAATATTATCTCTTCCCTCCCCCTTCCTCTCTCTCTCCTCCCCCCCCCCCCCCCCGGTATTATAGTTTGTGAAGCGCTTTAGGACTGTAAAATATTTTCTTGCGTAATTTTTTTAAGGTTTTCCTTCTCTTTAACATGCAAAAATGATGCCCACAAACAGCAATTTTGCTGTTACAGAATGAGTTACAGATTTTTCAATGAACCCCCCACTTTTTCAATGAAGACATTTTTTGACAAAAATGAAAAATGTTGTATTAGAAATTTTTCATAGGAGGAAAAAAATGTCCTGACCAGCTCTCATGAAGAGGATTTGGTGTACAACTATGAGCTGCATGGTAGAAGGCACAGGAAGACAGGTGATGGGCAGTTCTTTCTGTATGAAAGAGCTGAAGTTGTTTGTCATTTTTCAGGTCACTGGCTTGAATAATTTTGCACTGTAGAACAGGGCAACACCATGTGTGCATTGTGTCTGGTTTTTGTTTTAATTATGCAACCCATAGTCTTCTACCAGCATCCCCTTTTAAAAATAAGTATTGGGGATAAATAAGTTTGTGTTGTGTCTGAATGTGGCTGGGCGATACAGATACTCTAGGACAGGGCTTCTCAGCTGGTGCGTTGTGAGTGAAGGCCTGCTGGATTGCACCTCCTTGGTTGAAACTGCAGAAAAATCCCTGCCTCACTAGAACCCAGCAGGAATGAAAGTGGAAAAAGGAAGGAATTTTTGTCTCTCCCCTGCTACTGCTGCTTCCTCTCCCTCCTGCCCACCACCCAGTCCAGGAGCAGCTCCTCAGTCTCCATCTTACCTACTGCCCTACCAGTTCTTTGCTCTAGGGCTGGGGAAGCAGCACTTCACAGCTTTTTGAAGTGGTGCTATCTAGTAGCTGGGGACAAGAAGAGGCAAAAAGGAAGCACCAGCTGCCCCATCCCCCCAGTGAAATCATCCCTCAGCACCCAGCCTCCCAGTCACCAGCCAGCTCCTCATCCCACAACACCCCCAAACCTCCCACTGTTTCTTCACATGACCCAAATCAGCAACAAAAGACCCTGCGATATGGTGGGTCATGAGATGAAATTGAGACTATGGACCCAAAAAGCTGAGAATAACTGCACTAACCCATTGCTTTTTCCCTCTTTTCCTGTTAAGAGAGCTCTATTTTTTTTATCCAAATGGCCTCGGAAGTAAATCACGCTTCATGACAACATGACTAAATTGATTCACTCAGACTTATTGGATGAGGTAGTTGAAATATGTACAAAGTTTCCCTTTCTGAGGTCTTGTAGTGAGAATAGCTGACTGTCTCACTGGCAATGCTATCACTCTTAAATGTAAGACAAAACACACCAATTTGGCCTGAGACAGTTTATTGTGTTAGTTAAAATACTTTGCATGTATACAGAGGGTGAGCTTTTCCAAAATGCTCATCAGTGGCCTAACTCCACTCCCAGTGGAAGCAATGGGAGCTTTGCTTTTTACTACAATGTAAGCAGTCAGGCCAATAACAGAGTTAAGCCAATGCTGAGCATTTCTGAAAATCCCATCCATGGTGTCTTTTATGTCCAAGGATCTCAAAGCTCTTCACTGACACTGTGAGGTTGATTCTGTTCTCATGTAGCCAGTTTTAAACCAGTGCAATTCCACTGTCAGTGGGTTCGCTCCTGATTTACACCAAAGCAAATGAGATCAGAATCAGCCTTTAACTATTGCAATGACTCCTGTAAATGTTATACCCATTTTGCAGCTAGGGAAACAGCGGTATTGAGAGGTTAAGTAACTAGTATATATTCTAATAACTGGTATCTAGGTTGAGTCTGCTTAATAGATAGTTACTCAGGAGAGCTTTCCTAACTAGATCAAATTCTAATGACCAAATTTCTGATTCCAAATTATCCTTGATAAAGGAAACAACACAAAGGGAAAATATCATCATTTGAAATACTTCTCAAGGGGAGGTGCAAGGTGGAACAGGATTTTATTGGTTTCTACAAAAACAATTAAAACCACATAATAAACTCTTTTCCAGAGATGATAAAGAAATGGTAAAAAGAGAAAATGGCCAATGCTGATCAGTACAAGGAATGCTGGAGGAAAAAAATAAAAAATATAATACTTTCAATATTTCTTTCAAGTCTGATAGATATCTACGACAAGGGATGAACACTAGACCATATTCTAGCTGTATTAAAAGTAGGCATGCAAGAAAAGAAATGGAGCAGACCATTCTTACTGGCTGAAATATGGAAGAAACTCCTGGAGTCAGCAATCTAAGCAAGGTACATAAATTCAGAGGGGAGTTGAACTATTTTCTGTATAGTTGGACTGATAAGCTTTGCCTGGGGCATCATATTTCCTGAGTGTGCATGTGCAGGACTTATCAGAGGCATGATTTTGCCTTCTGTGACTCCTTCCCATTCCTAGGACAGCTCATGTGAAAATAGGAGATCTCAGAGTGGCTTATTTTGGTTTCAGCAATAGCACATTCACTAATAGGAATAGAGGAGTCATAAATTGGTTCTTTCTTGTCACATTCAATGCATTTCTCACATGGCTGTTTTTTCTCACCTTCTCAGATCTGCCTTGCTTCACATCTCTTTGAATTTTCACATTTTAGCTCTTCCTCTAATTTTTTCAATAGTTTGTCAAATGCATCTCAAGTCTTTCTGGGAAACATCTTCTATGTAGTGTATTTACGTATAGTCCATTGATGCTGCACCTGTGGTTGTGGTACCAGTAAGCTTGGTGGATTCATACCTATACAACATTGTCTCTTCTATAAGTCTCTTTGTTTCAATCCTTTCTCGCTCCATCTCAATTTTCATTTCTCTATCTTGTTATTCCTCAAAAAAAATTTGTTGGTTGAAGACAAATGGAAAGGCTGGGGGTATTAAATAAGACACAGTTCAGTAATAAATAAGATGTTTTGTATGTCACTGTAAGACACTAAGCAGATAAGGCTGAGATAGACAATGTCCTTGAGTAAATTTGGAAGACTGTTACATTATCCAGCTATACATGTTACCTGCTTAATTCCAATTCAAATATTCTTTTCTCATCTCCTAAAACCAGCACGGTCTTTCCTATTGCAATCATATCCACATAGTGATCATGATACAACAATGGGAGAAGAATATATTGTACCTGGTCTAGCAGGTGGCATAGGTGTGTGTATCAGAGCAGTAGGATTGGCAGTAAGTAGTTGGAATTAAGTACCAGGTTTTTTTTTAGTGTGTTCCATGTGTCTACTCATGCGAAGGTAGGAGGAGGCTAACGAGAGTAGTGTTAATAGGTGGTGTGTTCAGAGGCAGGCTGTGGATTTTGGTCTTAATTGGATATTTCCTTGAGTTTTGAGGATTTGCATTGGGAGTAGAGGAGGATTACAAGCTGAGAGTCAATAAAGATTTTGGTAGAGTTCATTTCCTTAGTATTATAAAAGGATGTAAGTATAGGGAAAATGCAATGAGTGGAGAAATTGGATGCTGGCCCAACTTGTAAATGTTCACACCAAGAATATGACTTTCTTCAGCAGTTGCATAGGTGTTTCTGTTAAACGATGCCATCCGTAAACATAAGGGCATCCTGCCAGTGAGCCAGCAGCTGGATTTTGTTTTTTTTATTTTTTATCTGTAAGTGTTTATTGTCTGAAAACATCGGCCTCGCAGTAACTCTTTCAGTGCATGTTGTTCTGTTAAAACATCACATGAATTGGGCATGTTTTCTTTTACATCACCATTCTGTTCAAATACATCTGCTTCATGCTGGAGTTCTTTGTTGAGGTCATCATTATGTTAAAAGGGTGGTTTGCTTTTGGCATGTTAATTTTCATTGAACTACATAAAGTGTAATTTTTAACCAGAAAGTCCCCAAATCCCGACATTAAGGGGACTGTAGGCCAAAGGAGCACACTGAGGATTTGTGAGATTGAACATATAGTGGTTTATGTGATCTTGTCAGTAGAAGGGCACAGAATTCGGCGAGACACACAGCACTGCAAATTTTTTTTAAAAAGTCTGGTTTTGAACCTAAATAACCATGTGACTGAGACACTGTTTTTCTCCAAAGTACCCTCCAAATCCAACATTAAGAGTAAGTAAGGGATTGATTTCTGCTTTTTCACTTTAGGTAACAAATTTAGCTGTCTGGGGGCTAAACAAGGGAAAACTCTCAATTTGAAAATTGGAGAGAGACAAGATAGGTGAGGTAATATCTTTTATTGCACCAGCTCATATCCTGAGACCGACATGACTACAACTACACTGGATACAACCTGAAAATTGTGACGAAACCATAAGTATGGATTTGAAACATGTCTCCACAATATAGTAGTAACCATAACTATAGCTGTGATCATAGAGAGGAGAGATGGAAAAGCCCCAACTACATTGATTTATTCTTCCTGAAAGTGTGACAGTCCTCCAGAGAAAAGATGCATCCAATATTGTACTGATTAGAATATCTGATTACTAGAGTACACTGTCCAGTAACTGCTCCCTTTGATAGAGCTAGGAGTTATTTTATAATTGAGATGTAAAATAGTATTTATGTTTTTATTAACATTTTATGATATTTAAAATTTAAATTTATATCAGACATTAAATGAGTGGTGTTGCTCAGCGAAACTATTCATCATGATTATTTTAAAACTTTTTTCCCCCTAAGAATTGGCCTGGCCATGTTCTAAGATATTGTCTAGATGAGATTAGGGATTCAGACTCATTTTGTGCTGGCATTATTGCATTATTTATAACAATATAAATAAAATGGAAATCTCACAGGTAAATTTGGTAGCAAAGTTCAAATCATCTGAAAAGAAACAATTAAAGGACAAGGCATTTAATTTGAAAGTAGCTACTGAGCACGTGCAATAACTACTTTTTCCAAATACATTTCATACAGAGTTTTATTACTTGACTAAATCAAGGGTCATGTGAGTTACTCTAGCCAAGCTATAAGAAAATTCTCCTTTATGGGAACGCTAAGGTATTATTAATGCAATAAATCAATGGTACTGTAAGATATTAGGGATATTAGTACCTTATTTTGTATGACTGTGATTGAATCTATTGCTCTGATGCCATATGCCAAAATATTGTTTTAACAGGCAGGTCAGTTACAGAATAAGATATGGGCCAAAAAAAGAGAGGAAATCCTAGATAAGTAGGAGTCTGATCTTTCTGTGTTACACCATCCCTGAGTGCTATGCCTAGTGCCCACTCAGGTATTTTCATGCAGCACCTACACCACTGTGGGGATATGGTGTAGAATTTTGAGATATGGAACATGACTCAGGGTATACGATAGGTATGTGCCCCTTGGATAGTGACACGATGAAACCCAGAGCCACAAAGGATAGTTCAGTTTCCCCACTCCAGTGACCACTGCCCATAAATGTCCAATAAAGTGCTATTTATAGCAATGAGATTCTCTGAATAATGTAACCAATCACCCTCATGTTTCTTAGCAAACTATTAGATGGGCATCTTCTTTCCAAAGATATCCCACTGACATAGTCCTTGCCAGGGAATGGTGACATTTCTCTTTTGTGTTGTCATAAATGTGTCACTACCAAGCACTTTATAGAACATGCAAGAAAGTTCTCTGTGTTAAAGTCTCTCTCTTTGAGTCCCTCTAATCATCAGCTACATTTGTCTTGCATTTGTCACATTCTTCATGTTGGATTTTGGGATTATGTTAAAGAAAAATAGAGAAACCATTTGTCTGAAAATTATCGTGACTAATTTTGTCTCCTGTTTTCCTGAATTCAGTTTGTATGAGTAACAGTTCTGAGGGACCCGTCCAATTGTCCCTTTGAAAAAAACAACCTCTTTGAATTATTTCAGCATCCTCTATTTTGATTATGTATGTGTCAGCTTATTGTTAGTGTGACAGGGAGATATGGGGCTGTTGTTTTCCTCTTGGTATTATACAAACAAGTTGGTGATGACTCATGCACAGTGTGTGCAGTCAGTCCATGTTTCAGATGATAGGGGACATTAATGATTTTTTAAAAAAAGCATTATCTACAATATTCATAAGCTACTCCTATGGAGTAAGAAAAAAAACAGATGTTGAATTAAAAAGAAACAAAATCCTTTTCTCCTACCAACACTTAGATATTGCACCTTTGCAAGGAATGTGGTGTTCTTTATTAATCAATTTTATTGGGATGTAAGCAAGAGGAGCTGTGTCTATGAGAGGCATCACCTTTCTTCCTATGTTCATGGCATCTTTCCTTGGGTCTCCAACATCTCCTTGTGAATAGCCAGCTGTCAATTTAAACTCAACATGGGCCTAACTGAGCTCCTCATACTTCCTCCCACTACCACTCCTCTCCACCCTTTCTCTACCAGCGTGGACAACATCACCATCCTCCTAGTCATTCAGGCACTGGTGCCAGAATCAAGGAGGCCAGGGGCCAGCCCCTCCCCCCCACACTTTTAAAAGTGGGAGGGCCATGCCCCCCCTTTTTTAGCAAAATAAACAAGCACAGAATTCATGTCCCTCGCAGAATAATGGATTCTGCCAGGGAGGTGCTGCAATTACACCTTTTGCTCACCAGAGGCTGCTGTGGCACCAGAAGAGAGGGCAGCTGGTTCACCACTGGAGCAGACAGTTGCGGAGAGGAAGAGGGCACTTTCGCCTTGGGCCCCCATGTCTACAACACCCTTGCCTCTCAGGCCCATAACCTGAGTCATGTTTGACTCTCCTTTCTCTTGAGCCACATCCAGGGCATGTCTAAACTTTACTGTTGCTTCCTACATAGCATTTGAAAGATCTAAGCTTTGTCCACACCACCAAAAATCTTGTACAGGCCCTTCTCATGTCTTGACTACTACAACCTCCTCCTGTCTGGCCTTTAACTACTGAAACTTTGCCCCACACAAGTCTTATTCAAACTAAAGCATTCAAGAACACTTGGGCTCCTTCTCCTTCATCACGTCAAATACTTGCTTCTTTTCCTTGCCTCAAGGCCCTTCACAATTAGATCCCGCCCTTCCTATCCATGCTGTATGTTATTGTCATCAACTGCCCTCATTTCTTGGCCAACATCGTCAGCCTTGACTGCTTGCTGGCTTGCTACAAGACCTTCACACTTTCTTCCATGCCACTCTTTATGCATGGAAAGCCTTCACCCAAAAAATTAGTAAAGTTCAATCCTGCTTCAGATTCCTCCTCAGGACTAATTTCTACCATGCCTACAGAACACCACTAGCTGGTCAACTGGCAAACTGAGATTACTGCTACCTAATTGATTATTTCTCTCCTTTAATGACCACAACAAAGCCCATTATATCTGCAAACTATGTACATAACTAGTCAATGGGGAAAAATATGGTCGTGTTACTGATCGTCCCTTCCCTAATTTGTTTCACCCACTTTACATCTTGTCTTAAAGTAAGATTGTGAGGTATTTGGGCAAGGGAACTGTGTTATAATGTGTGTCTAACAATGCCTAGCATAATGGGGCCCTTACCTGTTTGAGGGTTTCTTGGTGCTACTGTAATACAAATAATTAATACATTGAAAATATCCCACAGATATTAAGAGTCAGATGTGCCACCGGTGACCTCTCCTTATGCACTTGCAGATGTACTAGGATAACTGTTGGTAGAAGTTTATACCTATGATTAATGGGTATAAACTCCTACCTGTGGATGTGTACATATAGCATATGTGGACAAAGTCAGGTCCTTAGACATCTAAATGACATTATTTGTGCCTGCAATATTACAGATGTAAAAAAGGAGGTCAAATTGAAGCTTGTCCCCAAATTAGTTACTAAAATATAAATGCTGAGCACATTGAAAGGAGAATGCTGAAAACTGGCTGAAATTGTGTTGAAGGATAGCACCAACATACCACAGCATAGTGGTACCTCCAGTGTTGAAAGTTAATTGACAGAACTAGGAGAATATGAATACATATTCTCACCTCATGATACAAGATGGTTCTGGGACTATTTCTTGACCCTCTAGGAGTTTTGGCCTGCAGGACCAAAATTCTAATATTGCTGGTTGCTCCTCTAACACCTTTCTGACAGAGAAAATATCACCATGTGCAAAATGTTGGAATAACTTGAGAACCACAAAAGAAGCTGTGAATCTGTCTTGTGGAAGAGGTTTTGTTACTTGATTACTCATTCAAGTTAGGTGTTTTTTTCCGCTTTCATTGGTTAAATGATTTGACCACAGCAAGCAGTACAAGACTGTAAACCCATTGCAGGATGTCTGAGTTATAGGGAAGAAGATAGAACAGGAACTTGCAGAGAGAACAACCAGGTGCAAATGTGGCTGAAGTAGAAATATTGGTGACAGATGTTCTTCCTGGCCTTCTGGAGGAGTACACACCAGACAGCATCTTTATCATGTTGTTTGACATCTCCCACTAGAGCGAAGCGAGAGATTACATGATGACTTTTTCAACTGTATAATACAGCCAAAGGATGTAAGTGTTGCAGCACCTCTGCCTGTAAACACCTTCTCTATAGCACAACCTATCGGCAAGGGGATCATAAAGAATGCAAAGGATCTTTAGAGGAAACATGCACCGGAAGATTATGCTGTTGACTTGTGAAGCTTGGCAGCTGCCCTCCTTATAAACACCTTCTCCATTGGACATACTATTGACTAGTGAGTTATAAATAATGTAAAGGATCCAAAGGTGATGCCACTGGAATAGCATAGGAGAGAGAGGTCCATCCCCTCTAAAAAAGAGGTCTGCTGCTCCACCTGACATGTATGGTGACATGGGTACCTCTCCAGAGGTATCACATATTGCACCTCTCTACCTTCTTTAGCAAAATCATTTGTATATTTTAAGGTAAGAAATTGATAATAGCCCTAAAAAAACCCCAAAACTTTTGTTCCTAAATTCAAAATCCCTGAAGCAGGGCAGGAGACAGGAGGAAGAACCCTGCTGTATAGGCAAATTCTTAGCTACCCCAACTATATACCTATTTAAGTCTTGGAAATGACTCTGAAAAGGACATTCAGAAAATCCATAAATGGGAAAATCACAGCTTGAGTTTTACATCTTTGTAGTGTGCCAGCCTGACCACATTTCTTCCATCACATACCCTACCGATGAGGATCCTTAAAGAGTGCCAAGAAACTGTAGAGGAAACATGCACCAGAAAATCAGTACAAGCGTTGCCAAGCATGAGGGATCTACTAGTGTAACTGCACATCCATCAGTCATTCTAGATGCTTCTCTTCATCTGTTTCCTTGGGCCTGCAATTATCATCTATCTAAGGTTGTTGCTGAAGCACACAATTTAGATTTATTTTGGTGATCAAATCTGACCTCTCAGTTGATGTGTTAAGAACCTTTGAGAGGGCAAAGGAAAATCTCAATTTAGTAAAGTTATTTTTTAGGGGGAGATTAGGTTTTCAAAGGCACAAAGGCATAGATAAGTCATTCCCATTGACTTTCAATGAGAGCTGGACACACAATTTCTTTTTGTGTCTTTGGAAAATCTCCCCTGTAGTGATTAAATACTAGTTGGCTTGCAGGTAGGTGGGTGAAGACTGATTGGATTTTGATACAACAGAGACAGTCCAACAGATTTAAACATTTTATTAAGAGGATGTTTTTTTTTTTTTTAAAAGTGAACAGTACAGAGTTTAAGCGCAGAAGTTTCTGGTGATCAGGGAATAACATACAGATTATCAAGGGGTGCGAAGTTCGGTTTAAGATCGGGTGGCATAAGAAATACATAATCTGCAATATCCCCAATTGGGGGTAAAAGGTTGGCGGGTCAAAATACAGACATTGAGATATGAGGGTATGAAGTTCATATAATCGTTATGTTCGGGTGTGGAGTATAATGAGTGGATGGGTTGACCCTCATTTGGTGAGATTTAATGTTCAGTGAGTTTATGGTTCCAGTTCATATGGTCCAACGGACAGTCTCTTGGTCCCTTTCTTGTGGTCAAAGAACGATGTCTCTACGGCTCACGCCTCCTGGTACTGTCGGTGGCCGGTGACGTGTTTGATGTAGATGTCCCTGGACCATCGGATGGTGTCTGAGACCATATTGAGCAACATGGATCATCTGACAAGGAGAACAAGATACAATTTACTTACCATCACCAATAGCTTCTGATGAGACACAGACAAAGAGCTGATACTTCCAGATCCTACTAATAATATTTCAGTGTAGGAAAGACTTTGTCAAGATAATGTTCTCTGCTTCTAAAGAACTAATAGCTAGAGCTGAGTAAATAATTTGTGTAATGAATTTTGACTCCTTTTCTTTTTTCATATTTGTCTGCAAACAATTTAGGATTTTCACGGGGGGGAGAGCGATTTTCCAAGAATTGGCGAGAAATTATTTATTTGTACATGTTTTTATTTTCCAACTACAGAATTTCATTTGTAATTAAAGTGATTTTGTCATTTTCTACTGCAAGTCTTTAAAATTATTATTTGTCACTGTTTTTGAAATAGGATCTCTGTGTATTTTGCATTTGGTTTTGGTTTTATCAGGGGGAGGAGAAACAAATGGATTTTTGTTTTCATTTCACTTTGAAATTGTCTTCTTTTTTGGTGAAAGTGGCAGCTTTATAAATCTCAAGATTATGCTTCAGAAGCTTTTTCATATTATGTAAACTGAGTTGCTGCACAGCCTGCCACTGGTAACTAAAGATCTCATTACATTTTTATAAGGGAAAGATTCTTAACAAGAGCTATAAGAAAGCAGCAAAATACTTTTTCATGAACATTAGCGCAAACATTTGTTACTCCATTTCAGGCAATGTTGCAATTCCCCCCCACACACACACACACCTCCCATCAACGAATCTGAAAAGGTGAAAAGTCACTTTATCATTAACAGTGGAGAAGGGGAAGACCCAGGATGTGGCTGAGACCAAAATGATGCCATTTCATCTCACTAGTCAAAGATAAAAAATTGCCCAAAGACAACTTTGCAAAACGCTTCACTTTGCCACTGAAAGACTGTTTGCTTCGGTTATGGTAAAATTCTAACCTTGCTCAGACTCACTATTTTCCGCAAATACTTGTGAAAACTTCATGTTTGGCACATGGAAAATGAGAAAATAAGAATTGATCCTAGCATAGTTCTGTTCAGAGCAAATATTTCCAAGTGGCCCCCACCTTCCCTTCCTCAAACAACAAGACACTGCGGGGGGGGGGGGTTGGGAGTGGGGGGAGAGATCAATAATTCCCACAAACTGTTTGTATGATATTTAAGGTGGGGGGTGTCCAGATTCAGAATCACTTTAGCAACTTGGAAATAAGTCCCTATAGCTTGTTTTTCTGTTTTTCTGTCATGCTGACTCTGACAGACATGAACTGGGTGGCCAAGATTTCATTTCAAGATGCCAAAAACAACAAAATGGATGTCCAACACCATTCTAAATTTTACATGAGATCGAAGTTCACATTCAGCTTGCTGCACCTCTGGGGGCTTGATTTGAGTCTTATCCATGTGGTTAAGCAGTTCTCACTGTTTTATAATTGGAAAAAAACCTTGGCAGCCGAAGGGGGTGACATGAGCACTGAAAAGAAAAACTAAAGTTGTGCTCTGAGTTATACAGTATAACCCTGAAAGGATGAGAAAAGCAAACTAGCTCTAGAAGGAAAACATTTATTTTGGATTATGGAAGAGAAGATGGGCTTGGGGCTCTGAGTGGCCCCAGTTAGTTAACTGTTAACGGATTTGTCTCGGTGTTCTGCACACTGCCACAGCAAAGACTTAACCAGGACGCCTTCATGCTCCACAGGCAGAAGATGCCAAAAGGCCAAGCCAATAGAAGCCATGTTAAGTTTGTCTCAGCTAGAAATATTGGGTCACGAGGACCCCTGACAAAGGAAAAGTGTCAAAGGAGAGAGAGATCGAAATCTTCCCCTGCGCTAAAGGAAAAGGGCAAAGGCAGAACAGGAAAAATTGTCTTTTGCAAATAATTCTTACTAGAAAGTCTCTCTTGAAAAGGAAATGAGGTCAGAAGCCACAAAAATATCCTTAGCAGCTCCCCCACTGTGCACTTGCCCAAGTCACATCTGAAGACGTGGGGTTCTCCAGATACACAGCAATTTTCTGTCTGGATGTTTGTTTTCTATTATTTTATTTTAGTTTCAGAGAAACAACCATGCAAGAAAAAAATGAAAGTAAAATCTTTGGGAGCAAGCACCATGTTTTTCTGCTCTGCTGCAAGCTGCATCTGGATGGAATATAAATTGGCTGCTTCTCCTGCTAACGGAAAGACTTCTTAGAAATTTCAGTACAGATTTAAAACTAAAAGCCCTAAGAAATAGTTACAGTGCTGGATACACTACAAAACTAAGTTTGTAAGTGCCAGTGCCTTAATGCTAGCACCCAAAAAAGCATGATTAAAAATCAGCATGAACTTGTAAGGCGTGCTGTATGATGTATGTCAATTTCCCAAACCAAGTGAGTTTTGCTTGGTTTTGGGGTTGCAAACAATTGTGAAACTAGAGCCAATTGGCTGGCCAGTAAGTTAGCTGAAGTTTGTGAACCATTCAAGCAAGCTTGAGCCAATCTGGGCTTGTTTCACACAGTGGCAATGTGAGACATGATAAAATACAGTGGTTTTGTGTGTAAGTTTTGATTTGAAATTTTGGGTTCAAGCCTGAAATCCACAGTGTAATGTAGGACCCCCGTGAGTCAAAACCTAAGAAACGGTTAGCATTAACCTTTACCAAGCAAAACAGCCTCATTTCTAAACCACTGTCCTTCTAGGGTTCTGTTTTTATTATTAATTTAAGAAATTATTAGTATTTTTGCCTAAGTGAGGACAGCATGAAATCTGAGAAAGGACTTCAGGATCTGGTCAACTATTAATAATAAATGTATTATTATTATTAGCCACTGCTACTAGCATGCTCAGTGCTTTAAAGAACTTAAGGATAAGACACAGGTCCTGCCCTGACTACCTTACCATCTAAGAAGACCAATTTAGTCAACAATTAAACACTCAGGGGCAAAGTATAGTTGGCTCTGAGCAAGTGTCCTAAAAAAAAGGGTAGGGGGCAGTAGAGGCCCTTCCCTCCTGCCACAGTTTAGCCATGTAGGAGGGAGCTAAAATATGGCTGTGGGCACTGAGGTATGGGAAGAGGGACATTAGTCAGTGCAGCCTGTGGGTATGGTTTGCTAAACACTGCAGTTCAAGGGAAGCACATACTGAGGGTCCTCAAGGAAGAAGAGTGTTCTAAGGAGCCTTAGAACAGGGAGTGTGTCAGGCATAAGAGACAACATTGCAGAAGGCATGAAGACATGTCGGGAGTGGTGAGGTGTGGCATGTTGGAGAAGTGGAGCACATGCGAGGGAGGGGGAAGTAGTAGCAGCAGGCAGGTTTTCAGGGCTGTGGATGTGGGGATGAATCGCAAACTTCCTTATTACTTTCAACCAAAGCTGAAATTAGCCAACTTATTTTAAATCACAAAGACCTTTCTCCTGGACATCAATGCCCTTCTCTGCCTCTTTTTACTACCTCTTATGACTGCAGCCCCAACAGTTCTACTGTACTGGGAGATTTGGAAAGGGTTTTGTACCAGGAAAATAGAAACCTTCAATTTGGCTTCAGTGTGATCAAAGAAAATTCCAACTCTTGTTTTAATTCTTCCTCTAAATTTACTAAACTACTTCTGCTCTCTAGTCTGTTGCTGTTTTGGGATAAGAAAAGGAAATTAAACAGCTAATTTTTAAGCTTTAATTATGCCGTATTGGAGTTAACACAGCTTATACTCTGCCTATGTGCAGAAGAGAGTTGGGATGCTTAAAAAATTCCTGTCTTTGCTATTATGACTTTATGAGAAAGGAAGCCCAAGGAAGATCAATACATCCTCTGCGTAGATTACAAATGGCTCATGACGTATGTCCACAGGAGCTGTTTTTAGTGAGGATATTCTAGTTATTATGGATTTGACATGAACTTGGCCCAGTGCCCTGAGGGAATGCAATGTAGGCATAATTTGGTCTTCCTGTAATTGTCTATTTAACTTGGCAATCCAGAGTAATTTTTTCCTGTGAAATGAGACCAAGACGTCACTAAACTAGTGGTCAGATTAATTAATGAGACATAATAATACTCCTAATAAAAGCTCATGATATGACTCCTCTTCCCTCCTCTTTCCTCTTATCCCCCACTGTCCTCCTCCTACTGAGAATGCAACTTCACAGGAATCCATGAGTCACACTTCATAAAAAGTTTCTTCTTTAGTTGACGCACACAATACAGCAGAGAAAAATAATAAGTGCAGAACCATCTGTTTGATGGAGTCCTTGACATTTTATTTCATTTCCCCCCATTGCATATTAGAGGAAGTAAATAGAAAAAAAATTGCTAATTATACCACTGTTTACTGATCACAGAAACTACTTTTATTGTATTTATCAGAAATACTATTAAGTCCTAGAGTCATAACTTTAACATCCTGCTTCTTTTTCTTTTTGACAAACACACAAGCACACACAAATACTTCTTCCCGTTTATCTAAAACTTTTCATCCCAAGATCTTAGAGCACTTTACGAAGGTGGATAAGTATCCCCATTTCACAGATCGGGAAACTGACACATGAAGAGATCCAGTGATTTGCCTGAGGTCACACAGTGAGTCAATGGCAGAGTCAGAAATACAATCCAGGGTGGAAATCCTGACCCCATTGAAGTCAATGGGAGTTCTTCCAAAAGACCTGAGGTCAGGAGTTCATCCAAGATCTTTTGACTTTCTTCCTGAGCTCAATAGAACCTGACAAGAAGACAGAAGGGAACTACTTCATTGGAACTTTGCTACACTGAGTAGCAAGCAGTGGTATACTGTGTCTTTTACTATTGTTGGATGTCAGTGCCATGTAGTAGACTCTGGACTCAGGCAAAGTTATTTCCAATAATATTGGCACTGTGACCATTGTGTATAACCCATATGTCACTACATAACCCTCAAAAG